>NC_048429.1:6592149-6686190 GCF_013103735.1 Etheostoma cragini | reverse complement strand
CTTCCACATCATTGCATTCTGTTTTTATTCACAATTTGTACAGTGTCCCAACTTTTTTGGAATCGGGTTTGTACTTTTGTAGTTCTTTAAATTCTATTTACAGTTTAATTCAGTTAGATTTGACTTTTTTGCCTCTTTCATCATCATATTGCGACATAAATGTGATCCACAAATGAACTGGCATTGTAAAAATAACACTCCTTAGTTTTGTGGGACATCACTTTAACATTTAACTTCATGTTGCTCATCAGAGCATCTACATGTACTGTAATTACAAATGTGGCTGTTTTGGATGGAGACCCCCGGGAGTGGATTTGCAGGAACACACTGTCCTAAGAGAGTTATTAGCTGAGAGAGAAGTTTTAATTAATCTACAATTTTTCATGGGACTGTGTGAACTGTTTTGATGCATGCCTGATGATTTTCAGTAGAAACTGTAGAATAATCGGTTACAATGAGTTTAATGAAAACATAGGCACAGAGTTTTCTGTCAGGTGCTGGTTACATACAATGTGCAATTGTGCCTTGACAGTGTGCAATCTAACATCACTCTAGGTAAAGACTGCAAATGGAAGAAAAATTGGCTCCCTTTAAAAGGCTTTAAAGAGAATCACCAAAGATAACAAGAGAGGCTTTGACAAGAAAAACACACAATCAAACTAACATTTTCAATACCAGACCAGATCACAGTGGCATTTCATTCCCTAAAACATCTTTGAGTACACAGAAACTGGCTTGAGATGCACCTTTACAGCCAACACTTCCATTTTTGTATTTGGCTAACTGCTAAAATAATGAAGCTTTTAAAATCTAAAAATGAGAGGGCCGCTAAAAACTTTGACATTGCCCTTGATTTATGGTGGACAATTGTGTACAGGGATGTTGTAGAGATGGGACGGGCTCTTTGTCGCAGTGCTCTGCTGCTTAAAGTCGCTGAGCTAACCACCAACCTAATTTTCTTAAAACCAATTAATTTATCTATTTTGTATTTTGTGTATTATCTATGGACTTTCTTGCATTAATGTGCACATTACTTACGAAAAAGAATTTTCCTGAAATACTAATAATTATAGTTCCTAAAGCTGAAAACAGGCCGGTTATCATGGTTGTTGCCAATCTTTATCAATTAGCTATTTTAATTAAACTAGCTTAAATAATGCAGATACGAGTTTCAAATCCATGATACCCAATACGAGAGATGTTTTCCTTTTCAATCTCATCAGTATTACTCCAGTGAGCCATCTGTGAACCTTTCTATCCATAGCCATTTTATTTAAACATCCTCATGCCCATAATGTTAAACAATTACAATGTACTGGACTTAGAGCCTGGGATCTACGTCCACTATTAATATTAATATGGAAGATACCCCCCGAGAGCCAGAATTCAAGTTTAATTAGGTAGAAATTGTCCAGAATACATAGATTAACATGTAATTCCTTTTCAGTTTTCAGTGTGATCCTGTTTCTTAACATTTCCACACCCCAGAGTATTTTTTTTGTAAGCTCCTATAACAACCGCGGGTCCATTACATTGTAGGTCCCAGATAGTGATAAAGTTATTCTTAGTGGACACAGAAATGGGGATTTGATCCTGCCGTCTAATTTAATTATGGCCGTTTAGCTATCTAGGACTTGCTTTGGTGTAAAATATTAAAACGTGTTCATTATGTAAGCTAAGGTTGGGATTGGTATCTGGAATTATCAAAACTAATTGCAACCAGTAAAATGGTAATTTGTTAAAGCAATATTTGTGTATTGCTTTTGGTAAAGCTTACAAGGGGAGGGTCGGATCACAGTTGCCCAGTCTGAAGCTGACCTCACCCCCAGAGGGCATTTCAGACCAACAACATCAGCAAATCAACACTATTCCAAAGGGGCTGTGCCGTTGTGAGCGTTAATTTAGGAAGCTTTTTTTGGTGTTTTTTACTGGAAGTCGTCCAGTTTAAAGGCTCTTCAGATGCAAATACACTGAGGTTATGCTGTTAAAGAAATCGCTCAACAGGATCTTAGCAGCCAAACACTATATTGCAAAATAATGCAAATAATGCAAGGTTCCTGTTGTGCTTTGTCTGTATCATTCCAGCAGGTCATATTTGTTTAAGGCATTTTACATCTACAGAAAGTTATCACACCTGGAATGTTTGGAATGTTCCATAGTAATGCAGATATCTGATACCTTAATTTGAGAAATGTAAATCTTTTTAACGCAATACTTTCTTTCCATTTTTTATAAAAGAAGACAAATGTTGGATGTTGAGGGGCAGCCTTGAAGTTTTTTTTTACATCTCTCTCTTTCCCCTGTTACCTGTCATCCTTAAGCATAACGTTCCTTGCCTCAAATTGACATATTTTTTTATTGAAATTAAGAGCTATCTTTTCAAATGATAAGTTAACATGATTACAAATTTGACAAGACATTTGATGCCAAGCTTTTAGTACTTTTTGATACTTGGTGCTACTGAAACATTTTGGTCGTCACTTGGCTCAATGTTACATGTCACACATTCCCTCACATTTTCTGGCACATATCTAGTTTGCCAACACAGTGTGTTGCCAAATCACCACAACCTGGTGAGTGGCAGAGGGGGGAAAAGAAAAGGCAACAACAGTAATGATGCTGTTGTTGTCATTACCTCCCACCCTGCAAAATTTAGATGTAACTTTTAGGACAGGGGAGACTTCATCAAGTGGATCATTGTGTCTATGTGTATCAACACATAGACACAATGATCCACTTGGATGTACAGTACAGTAGTCTATCACTACATGAATGTGACACTAATGCACTTGCCTGTTGGTTAGACATTTTGTAATCCACTTATGTACCTTCAGCTGTCAGCGTAGTATGAGTGAGACAGGTGCTGTTAATTGTGAAATCACTGAAGGTCTTCAGTGGCTGAGTGAATAACTCAATTTTGGAAATAAATTATGAATAAGAAAGTCTTATCCGTATAAATGACATGCCTTCTTCGGGATTTGGTATTTTATGAAGGACACTGCATGAGAATTTAAAAAGCCAAGATGGCTGAGTGATAATTTGCTCACAGATTGATCATGTATCCAATTCGGGAAATATTCCTCTGAGGTCCTGATAAGCAATAATACTTTGATAATAATAATAATTAATAATAATAATAATAATAATAATAATAATAATCAGACTTCACTGCTATTCAGCTCAGTGTGTGTTCCTTTGTGTGTTCCTAGGTGTCAGCCTATACTTTTTAATGTAACTCATGCTTACTTTACCTGAAGGATAAAGTAGAGAAATTACTTAATTAATCCTTGGGGGTAATTGAATTAAAAAAAACTGAATTGGAATTTATTCTAATACATGCTGTAACACTTTAAATATACACTTGAAATATAAGACCAATTGTCTGTTAAAGAGAACTTATAACACACTGCTGTATCACATGGTTGGATGGTATACTCTTACAGTAAAGAAGAAGTAACTTTCTCATGACATTAATTTACAAAACCCTATTGTTTAGAATTATAAACTTCCTTACATCTCTTTCTGTCATTCTCTAATAACTACAATACACAACCCAGTAACTAATTAACCCCTCATTTAAACATTACTGTTGACAAAACTGGTTTCAGACAGTATGCATGTTTTAAATTAAGTTAACTGCAAACCTCCCTCAAACTAAAGGCTTGCATTACCATTGGATATTTCAAAGCTTTATTATGTTATGTTACATGTTTTCTTTATAATTATTGTAATTACTTTTTTATAGTTTAGTTGGGCTGTTTCTGTTATGCCGTTTTTATACTTGTATTTTTTTTTTGTTCTCAGGAAAAGAGATCTTAATCTTAGATCTTAATCTTAAATTTGCAGCATTGATATGTATCTAAAAGCAGCTCAGTGGTCAATACCCTGCACCACTGACTAAAGCAGTTTCCATGACATCTTATAAGTAGCCATATGTTTCTGCTTTTGTTACCTGCTGCACGACTGCTGATTTGATTTAACATCTTGTATTTTTATACTGATGTTTATTAACGTGTGCTGTCCCTATCAAATGATAAAATATATATGTACTGTATATCTGCCTCAAGTATAATGTAACACACTATGCTTTCAGAAATTTAAATGTCTGCACGAGTACAGACATTCAGGCTTAAGAACACAAATTAACCTGTGTTTGATTAGAGAGCTGTAAGCGCTCTCTGTGTTGAATACTAAAACACACAAAGAAGGAGAACTAGGAGAAAGCAGACATGGCGGAAGCACAAAAGAGGCTATCCCCAACACACACACACACACACACACACACAGTGAAAACAGCGCCTGTTCTCCTCTGCTGTCTTCTCCTTTTGCACCTTATTGGAGAAACCCCTCCACTGAAGTGACAGCACACACCAGAGGGTGTGAGCCTCGTCGCCAAAGCATGCCGCCCGCCACTTTCCTCGAGCCACGCAATACTTCCGGTACGCTGGCAAGCAAAGCATGTACAATGCAAGTACAGGACACACTCGCACATGACACGCATGCATGAACATTATAAAAGCATATCGCTCAATGACATCGCAGCACAAGGACACGTACACCTATCTCTCGCCCTCCAGCTTGCACACAAGTTATGTACCGTATGTACATACACGCATGCCTCCTCTCAATTCAGTCCACTACATACTCTACACATTCTAGTCCCTCACCTTCCCCACATATCCAATTTAAAGTATGCAGCCAAGACTTGTTTCCCCACATAGCTGCACTGAGTGCCATCGCTTCAAGGTTGCATGTGCTTGCCAATTCCGTAAGCCACCTAAGGGATACAGCATTATCAAGTGGCATGCCAGTTCTCCTTGGTGCCTGCTGTGATTTGCAAGTTTTTTTGTAGTACATCCTACTGCTCTGGGGGTGCCTGCTGCCCAGGAACACACCCAACCCTCCTCCAGAAGAAAAAAAGGAAAGAAACACCCATCTCTCCCCCACTAGAGGGTTGTGTGCAGGTTCTCGTTGTGCTGTGCCAGCTTCATGTCATGCTAATGCCCTACAACTGTGGAGATGGTGCTCTTTGCGGCAGGTGGCAGTTGGGGACATCACAGGCCTTCCAGTGAGTCTGTTAGTTGGAAGTCGGCATGTTTAAATGTGGCGTGCAGACATGCTTAGATTATATAATAGGTTACCCACAACATCCACAACGGTCTGTTTCACACTGTTCTTCTGTGATACTCTATGAAAAAGTGTGGCTTAAACACAGCATGTTTGTAGCTTCAAAATATCTTTTTTTAATTGTTTGTTTTCTGAGGTCTAAAAAATTAAAGACTGTATTTTTTTTCTTGCAATTGCAGTATTACATCCCTAGCAAATAGCAATACCCATTTGGCCATGTTCTAATCTCCAGACTTAGAAACAAAACTTTCTTTTCTTTCCCATCTGAGCTATCACTCACCATGTATGTATTTGAAATAAGAAGTTGCTGTTTACTGTTGACGCCTCCAGAACTTATTAGCCCGCCACAAATTTGACAAAGAGCACATCACATTTATAGTATTTATCTTGCCATGGTGGCTTCCTTGTAATTCGGCCACGTGCTGATGTCAGCCAGGCTGTCAGGATGTATGATAGAATTCCGAGAGCTATTACCAGTGACAGACTGAGGCCCAGGTACCAGGAACCAACTGGGGAATGTGTATTTAAGTGCTCATTGGTATATTTCCTTGATAATCCAAAATAAATCAATAGGAATAAAAAGGATCAACAATTTCTCTCCTCTCTCATTTCCCAAAGAACATAGCTGGTCACATATTTTTCTTTGAGTCCTGTGTAGCTGTAATAATCCCCTTCTCCATCCACTTTTAATCCTTGGTTACCATAGCAACAAGCTCTGTTGTCAGGTGTGCATTGACATGCATACCCCACCCATGGCTATCACAGATATACATAAATAGCCATTCCACCAGCTAGTCTGTTTCCCCGGTAACACCAGGTGATTCTCCAAGGCAACCTCCGCCACCAGCACAGGTCTGTTGCATTCCTCTGTTTCTCTGCTAAATTAACACACACATGAATCCAACACACAAACACACACACACAACAGTTTTCATTTGGAGACACAAGAGACCGCAGCTAAGTGAAATTTAATGGGTTTAACGTCAAGTTATTGTCAATAGATTAAATATAACAAATTAATAATAAAGGGAGGGTCCATCAATAAGTAATATATTACCAGGATACGGGCTGTGAAACAAGCATTGATTCTTTTAAAATAACCATCGCCTAGACAACCATGTTTGTACTTTTGCTTGTCAATCTGGAAAAGGAATGAATGTCTATTCAGATCTAAAAACATATGAAAAAGGTACACTTGATTTTGGTTTGAAAGTAAAACCGTTCCATCTCTGACATTGTTATTGTCATGGTCAGCTACAACTTAAATATTTTTATTGTTAGAAAATGGAAATAAAAAGATCCATATTGATGATGTTAAACACTATTCACACTCTATCGGTGCTGCAGGGGATGCCTTCTTTTGTAGCAGGGAGCGTCACTCCGATCTAAGACTTCAGGGGAAAGTCAAATTTTAAGAATCCCGGTTTTGGAACTACAAGGAAAAGTTTCTATTTATCTGTCAGTGGCACTAAAGTGTGGAATAAACTAAATAAGGATTTTAAACAATGTCTGTCTTCAGCCAGATGTTTAAAGAAATTATATTCCAGAGGTACAAAGAAACACGGTGAAATTAACAACCTAAGCTTATATTAAATAATTTGTAGTATGTGTATAAATATTGTTGTGAATTGGTAAATATATGAATGTTATTATGTAACTTTTGAATATATATTGTCATTGATTATAGATTAATTATCTCTGTAGATTTATTATTTTGTAGCGAATTTATTTAATAGGGTAGAAAGGGTAGAAAGGTGTAGGAGTGCAACAGTTTTACTTCTTCTTACACCTTTTTGGATGTGTAAATAGAGGTTTTTAAGTAATGGAAATAATGGAGTTTTATTTAGTTGTTTAATTGTTTTTTATTACTAGTTATATTTTATTTAGATTTTCAAAATAAAGATATCAATCAATCAATCAATCAATCTATCTATTGCTTGCCCTGTTGTTGCTCAGCAGATTAGATTATTGTGCTCTGCTCTAAAGAAAAAGTTTACACTGGTCTTAAAGGTAAGATTATACAACCCTCTCCGGTTTAAGGTTTCAAGTCTTCTCCATCTCTGACCACATCAAGCAGCTCTGATAGGTGTGGTTGGGTGTCAACGCTAAAACAGTAGAAGTAACGGTCTGGTTCATACCACGGTTTAGGAGTCATGGTTCAGTGCGTAAACAACGGGCATATCAGAATCCGTTTCATTTAATATATTTTATAACAGATAAAAGTGCAAGTGTCAATGAGACAACATCCTCTTGTTGGGGACTAAGATTAGTTTGCCCATTGGCTACTTTGGTAAACTATTTTCATTATAAAAACAAGGAACGTTTCAAACACTGGCGTATACAGTGTAGTATGAATAATGAAGAAACACTTTCCCATCTCTATACTAGCTATGAATTTACAAAATATAAAACAAACAAATTATTAAAACAAAAATATTAAAATAATATACAAAAACTAAATAAAGAAAACACGGTTTGATTTTTCCTCATCTTGTACATAACTCTCCTTTGCTGTTTTAGCTGACCAGGGAACCTGCGTTTCCAACGAGCTCCACAGTTTCATATGCACGTTTGCCAAAGTGAGACTGACCTGCACGCCAATCTGCAAAGCATCCCTTTAATTCCCTGTCCTCTATGTAGCCGCAGCTTCGGTGGGAATGGATATATAGCAGTGTCCTAATAGCTCTGCAAAGTCTAAGAACACGGGAAATGAGCAAAGGTACGTTCTGCTCGCCCCACAGCCAACGTTGTCAGATTTCATCACGCCCTTCAATGTCTGAGAAGAGGGAACATTAGGAGTGCAAACACACATTACACTTAAATTATATCAGTGTCTCTCTCTTGTCTTCACTTCTAAGCCATGTCTACCCGGAGGCTGAATTAGGGTAACCTTAAGTCCAACAGCACACAAAAAACATTTTGTTCTTCTATTGTAACATCCTCAACAGGTTTGTCTGGGCAAGCAATTACAGAGAATTTTGAATAAAGTGCCTGTCTTGTTGTCTCCCCGCTGAACATTAAGCATTACAACCACCATTCCACATCCTGGAAAACAAGGTGTTTGTGTAACTGTAAATTGTCAGAATGACACAATTAAATTTTGGCGGCTTCTCCTTACTCCTTCTCCTTCATGCCTTCAAGTGTCCTCGGATCTTTGCCTCTTTCTTTGCTGATTTCTGACATTAAAACTGTCCCCTTGCCATTTGTTATGCATATATTAGCCTTTACATGATTGATTGAGTTAATTAATTATTTTTGCAGTTTCTAATCTGCTCAAAAATAATGCCTGTAGGTTGGAGCTGAATAGGGATTACCTGGCGGAGCATAGCTAATTACCAATCATTAGCATATGCAAATGAAAGCCCTTATCTCGTGTACTAAATGTTGCTTATGGTAAACACTAGCTAATCACTTTAACGAGTTCAGCTGTTTAAATGCTGGTAATTGCATATTGTTTAAACAAATAGATTGGATTCACTGTGAATCAAGGTAAGGGCAGGAAGATATTCCTCTCTTGTGTCCACTCTCTCTTTCACCTTGGCTGCTGGACTAGGTGCTGCAGCTCCTTAGATAAAAACTGAAAAGGGAATAAAAGATGTTCTCTGCCTGAAGCATCAGATATTGGTTTTAGCTGGTAAAGTGGTGTCATGGAAGTTATATTACTTTAATGTAACTGAACCTCACAGTGACGCAGATTGCAAACCTTATGAAAGCTTTGTGTCAGGACGGTGGAAGAATAATATTAAAAAAATGTGTTGGAATTAGAAAGACCAAATGTTTGACGTATCCTAACACACTGCAAATCCCACATATTTCTACAACAATCTGCACTTACATTCTCAGACATCCAACTTGTTCCATAATGCAATGGCAATTTAACATGTTGGCCTCATGTCTGAATTAGCAGAATCACTTTTACGTAAGAGTCATGCTGGCATCATAAATGTGGCATCATGTCAAAGAGTAATAACATTCTCAACAGGGCACAAATCTAATTTCAATGCTGTCAGATTAATGCAGCAATAGCAACAAGGTTAAATACGGACAGCGAGAAACTAAATGCCCGGTAGCAGCTTTCCAAAAAAATGTATGAAAACATACACTATAAAAACATTTGTTTTAAAGTCATCATTAATACCTTACTCCACCCTCTATCACATTGACACAGATGAAACTAGCAATCTTATACCTCCAATGACTGAAAAAGGCTTTAGAAAGTGGACATAATGTCATTCAATAAACAGAAACAGAAGATGTTGCAATCTGGCAGATGTAGTATAGAAATGTGGAAAGGTGAAAAGTGAGGTTGTCGTCAGACTTGCTTTATTATTTCAGAGAAATGGCTCACAAAGACTGCAGTCATAGTTTATCAGTTGAGGATTTTGTACTGAAGGAGACCCTGTGGCAGAAGAGTCTCTGTCCTTAGAGGTTACAGCTCTGTGAATGACAGTGGACAGAGAGAGACCCTCGGGCAAAGACTTTTTTTTCGGTCTACAGATGGGCACAATTTGACACAAAACACGCACGTGCTTGCGCGCACCCCACCCCCCCCCACACACACACACACACACACACACATACACACACGCACGCACGCACACACACACACACACACACACTCTCTGTTTCTTGTACATCCACAGGGTGATTTAAACATACACTTTCTCTCCCATTGTTGTGCGCATGCTCACACAGTTGCACACTTTCTCAGGCTGTGGGTGTGTGCAGAAAACACAAAGAAAGAAAGGTAGTCAGGCAGTGAGAAAAAATGCTCACATGTCTTTCTGAGTCACCCTGCGGACCTCTTACAGAGAAGATACGATCATTTCATCATGTCACAGCTAACACCCACCTTATCTCTCGCTGTAAGGAACAGGGTGTGAGTCAACCCCACCTAAGAAGACCATTTTGCTCTCTAAACGCACTCATTTGATGATACTGAAAATCCATGGCAATAATTCAGCCCTCTCTGGGGTTGAACTTTAACAGTAATTGTGAGCAAGTGGCTTATACTTTTTGTGGATTGCAGAGTAATTACAATTTGCACGTTTCGTTTCTGCTCTTGTAGAAACACACAGCTGGAATTTAATTCACAATGCAGACTATGATATAATTTGTCAAGACTGAATGCTTGCTGGCTTCCTTTTAGTTTACTACTAAAGCGACAAAAGAGGGAACAATAGTTTCACCATACACTGACAGACACAAATTGTGTTGCTTTATAAGAAAAGAGAAAAATATACATACAGTAAGTGAGCACATTTAACACTAAATATGTTTCAGTTAGTGCTGTCCGTTAAACGTGTTGTGAACAGCGTTAACGCAGACCCTTTTTAGGGATTCAATTTTTTTAACAGAAGATTCTCTTTCTTTTTGGCCTAGCAAACGTTTTTTACACATGCTGTTGCCAGAACTAGTAACGTTAGAAAAACTACAACACCGTTACATTGTGTGAGAGAGTATTTGATCCAAGTGTGAATGACTGCTCAAAGTAAGAATGTTACGTGTGAAATTGAACACTACAGTAAGCTACACACCAATGTTGTTTTCAATAAAAAAAAACATTTGCACAAAGTGAGTCAATCCGCTTTTCCATGTTGATAAGAGCATTAAAAAATGAAAAAAAACTCATCAAGGGAAGAAATCAAGGGACATTTAAAATAGATAAAAAAGTTAACTATGACACTAATGCAATTAATCGCGATTACATATTTTAATTGTTATACAGCACTAGTTTTAGTACATGTGAGTATGCTAGGCAAAGTAAATCAAAATCCAGTCCTAATTGATAATTTTCCAAAGCATATGATCCAATATTATTTCATTAACACCAGGAGCCTGATCCATAAAACTGTTGATTCAAGACTAAAGCCACTAGTTTGAATTGAAACTATCAGCAAATCTCTTTTGACAGAAAATCGCAGGCTATTAAACCTAAATATCTTTCATACACCTTCAAATTGACTCATTTAGGGTATTTGGTTCGACTGATATAGCTCAAATTGGCCTTTAGTGAAACTATCATAAAACTAGATGGACCTAAAATTCTGCAGATGCTGCGAAACAAAGACAACTCAAAATATCCACAGCCTAAAATATCCAAACTTTTGCAGGCACATTATGCAGTGTTATAAATCTCACTCATTACAAAAATTACGAGCAGGATTGGCTGGAAAAATTAGTCACAGGAATGGACACACTGAGAAATCATATCTAATATGTAGTAAGAAAGAAGAAATTCATGAGGGCAGACATGAGGCCTAATTATACATCTTCCAAACTTGTTTTATTATGTACAAGCATGGCTTATTTTGATCTCTTTCCGCATGTTATGGTTCCCATTTGTGGTAGCCAAAGTGTGAAGCACTTAACAGAAGGATTACTTTTAAAAGAGGCTGAAATGGTTTCACTGTGTGTATTAATTAAAGGCCATCTACAGCAAAAAATCAATGATTGATGGATGGATTTGCTCCTGATTGCAAAATGGTAGAACTGATTGGTAAAATCTATAATTATACATAAAACTGGTCTCTGATTTGAAACATTCAGCTTAACACCGGGGGCCTGTTGCACGGAACCAGGATACGGGATTAAGCCGGGATATTCAAGTTATTCTGGATGAATTTAGCTTTGACTTGGTTGCACGAAACCAAGTTGAATTAAAACCAGCCTAGTAACCTTGGAGATTCATTCTTTGCGGCTAGCCCGGTCCAGAGCAGGCTAACAGCCAGGCTAAGATTAATCCTGGAGTCTCATGTGTTAAATCAGCTATTGCTCTGATCCGACATAAATGTATTTAACAGTTATTCCGTTGTCTTCTGAATGTGTTCTGCTTTGTTTTTATTAACATGCATTACTTGTCACTATTGTTGACACAACTTTGATTTAAACCCTACTATAGGAGTTGTTTAGATGGTTAGAAATGGTTGCACTGGCACCCAGATGCGGAGTGGCAATTGGGAGAGTCTGGAGTGTTTCTGGAGGGACGGTAGTGTTTTGAGGATGCCTGGCATGCGGCCGCTGCCCAGTGGCCGCTGCCTGCCGGCAGACCTGTGTGTCCACTCTCTCTGTAAAAGTAGAGAAGAGCAGCACACAACATGTCTGTGGTCTATACAGCTTCAGGTATGTACAGGACGTGCTCACGGGCTGTAAATAAGGGTTTAAGCCTAGAGTCCTTAGGGTACATTTCCTGAGGAACATTAATTCCCTCAGCTCACTTTTAAAACAAAGTAGGCTGAATAATAATACATTTTATTTATATTGTGCTTTACAGTGGTAGGCTACTCAAAAGACACTTTAAGGTAAAACCAGCACATTTATCACATAAAAACAGATACAGCAATAAAACCAACACATAAAACTAGCATATTTAAAGCAATCAAAACACAGTGTAGCCTACAACTTTGCAATGAGTGGATCACACTAAGTCAAGCTGCGCTTTTTCACTTATCCTGGATATCTTTATTCTACTTTTGTGCAACAGGCCCCGGCTTGCTGTGTTTTCCACTGAAGGTTAAGGTCAGCACAGGTGTGTGGGCAGTTGAGTTTTCAGTGCCAGGCTATCTGGACACCCCTCAGTCAACATGGAGTAACCAGCCATATCAGATATTTCAATGTCTCCACTGTTCCAGTCTGGAAATTACCTGCACCTGGGACACATCCATCTTCGGTGATGATGGGCCTCCCCATGTTTCTTCCATCTATACTTCTTTTACTTCTAAACCCTCCCTGCTCCTTTTTCCCCTCACTTTTCTCTCTCTACGCAGTCTCTGTGGGACAGAGAGTCATTAGCAGGTAATGAATGCTGGGGATTTGTGATTTCAGCAAGTGTCTTTAGGGCAAATGGGGAACTAGAGAGTGGACATTTTCCTCACTTCTCCTTGTCTGCGCTCCAGGGAAGATGGGGGAATTTTGGTTATTTTGGCCCTTCTCTAAAGGAAAAACGTGGTAATTGGCTCCCCTCGGAGACCGGCTAGCAACGGAGCAAAATGTGCCCAATTTGCTGCGGCCGGTTCATTTCACATAGCCACACATAGCATGTATAATAGATGTGCATCTCTCTCTCCGACTTCAGGGTAGATGAAGCAGCTCTTATTTTCACCCTGTAGTGAGTGAGCAGGAGAGGGAGTGAAAACCCAGATTCATGATTGGATGACATGCTGGGTGATACATTGTTGAACTGCTTTAACCGCTGTGCTGTAAAAGTTACTATCAAGAACCTCTCACTGCTGAAATATAAATTAGGATCTCAGCTAGTTAAATATAGATGTAGTGTACAGTAATGTATGGTAAGTAAGGACAGTATGGTTTACTTTGTCTGTGTGTGTGTGTGTGTGTGTGTTTGTGTGTGTGTGTGTGTGTGTGTGTGTGTGTGTGTGTGTTTGTGTGTGTGAGAGTGTGTGTGTGTGTGTGTTAGAGTGCGGATAACCAAACCAATCACAACGGGACCCATCACAAACACTTGCCGGTCACATGAGCGTGATAAGGCATTTGTTGTAAAATGGTGCTGCGGTTCCTTTAAGAGAGCTCAGTGCGTGTCTGTGTGTGTGTGCCTGTGGAAAGTGGGCAGACGCTTTATAGCAGATGTGTAGTTGCAATCGGAGAAGAGTTGGTGGAATAAGTTTAAGTTTTGTAGGCCTACACAGTGTGTGCAGTGTCCGAAATAAAACCCCAGACTGAAAGCCAAGTTGCTTCATTTGCTTCTGTTTGTTTCTGACCACAGTCGGAAAGGTTAACATATTGAACATTTTAAATTAAACAGCTTATTAACGTGTGTGCTGATATGCTCATCTGTTGACATTTCCGAATGTCTTCCTAGAGTTGCTTAAAGGGATATTTCCCCGCTGGAAAGAAGTATAAGTATTAAATTGGGTCATTTAAGTAGCAGAAATGTGACATTTTTTTAGAAGTTGGTGCCTTCTAGACCGAGAAAAGCCAGACAATGTATTTTTGGCTCATGTGGATGAAAGACAACAATTCCCAGAATGCACATGCCTGACTTCCCTACGAGTCCACTCCTAAGCCACGCCTACCGATAATAGACAGTCAAGTCAACTCAATTGTGTTTAGTCATTTCAACCATATACACAAAACAAAGTTTAACCGTTTTATATTCATGCTTGCATACAACAGGCTACATTTAGTATAATATACATTATAGGCTCCGTAAAGTTCAGCTAACGCATTGATAGCATTAGTGCTTGGTGTAAACACTGAGTACAAACACATCCGTGAATTCGCATGGAATGTAGAATGGTCACCATTTAACAGTCACATACTCCACCAGCGGTGAGCAGTTAGTTGGCTACAAGCACCTCATTTCTGCACCAGGCCGTGTTAACACAGCCCACTTCCACGAGTCTTACCAGGCGACAGAGCAGCATATCTATCTGCTCGGAAGGCTAGCAGGCCTGGTAGCGGAATAGTTTGGTACACTGTTATTCAGCCTTGTTTCCACAAAAACACAGCTGTCTCTATATTCACGTTGGGAGTTTTGTTGAAGTTGGATGTAGTACAGTTTGTTCTATTGTGTTGAGCAAACACCTGTAAGCAGGAGGATTGAGGGGCCGGTGGCTGGTTAATGTTAGATTTCCACCTAGCTCATACTCCTGCCCTTGTTTCGTATTTCACTACTTTGGATGGCCAGCGGCATAGACCGACACCGCGCACTGTGGTGATGGTCAGGCGAAGCTTGTGTAAGTAGTCCGTCTGTAACAAAGTTTCTTCCATATTCTCCAATCTGTACAAATGTAGCCCGGTGGTACACATGTGCGGTAGTTTGTATGCACATAATTTTAAGTTTGCTGCTGAAAAGAGAAAGCCTGTTAGATGGCTGACACTCAACCTCATTGGCTAGTTACAGTCCCACCCCCTATGGGCGGGTTAAAAACATCAGAGGCTTTTATACAGACCCACAACACAGAGAAATCTAGTCTCAGGGGGACATGAGGGAGGGAAGCACGGTTGAACATATTAATTGGTTAACATTCAAAAATACTAAGGGATTTCTACTAATACTATGCTTAATGCTAATCCGTGAAGTATCCCTTTAATAAAAACAGGCTTTCCACACAAACAAACATACATGTGTCATTAGTATGAAAAAAAAGCAGATTTTAACTTTAAATGCCTGTCGTGCTTGATTCGGTTACTGCTCAGTTGAACGCGGGCCGGGCTTGGACAGAAAAATGCAGTCGGCACTCTTGTGTGTGTGTGCGTGTGTGTTGTGACACTGAATGCTGCTATATGATTCCCCACAGTGTCACTCTACACTGTTAGGGGATGTCTGACATGTACTCTGCTTTGTTTACCAGGCTTGAAATGAGTCTGTCTCATCCTTTATACTTTTCAAGTATCTGTCACCTTTGAGATGCATGAGTAGGCCAGCGAGCGGGCCAATATATCTTTCATCTAGTTTCCATCTAAACTGGAACTTCTTCACACGCAAGACTTTTAAATCAACTTGATTATTCACAATTCAGCCACTATGGACAAAGATGTCTTTTTCTACATAATCAAAGCTATTTTTACAGGACAGTGGGTAGTCTAACCTTGTCAACTATGCTCTCTTTACAAAGATTGTGGCAAAGATTAGAGGGAAACAGAAAAGAACAGAGGTAGGTAGACACAGGAGAGAATGTGATGATGGGATTTTTATCCTGGGCCAGAGGAGCGTGTTGCATTGAGAATGGGTGAAGATGAATAGGATAGTGGAAATATTTTATAATTTCAAGGTAAGATCAGTCTTATTTTTAACACAATAACCCCGGTACCACGGGGAGTCATAGCATGTATTAGACCTCAATCATCCATTATCTATAAAATGGATGGAAAATGGTTGGAGTCCTGTTTCAGGTTACACTCCAAGTTCCATGTGTGCTAGCTTAAAATTACACTAACACTGGGGGATGCCAGCTTAAAGCCCAGGTGAGTTCCACAATAAAAGGTGCTCATATCTGCAAGGGATTATAAATGGTGTTGGTAACACTGCAAGGCTGACTGTGACTTGTGCATGCAGTGAGATAGCATGCCCAAGGAAATCTCATTCCCCTTATATTTTCTGGCTGGCTTGGACCAACCTCAGATGAATGATAAATGAGCCGTTAAAGCTGAGGTCTTGTGTGCAATCCTCACCCCTATCATAACTGCCAATGTGGTCACAGGATTGCTCTGATCCAAAAGAGAAGAGAACAATAAAACTTACAGCGGTAATTTCCAATTACAAAGGGCAGCCATATATGACTAATATTGAAGATCCCTTCATTTCCTCTGCTGTCGCCAACGAGCTTGACAATTACAGCAATAACAATGATTGCAATTGCATCATTCAGCAACAGCATCATCATTCACATCCTCTTTACCACGAAACAATGATGTATGACTACTGCGGACGCTGGTCTGTTTAGTCTTTCACGGAAACAGTAGTCATTGCTGTGGTCTCCCAAGCAATATGAGATATAGTTCACCTTTTTGGTTGTGTCAGTATAATCACTGTCTGAATTGATGCTGAGCCATGACCCACCATGTCAGTGTTGTGCCAGTATTAGAAGTCTCATTTAAAAATGCTGTGTTTCTTTAAACTGTAATTTGGTGAGTGGTTGGTCACAGCTAAGAGACCTGTTTGTGGAAGATTATACATTCTATATAGTTTTGTTATTTCCCTTTTGTTTTATTAAAAGCAATTCATTTAGTTTAAAAAGGCACAATAAAATTGCACGGAAGAATATGTCTGCCTGGAGCTACATGGTCTTGGCTATCTCAGATGGAAAAGAAAGCTGTACATAATCATGATGTGCTGCCATAGAGATACAGCCTTTGTGCTCCTAGATTCTCTTTTATTGCACAAAAAAAAAATCTCAATTCCATGTCAAGGACAGTCCTCTCATTCAAATTGTTCATCTGCAAGCGCGGCAATGAGGAATGTGAACGTTAAATGACCCTGAACTTGATGGATTCTGTTTTTGTGAGAGTCCCTCAGGGCTAAGTTTCCATTTGATACATGTCGTTGCCATGGTAAATGGAAGCTTCGCTGGAAAGGTGGGGAGAGTTCGTTAAAGGTTAAGATGTCATTGATTGGCTGGATGGACACTTAACAAGGAAGGGAGATATCAGCGCAGGGCCTATGATTGGGCAGAGGGGAAACAACATGCTTCTGGTTGGTTGTGGAGTGTATCTTTGGACCCTGGACACAAACTCCCCATGTTCTCATCTGCTCCTGCTAATTAGCTGTTATAGCCTTGGCGAGCACTGTGCTGCCCGCCAACCCCATTCACCAAGCAAACTGTCCACGTGAATCCCTGCTTCACGAACAAACCGACGCACAAGCACAATCATACCCATGTCTTCATCGCAGCTCCCACCAAGCTTGTATCCATGGGAATGACTTTGACTGAATGATTTTATGCATCTAAAACCCCCAGACCCTTTGAGTGATGTGTTGATTCTGAAATTGCAGGGTGTTCTTGGTTTAAGCATGGCCAAAATGGAATATGTGAGGGGGAGCGCTCATCTCTCATCCTCCTCCATTCTGCTCCAGCAGCATAATGAGCCATCAGCTACTGCTGACAACCTAACATCAGCTGGCCAATTAATGCCCATGCTTCTTTTTTAATCAGGCGCCTGTGCAGACGCCTCAGTCCAACAATGTCTGGACGCTGGCTATTTGGAGGCTGCTTTTTGTGAGGCTCTATAATGATTTCCTCAAGAAAAGCAGAATTCACATTCTGCCAGATGATTAGTACTCAATTGGAGCATATTGGACAGAAGCCTGGATGTAGTGTTATATCCAGCGGAGAGCCACAAAGCGTGCATACTATACTGCACAATAATTACAATTAGAAAGCGTTTGCAAGGACTGCTCAAAGAGGGCTTCAAGAGGTTAGCAGCATGGATGATTCAACAAAAACACAATGCATACATGTTTCCAAGACAGTCTGGTGTTGGTCTCTTTGAAGAAAAAACTGAAAAAGACAGAAACAGATGTTCAGAAAAGGCAACAAAAAGTAGATGCTTAAAATGAAGTGGGAGCTAGAGAAGGGTTGTAAAAAAGAGATCCATCTTCTCATTACCAGTCAACAGACCAGTTTGCCCAGCCAAGAGGAAAGGGAGGGGCAATGGCAATGAAAGAGCGAGAAAGGGGGACGGATAGAAGAGTGCGAGATCTCCAAATGGTACTGTCGGAAGATAAGGTGCGCTATTTGGTTGTGGCTGATTCCCTAGAGCCGGATCATGCATCGCTACTTCTGACAACTGCTCCGTCTGCTGTCACTCAGTGGACTCCCTTATCGGGCTTAGCCTGGCAGTGGAAACCCACCAGATTTCCCAAATATGCTCCTGTGAAACATGCATGATTTCTGATCACATTTTACATGTTCTACAGTTCTTATTTTAATAGTGATATAAGTTGGTGATGGTGCTATACACTCAGAATACATAGTTATATTCTATCCTCCCAGTGGTGTAACACTGCTATTAACTGTACCATGCCTGGTTTATAAACCAGCATCAATTTATATGTTAATTATATCCTGGGACAGATTCAACAAGCTCTAATGTAAGTGTGAAGACTCCTAAGCTAGCTGTATCTCCTTTATCTCTATTCTCTTTCTTCCATCGCTTCACAATCTGTGACCCGGTATTTGGAGTCTTGTCACGAAGCTGACACAGGTTATCCTGATGATAGCAGATGTTATTTAATGTGATCTCCAGGGGGGAGTGAAGGGGCTAAGGCTAATGGAGAGTCTAGCAAATCTGATTTCTGTTTGACAACATTGTGCTCTTTTCTAAATCCACCTGCCAGATTGCTTTGAACTGTACAAGGCGAGCCGGATACAGCTATAGAGGCTGGGGGCTAAAAACAGGGCAAGGTCGTTTGTTCTATAGCTTTAACCAACAGTTTTTTGGGGGGGATTCCTACAGAATCTGATTCCGCCTCACACTACACACAGGGAACTTGTTAAGTGTAACACTGCCAGCAGCCATTTTTGCACTAAGTGATATAACAATTGTGGGCAGTTTTTGTAGACTTTAATATCTTTAAATTCTCATTTGATGTAAAAGAACAAGCCACTAACAGTCCCACAATGGGAACAAAGGGGGCTTCATTGTGTAAAAGACATTTTTGCCAAGGTTAGCTTATTGCCTTTTTCTGACTTGCAGAACGCATTCAATCTGCCAGGTTCCTCTTTTTTCTATCAGCATTCAAGGCATAAGGTGTCCCTTGGCAGAGGCCTTTGTCCATCCATCCTATCCGGAAGTTATTTACTGTGCAGCCTAAACACTGTGGTATAGTATCTAGGCTTTATCAGTTCTCAGTGATATGTGGCTGCTCTGCCCTTCATATTGAGAGGATCTGGGCACGCGATTGCTCAGGCCTGAGTATCACTCTCAACTGGCATGTTGTATGGTCTGCTTTCCAGAAGTATCAGGCAATCCAGACCATCAGCAGATTCACTTCAATTTCATTTATAGCACATATCTCACCCCCGTGAAAATGCACCAGATAAAAATAATTAACAGCTCATTGTGCACTTTCTGCCCAATAAAAGTATGGTGCCTTTGCAGAGTTGCTCTCCTGTTGGTTAGTTCTGGAACAATATTGCATCCAATATGTCCGCCTTGTTTAATGTTACTGTGCCTGTTACTGTCAATGTCTTGATTTTTGACTGATCTGTCGGCCTTTCAGCTCTCTGGAACTCAGAAACATGCTGTTTTTGTTGGACTTATAGCTGCAAAGAAACCAAACCAAAGCACCTCACGACCTGTCTAAATACGCACATAGACCCTTTCCTATTTGGATGTAGAATAAATAGAACTCTCTACGGCGTGCCTTCACGGAGTGCCAGGAAAAACTCTGGACACTTGGCAGAACATCGCTGAATCTCTGAGGTCCTCTAACTTGTGCATGTGTGTCTGTCTGTGTGTGTCTGTTTCTGCATGTCTTGTTTTGGCTCTCTCCCTCCAGTCTTTCCCCTCGGGTTTTTTTGGGTCCTGGGATGCGTTCCCCGTCTCAGTTTATTTTTTGTCACTGTTTTTGTTTCTTAGGTATATAAAATTATTACATTTATCACAAAAAGAAAAGAAAAAAAGAACAAGCCGCTGAACATGGGATGACAGATATGACGGCGAGGCTTGGACAAAAATGCAGTTCAGAGAAGATAATTTAACAAAACCTAAAACCTAAATTGTCCAGAGGTAGGCAGTCAAAAAGTTACAACAAAAGTAATCCAAGCAGGAAACAAAAACACAGGGAAGCCAAGACGAATAAATCCAGAGACAGGACAGCACTAAACTTGACAACACCATACAATGTTCCCACACCAGACAAAGACAACACAGGGAATAAATACACTGGGTAATGAGAAGAAACGAGAGACAGGTGACACAAGGGTGTGGCAGACAATCACAAAGGCGGGAAAACACAAGACAGAAAGTCAAAACCAAAACAGACCACAGCATTGAAACGATCATGATAATATATTTAAGTGGGTCAGTAATTACAGCAACCACACCTAGCAGCAGGCAGTCAGTAGAACAGATAAATGCATAATCCTAAAAGCATCTGTTATTTGCCATTTGTCACTTGCCAAGGTATTTTACCATGTTTTGCTGTGAGGGATGAAAATGGCGCCATCCAAAATTTTAGAATCCTACAGGAAAGAACTTTAATGTCCACTACATGCAAGATTTTTTCAATACATCATACATTATTTGATCAATAAATCATGCAAAATGTTACCATACTGTCATGACAAATGTTACCATCACATATGCCCTATAAAGGTCAGCGATAACATATGCACTGTAATGAGGAGAGATGGCACATGACTCAAGTCTAAAAGGTGAAGTCCTCTTGACAGGTTGGGCAAGCCAAGGACTTACAGATAGGACATCTCAAATCTCACATTTAAATCTACAGCTGCAGAGACGTACGGTACCAAGGCTACACAACAGATCAGTCTCTGTCACTGGCAGTAAAGCACACTGTCAGTTCTGGATGCTGGGCCTTGATTAGCAACTTCTTCTTCTGCCCAACTGCCAAAGCAATAGTGCACTATATTCCTTGTAGATCTAATCTGAATAGGAGTTTAACGATAGGATGAAGATGACTTACCACTTGTTTAACTTGTCTCCTAATGGATAAGTGGACTGGAATGTTTTGAGAGTACACTCCATGTATTATAGCTAATAATAAGGGGCAGAGAGCTGCCTCTTCTGGCAGTCTGGCTAGTGTTAATCACATTGTGCTTCACACAGTATCAGGATTCTTCCTTCCCTGCTGAATGTGCAGGGTGGCTGCATAGCTCTGGGGCTCTGGATTGCTTTACAATTAGAACTGAACAGACATTAAAGCAGGTGTGCAAACAGATAATATAAACACACACATGATGGCACACAATGCATGGATGCACAAACCAAGCTGCAGACAGTAATTCTGAAGCATTAAAAAGAAAAATCCCATTGTGCTGTACAATGCAGCCCAATGGTCAGCTATCTGGATGAATGTGGAGAAGAACAGACTCTACAGCTTACTCATTTTGTATGCATCATGCATTCACAACATACCCCGTTATCTCCTCAGTTGACACAAGAACCCGGTAATTAAATGTGACTTCTGTCATCTTTCCAGCTCAAACAAATGCAATGCCTGCACACACTCCCAGGGACCTTTTATGAAGTCTAACCTCCCTGTCAACTGACTTGAGGGTGGGCCAAAGAAGGCGAGTGGGGAAAAAAGACCCAATAGATAGACGCTTTTAGATCAAACGTGGCCAGACACAGAATGGAATTGCGATGTGGAGTAGTTCACAAAAATCTAGTGGCCACCATAGGGATTTTTTTTGCCCTAAAGAGTTGCTGTGGGAGTTGCCCAGCGTAGCCTGTGTTCTTACCATCAAAGCAAATGACTCTCTCAATATGGGTCATTACTGCAAGCGGCTCCTGTCAATAATGAGTAAGCAGTCCTTAATCTAATTTGACAGAGGGACCACAGCTCTGGTAAAAACCCATCCTCTCCATAAAGAGCAATGGACTGATGCTGTGCACACTCCCTTTGAAAAGAGAAAGAGCAGACAGCTAGAGAAGGGTGTACACGCAAGCACACAAGCACACACACATTTCTTAAAGCAGTTATGCAGATCACTACAGACATGTGGCAGCTAGTTCAGTCTTTGTCAACCAAGCAGCTTAACGTTTCCTCTTTTGATGCCAGTTGTGGGGGACCTCTGTGTGTGATCAATGTGCTCAGGCGCTCATGCCAAAATATATTGACTGTGACTGATTTAATTATTGATGGGTGGCTGCTTGGTTTTGCTGACTGACCCCATCCGACTGTCCTGTGTAATGCCCCAAGGAAGGTAGACCCTCTGCCCCTTGCCTCCTACGCACTGCCTTTATCACCACTGGGCTCCAGTCAGACTGCCCTGTCAGCCAGTCAAGCCTGCTCGATGCTAATGCGATGTGACCACTTTCAGCCCTCCACCTCTCTTTGTCATGTCAAGGGCATATATATTCAGCACCATTAGTGTGGAACGTCTGTACTCACTCGGGTACTCAACGCCCATCACGCTGGGTCCCTGCCCGGCCATGGTTAGGAGCCCTCTTACGCACTAAAGGTCATTTACGATTTATTTCAGTGACAGCTTTGCTAGAGACTCCCCATGCTGGTGGCAAATGTCAGAAATCATGCAAACAATCCGACAAAAATAAAGCTGTCAAAGTTGATTTCTGAAGCTCTTATAGGTTAGAAGAGTTAAAAATGTTGAAAAGGTGTACATATAAAAAGCATTTGAAATATAATCTGTCCTGCTTCCTTCTCTCATTTTCTTTTCATTTTGTGTAAAATAGTTTTCCAATCTTTCACATTCAAAGGCTAGACAATTTTCTGTTTAAACTACAAGAAAAGTAGAATTTCACTAGGCTTGTTTTTTAATGTCTTTCAGAAAGCTTTTCTTTTGTGCACGATTAGCATTCTGCCAAGCCATGACGCTACCAGAGAGGCAGATTTAGCAAGAGAAAACAAGTGTGACTGTGACAGGTTGGTGGTGACAAAAGTTTCCCACAACTTATTCTGCCACAATTACATTTTTTTGCTAACATATGAACCATCTTTAGGGTCACCGTTGGCAGACCACTTGTCTTTCACACCTATCTGTGATCACACATGCAAATCTGATTAAACATAATCACTCGTAATCCATACCCGTCAAGAAAGTGGGTCACAACATCTGCCGTACAGCTGCTTTTACGTAATCGTGGATTACTCTCTGTGATTCTAATATATGGTAAGACATGGTTAAAGGACAAACAGACATTTGGAAAAAAATATGCTTGCTGACTTACTTAACAAAAGTTATATGAGAATACACCAATTTTATTCTCTGCTTTGAGCACAGATTGGTCTAAAACATACTTAGCCAATCTCAACATAAAAAAACAGAAGCAGCAAGAAACAACTAGCATAGCTAATAACATCAGTGTTGTCAATGTATGTTGTGTTTATAATGTAGAAAATACAAAATCGCAACTTTGGCTGTATTTTCACTGAAACCAATAAATAAAGGCACACCCTATTTTCACAATGCAGTTTTTACCACCTTGCAGATTTGAGTCTCAAAACAGCAAAAGGCCAGGCCTGTGTCACATGTGGTCAGAATATCCTGATATTTCTGTGTCTGTATGAGTTGGTGAGTGCAGCTATCACCAATGTCTTCTCCTCGTTTGACCAAAAATGAGAGCAGGGTAGAGGGAGACAAGACTGAGACTTGCATGTTCTTCTTTGCAACACTGCTGGGGCAACAGGTCTCACAACATCATCATCAGTCTGAGTCATCTCATTTTAATATGCTACTTTGATGAGCTGGGGGTAAGGGGGCATCTCCTGAGAAAGACCACACACACAGACACACATGCCATCTCTACAAAGCACTCTTTTATACGCAGACATGGTAAGCCGCTACTTCTATGCATACTGCAGATCTGCACATTAACACACTTACAACTGCCTAGTCTTGGTGCATTCATCCTTCATCCTGTGTGTGTGTGTGTGTGTGTGTGTGTGTGTGTGTGTGTGTGTGTGTGTGTGTGTGTGTTACAGTGTAACTCTATAGGTGGGAGATTTGCATGTGCCAGTTATGCACTTGTGTCCTCCAGGGCAAGATGTACTGAGAAAGCAAAAGTGTTAGGGGGATGGCAAGCATTTTCTCAATAGCCAAGACCCTCTTGAGTATTCTTGCCCCATCTGGTTATCGATAAAAACAGATGTCTGAGCTGGAATTGCAAGAAAGAAGCATCACACCATCATATATATTGAGAATACAATATTGGTTGGGAATCAAATGAGTTGTTGCCTGAGGGCTGTTTGGGATATGCTGGCTGTTTGAGGCATATGAAAGAAAAACCCTGATGTGTATATATGCAATATACTTCTGTTTATTTCTTCTATTCTCGAGATGCCAGGTCTGGCTTCAGAAGCACTACTCTTACTGAGGGAATCAAGATATACAGTTGGAGCAATTTTCAATTTACTTTTTCATCTTCTTTCAGCTACCTCCTCCTCTTTCCAAGAATAGAACATTAACTGAGCTTGACTTCATTTGTCAAAGCTTCTTTATGTCTCCTGCTAATGACCTTTCTGTTTAAATAAGTAAACATCTCTCTCCTAAGTCTGCGTCTCATTTGAAAATGACCTTGCTCCATGTCTGCGGCCCTGCGTCTCCACATATTAGGGTACTGAGCCTCAGACTGCGAGAGCGAGGTATGGGGTGGCATCCGGGACACCCCACCTTGCTTAGTTTAATCCAATGGGAGCTATGGTTCCAATCTCAGCAATATATTTTGTGCGGATGTTCCAAGCGTGAACTGGCAGGACGCGAGGCAATTACCGCCACTCAGCCAGCCATTTACCAGAGGAACTGAGGCTGCAGAATGGGCCAGCACTGCTCACTTTGGATTGAGCTCAAATAGGGTCTAAGCAGGAGCGACACTCCACTGAGGGGACATGGAGTCCATGTTTCAATACATATACGCACATTAACACACTGTGTTTTTATTTTACACACACAGCTATACACCAAACCGTGTGTATTTGTGTACCATCTGAGCCTACACAGGAAATAAGTCTGAAAGGAACGGTCAATTTATTAAACTTGAGCTACAGACAAAAATCTCTCAAATTTAAAAACAGACAAAAAAGTCACACTCATGCATCCAACCACAGATTTGTGCAAATTAAACTCTGGCCCTTATCTTCAAAAAAAGTAATTATTCTTTCTATTTTTCTGAAATAGTCATCACGACTGGCATCTATTCTGGTTCCAGGTATCATTGAGAATAATTTGAGCATGCCCTGAATAACAAGATCTTCTACAAGGCAGAATCTTCAAGGTATGACTTTAAAAAGAAAAAGGGTTGCTTGTGCT
This sequence comes from Etheostoma cragini, assembly GCF_013103735.1. Classification (NCBI taxonomy): domain Eukaryota; kingdom Metazoa; phylum Chordata; class Actinopteri; order Perciformes; family Percidae; genus Etheostoma; species Etheostoma cragini. The sequence goes on along the minus strand of NC_048429.1, from coordinate 6,660,646 downwards.
GCCATAATAACCATTAAAATATAATTACTAATGCTAATGAGGTTAATTAAGTCAGTTAAGTTGGTCAATGCATTAATCTCTATGTCAACATACATACAGTAAGATGCATAAGGGGCATTAATAAAAACTGTAGTCATTAAGGACTGTGATTATTTCGCTGTTATATATTTGACTGTTTTTTAAAACATCCCACTGATTTAAACTGCAACTTATAAAGAACAAGCACGTTCCCTAAAAATCTAACTCTCTCTCCAAGTCCTGCAGTTACTTGTAGGGTCAGAATATCATTGCTACACTGCTCTCTGTGGGCTGAAACTGGCCCAACATCAAACAGCTTTGCCAGGGCTGTTGTTTTGGATTTTACTATTGGAAAACTACTCCCACCCCCAAGTAGTAATCTGTTTTTTCAGACACAACCACCTTATATGCCCTGCAACTCCCCACTCCACTTTTCTACATCTTTTACTATTTACTCTGTAAACACCAGCTGACACCAGTGTGTTTATGCCCTCTTTAGGGTCTACAGCAATAGAGAGGAAATTGAAGCATTTATGCTGGGCAGTTTACTGCGCATACTGCTGTTACACACAAGAGAAGTGTGAGCAACCAGGCAAACACTCTATTACAACTGATGCTGAAAACAAGTTGCCAGTGTAAAAAGTCTGGGGCAACTTTCCTAAAAATCAAGTGATACTTTATTGATTGTACAAAGAAAAGTCTCTTTTCACTCCAGCTATACAAAAGTATCCCTGGAAGAGATTCAGTGTAAACAGGAATGATTCATGCCAACATAGGGTTGGGACATAAAGCCTGCTGCACCTATGGGAGTTAATTTAAACTATCGCGGACATTTGTAAGTTTGGACCAACAATGTGCAAGTTGAATAACATCGCCGTTTCTGTGACCTGATTTACATGATACAGTATATGATTATTCTCTGTATCAAGTCTGCCTGCTATATGTCATGTGTAACATTAGCTGCCCTATATGCAGTTTCTGTGTATGTGTTATGTGGTTCTTGTAATTCTTTGAAATGCTACATTGTGTTGACCTTTTTGAAAGGTAAATCTCATCTGGTATTGTTTACTAGGTACTTCACAAAATAAGAAGTTACACAGAAAGCATATTATATGAAAGGTAAAATATGTGAATATATGTATGTTTTTCACGGCCACATGCACTTACATGCACGCGTGGTTGGACCGGTTAACAAAACAAAGAACAGAGAAGCTGTTACAACACACACAGAGGGAGTGTGACTTCATTCTCTGCTCAGGATGCCACTGCACCACTATAGCTTGACAAATTTGTTTGCTGCTCTATTGATGTTCTGGTCAAGTGCTAACCCCTTAATGCATCAGTAATGATTAATGCAATCCCACAATGAGCTTTCCTTAGTATGTTCTATTTCTGAGTAAGTAGCTTTTAAAGAGAGAAAGGGGGGGGGGGGGGGCGAGGTTGAGGCTGGGGGTGTGGCCTTGACCTACTGCCACTTTTACTCATTTCAAACCCATGATGTCTCTCTCTCATGGTTGGGCCAAATTCTCTGGGCGGGCAGAGCAGAGAAAGGGAAAGGTAACCTTGCCCCTTATGACTTCATTAGGAGCATGATTCCAGATCGGCCCATCTGAGCTTTCATTTTCTCAAAGGCAGAGCAGGATACCCAGGGCTTGGTTTACACCTATTGATATTTCTAGCCACTGGGGGTAGGCAGGCAGGGGGGACTCATATTAATGTTAAAAAACCTCATTTAGTGAAATTGTCATGCCATGGTACCTTTAAAGTCTGTTATTGATAATTAGTAAGGATATCAGCACCTCCTTCTTTAGTAGAAGTAGAGTAAGTGGAGAAAGAAGTAAAAGTTAAGCAAAGAAAAGTAAGTTAACTTCATGTTGTGCCTTTCTGTTTACTTATAGTGTTGGTTTAATGTATTTTGTTGGTGCGTCTGAATTTTGCACTTCCCCAATGTTTGTACTTTCTCACTGTCTCCTATCTGCAGGCTTAGCCCAATATGCAAAACAAATTTGCTTTTATCTCATAAATCCTTTTGCTTCTTGTCATCTGGAAGTAATTGCTATTCTTCATATTTTTACCTACATATTTCTTTCATTGTTTTTCATTGTCATTATGTGCTGTCTATTGTAATCTCAAGTTTTTTTCGAATCTTTTTTAGGATTAGTAAATTCCATTGTTATATTGTAACATTGTAATAAATTGCAGTAGTGTAGTATATGTAACTACTAGAAAGAACTCAACGTTAAAGAACCAGAGCATGTTTTCCTCCCATCCCTGAATCCTATGTGGAGCAGCCAGACTCTCCTCCAGTGCGCTTTGGAGGAGGGTCTGGCAAAGCGAGAATAGGGTCTGACTGATGCTGGGTTCAGAAAGGACACCAAAAACTGTAGTTGCAGATTGCAAGCTCGTGCAGCTTTGCAATCATGCTGCCCACCCGTGGAGCTTCGCGAGCAGGCTGCCCGGGCTCAGCTTTCTTTCCCATGGGACTTTGTGAGGAGGCCGTCCATGAGAAGGCTGCCCTGCCGCCTCTGATACTGGCTTGAGGTTCAAACATGTAGGCCTATGGCTGAATCTAGCCAAAGCATCTAGCCATCTCGATACCTGCTGCTTTTACACCGTTGACCTAAGGTAGATACTCGAATGTAGTCACTGAACGAGTCTCAACCTAGCTTTTTTACTTGTATATGGGAAAAGTGTGTTAAACAAAATATTAATCATAACAGAATATTTTTACATACTTTGAAACACGTCTGGAGAGGGACTTTAACATTAATTTATGTCAAGCACAACTGAATTCATATTTTATGTAACTACAGAGGCTTAAACTCTTATCCATCTACGTTGTGCCACACTAAGGGTGAGTGATTAAATATTCAGGGAACAACACAGATCCATCAGAAATGTCAAGAGGACCTAATATTGTCAGCATGAATACCAATCCTCTCGTTGTGTTTTGAGAAAGGCCTTGACCTGTCCACAAAGCTGCACACATCTCTTTTGCAATTGCACAGCATAAAGCTGGTGTTCTCCTCCCCAAATTTTAAGACCTCATCTTGCTCGTCTGTGTCAGGAATAATTATATTAGATTAAGGAATTCGTAATCTCTTCAGCCCTTTGATTATTCTCCAAATCTCCAAAGCTCCTGTGATGCCAACTCCTAACTTGAGTAATTAGTCCAGTTTTGGTGTTGTGGTCAAATACGAAAAGACACTGAATAAAAATAATGTTTGCATTTTGTAATAGACAAAGGCTGTTTTCTGCTTTATTTGAAAGTGATCATACAGATTAAAATCTGTTTGTCCCTACCCACTTGCAGTAATTTTAATTTAATCCTTGAGGATAGAGTAAACCCTTCCCTGCTGTTATATTTATTACTTTGAAGAGGCGTCTCTCTCTCCCAATTAATTGGTAAACATGCTCACTCACAGTACAGTACAGTATCTGAATAAAAGGTCTATTGGTGGTCCGGGCTGAAGTTGGGGTTCATTAAGATGTATAACTAAGAGAATGCAATTAGTACGTCTACACAGGTCATTTAGCTGTTGGTTGGAGCGTGCAGCATGGCGTTTGCTTAGATTAGAATGAACATGCTAAAATTTGCCTAATTAGCAATCTTCCTTTCATTAGAGGCTTTGGGGACTGATGAGTATGGAAGGAGTGGTGCGGTACCCCTTGGGCTCCTGACACATACGATTTCAGGATAAACGGTGGAACGGCTTGGGGCTTCTCTCACCAGAGGGCCCATGAATCAAACGCCCCACTGTCATTTGTCCTTCGCGTTGGGCAGATAGAACCGCGTCTGTTGCTGCCTTTCTGATGTCCGCTGAATGATTGTATGCAAGAATGATGGAAACACAGAGGAAGCTGCAGGGGTGGCGGGACAACAAAGTCACTGGTGTTATTTCATCTGTGCAACAAAGCTATCTCTGAAAACTCAAAACTAGTCTGTTATTTCCGGGTGATTAAAATTATACTGAGATATCACCGGAACGGATTTTCTGATATTCAGAAAAAAACTATTAATCGAGAAAATAATTACCAGATTATTTATCATGAAAAATATTGATAGCTGCAGCCCTAATACGGAGTACTAGTCTGAAACCCCACAACTCTATAGTAATTCATTCCTAGTTACAATAGGAATGTAGATATATCATGTTATGGCCATATGCAGTTGCTTTCTCTGCATAGGGTCCTTCTGGAGTGCATCTTCAATGTGATTACATTTTGTTATTGTTTTACTCAGAAAAACACATGGCATGCTCTTGAAATCCACTCAGATTTTACCTGGATGAGATATACTCTTCCTCCAAGTTGTTTTAGTGTGAAATGGACCTACTGGGGCCTGTCCCCAAGAGCAACATTTAATGCTATTCTAGTGTGATTTAATGTCCCAGATGTGGTCACGGTGTCTTGCTTTTTTTTGCCTGAGCTTGTCTGCTCGGCGAACCAATCTATCAGCTTTGTACTGTCAAGTCCCGGCGGAAAAGCTCCCTGGTCCTCCAAGGTCTTCTTAGACATGACTAACTGACCACATCCCCATTCTTTCCATCTCACTTACATGGAACGAAGCACTGAGTTGTGGGAGGGGACATGGCTGCTGAATAATATCTCCATAAAAAGATAAAAAACATGCTGTTTGAAGGAGTGGGACTAGACTTGTTAGACCTTTTTTTCTCCTCCTGCAGCCATTTGCCCATACTAGGTAGGATCTATTTTAAGTGAGTGACCTTTACCAGCTAGCGCATCTCTGGTGGAGCGACTGGAATCGAGGGTTATTGAGCAAAATAGCTACTACTTGTGCACTTGTTGAATTGTGTGTACCAGTCTTCCACACACACACACACACACACACACACACACACACACACACACACACACACACACTTAATATAAATGAACTGATGATACAGAAGGCTTATTGGCATAAAAGCAAATCCCTTGCAGAAAAATTATAGTCTTAAACAGTAGCAACTTTTTACCCTCTGTGATACTATTGTCATCAACAAGCAATTTTGAAATTGTGACGCAGCTCAACTAATTGTTGCCTTTTGATTCCCAGGGGCTGCTCATATACTATGAAAGAAAGCAAAAAATGAGTAAGCCCTGCCTGGCACTGTTACTATGGCAACAAACTTAAAGATATATAATCACACTCCACTAACCCACACAAGAAACCATCAACACACGCACACATACGTATTCTCTTACTGTATAGACAAAAATACAGCTCTAAAAGCTCCTTGACTGAAGCTGTATAAGCACATCATGCTGGGCAGAGATGCACAGCTGTTGACTAGTGAGCTTGCCAAAAGTGCCCCAACGCCTCAATCCTTGGACCCAAATCAAATCCCCAATTTGTTTATGTTATTATGTTAATAAAGGGTAGCATTTCCATATGAATATCAATATTTCAGTAGCAAGCCAGGCGTTACTGTGAACACAGTAGATCGCTGGCAAGAAGCACAGTGCAATATGAATGGGGTTCCATTTGAAGTATAATTTCACTCATCTGACTGTTCTGAAAAGGAGGTATTTTTAGAGCCCAGGTGGTTATCCTCTTTGTGGTGCTGGAGGCTAATGTTAAATGAACACATCAATCTTAGGTGTTTGAGAGTGAGAGGGGAGCAGCGGTGGCACAGTTACAGTGGTGGTAGTTTCCCTGCCAACTGTGTGATTCTGAAGCTTTCCGTTTTTTTTGCTATAGTTTGCTACGACCACAGAGCATTATTGCCCTCTCACTGGGATTCATTCAAGCCACTTGAGTGATGGCAATCTTGACAAAAATCTGGGAGCATAAATAGCACTGTGTTCAAAACACAACATTATATCAGTTATAATCAGCTAATGGTATTAGAGTCATTCCATAGACAATTCTGACCTTCCTTTCTCACATATATGATAGATTCTCAAGGCATCTAAAAAAATTGTAATAAAAAAAAATCCTTTCTTAAATTACATCGCATTTAGATATATTAACAAGGTGTGTGTATGCTAAGTGACAAAAAATGTACTGATCTTAATGCAACCAGGTCATCACTCATACAACAATGTGATAAGTCATCACTCTTTCGGCAATCTAAATCACCGTGGATCAGTAATCATTAATGGCAGTCCAATGCATCAAGGACATATCCGCTATTTAGGCAGTGTATGTGAGATTGTTGAGTTATGTACTGTTGTTAAAGCCTTATGGGGAGATGGGAAGACCAATTGTTCATTTACTTGTTGGTGTAGCTAAATAAGTCTGTGTGCACAAATGCTTAAAAGCTCTCATAAGAACCCCTTAGACTGAACTCCAGTGCACCTGCTGTATGAAATCATTCCTTAATCATTTTTGCTTTAATTCTTGTGATCATTTTTGAAGACTTACAGGACTAGTTGCAGATAACGCCATTTTAATCGTCCCCTATGTAGCATTGATGCTGTATCCATCCTGCATTAGTTCTGAGGCAGTCCACAGCTGAAAATGATTATTGATTTTAACAACTTAATAAATAATAAGTATAACTAATCATTGTAGTTTCAGATAGATATCAATTTACCATTTGTTTCCAAAATAATTCCTTTTTGTGGGACCAAGTAGCAGTAAATAGGCCTCCTATAATATTAACAATTGCAGGTGGTTTGATCACAAGAAGGGTCAAAAGTTAACTGACCATGTATTTTAATATACAGATATAAAGTATAAAGTTTGATAGAAAGTATTTAAATGTGGAAGAATTCCTCCCCCCAAACATACTATAGTCAAACTGGGTAATTCTACATATCGCCTCCATCTGATCTTCATTGATTTTTGAAGAAGTAGATGGTCAAAAGCTTCCTGCAAGTGAGTCCTGATTTCATCAGGTAATTAAGTAGGGTAAGGTCTGAAAGACATTCAGAACAAGTGGGGTGTGCCAGTCAGATAAATGGGATTATGCTTCTAAGTAACTACATTGAGTTTCTGCTGAACAGCTATGCCAAGTTTACTCCATTATCATCAGTGGCAACACAATGGAAATATTGCTATTTAATGCGGTCTAGGATACAAGTGATCCCAGCTGTCATCAGTAGGCATACACATGTAACAATTGGCAGCACGTGAAAACAGGTCAATACACCAGTCACAGACCTGCATGATGGTAGATGGTGTGAAATTGTAACCTCTGGCCAGATGTCAGCTGTGCATCAATAGTTTAGAATAATGCATTTTTGAGCTTCTCAACTCAATTTCTCTAATGTGGTTTGGTGGGACAACAAATGCCATCACCTCAATGGTTGCTGCTTTCAACTGCAGGATTCTGATTGATTAGCCAGTCTCCTGAAAATTGTCTGTGAATTGTTGTACAGCGGAAGCTGTCTGTCATGACTTTTTGTAGGACATTGATTGATTTATAAGTGGGACAGCATTCTGATGCTTTCAACGGACTATTGATTCACCACTGTCCATATCTGATCATGTTGTTGAAGATGTCGCAGTGCGACTGCACAGGTCATTTAATTTTCTTCAGAAGGAATTGATGGTTATTTGGGGCATTTCTTTATCTCTTGTTTGATCTTTGGCTTGCTTTTTTCAGGTGCAGCACACGTAATGTTAACTTAGTTTCTCCTCATTGATTGAGCATGTCAATAATGTGTGCATTTTCAGTGCAAAAATTATATTAGGTGACTATAAGTGCAAGTTGAATGCAAAGCCTATGTGAACTACAACTGAGCTTATCTTTGCAGAAATAGAGGATGAATGCATTAGAAGAATTATAACATACAAAATGTGCCCTTGGGACACAATTTTCCAAGCAATACCAACACTGACATATTCTGAAAGGAGAATAACACCCCCGCCTATTTTGAAGCTTGCCGGCTCCTGACAGGACAAAAAATTTGCTGAAGTGAAGGGCTTTAAATGTTCAAAGTGATGATTACACAAGGCAGAATGAACATAAATCATGTTTGGAAATCAATAAATACAGCAATGCTACAACACGTTCTGCAACACCATATCATCTTGGTTACAGCCAATGAAGGCACCCTGGGCTTCAGCGGCACTATTTACAGAAAAAAACCTCAATCATCCACACAGCAATGAGATAAAGATCCCACAGTGGGCCTTACAAATACAGACTGTTCTCCTTGAACAAAATTGTCAATAATGACACTTGATGATGGATAGGTGCCTCTGCAATCAATATTTCATGGCAGTGCTATATAGCATTTGAGTTGTGTGCACCAAAAACACTTTGTAGCCATAATAAATGAGCGGTAATGGGGTATATTTTGCTCGCCTGTTTGGATGTGCACTCTCTTGTCATAATAGGTCTCTTTGAAATTCCATTTACTTCATTCCAGGTTGACAAATAATGCCCTAATTGAGGAAAATCTCAATTTCAAAGAAAACTAATTGAGTCTGATGTTGGCTGACAGCGTGGGTTCGTTTATTGGCTCACTATTTCTTTTGTCAATCGGCACATTGTGTGATCTTTAAATTAATCCAACCGCTACTTAATTTGTGAACAACAATTGTAACAATTGAACAAAAGGTGTATTAAGGAAAACTTACAGGGAGTAGAACCCTGGATTAGAGCCATGGTTTTCACAATCAGTCTGAGGGAGAAAGAGAAAAGAAAAATAATGCATAACAAGTTTGTGCTTTAAGTTCATATAAATTGTGCTGATGTAAATTTAATGAAAGGATAAAAGCCCCCCCCCTCCCGTTGCTGTTTAAAGGCTTAAAACAAGACCATATGCTCAGTGAATCCATGCCCAGGGTCACCTTGAAAGTATTAGGATTAAATATGATTGACCGTGCAGTCTTAGCAAAGGATTAACGTGACGTTGGCTGTATGCTGCCTGAAAACGAGGAAAGTCAACATTATGTTTATAGGTATGAAACAGATGTGAAATAGGCAGTACTGGGGGAGGGTGCTAGGAACCTTAGGATCAGACAGGTTAGAAATGTGGCTGTAATGATTGAACGTTGATGTGCGGGTCTTTCTGTCAAACTAGAAAATGAGGATCCCATTAGCTTGAAAAAGTCTGAGGTGAATGTGATGAGCTGTAAGACTTAGCTTACCCCCCCCCACTCCTGCCCTCTCTGTGTCTCTCCCTTCATTCTCCACATTCAGGGTCAAGCATGGCTTTCTAAATGTTATCTGATTGCTGAGAGCTTTCCAATGCCTAGATTCGGTGAAAATTAATGCGGTGAAATTAATCTCTGACTAAAATATTGACGTGCACAGAACCTATCAACTGAGGCAAAGCAATCAGGCAATAAGGGAGGAGGTGTTGGAGTGAGAAAAAAAAGAAAGAAGGATTGCAGATAAGCACAATCAATCGGACAGCTTCACCCCGAGTTTAGCTGCTGTGGTAAGGGTGTTGGATGTGAGTTAAATTTGATCAACTACAGTACAGGTGAAACACTGAAATAGAATGTAATTAATCTAACACTGTTTGACCTTAACGTCTGACCTTTCATTAGGGTAATCCCAGAAATCGCCAAGGTTTTAAGTTATTACAAGGCATGATGATCAAACTGTTTTTATATCAGCTTCCAATTACCTTGATTGAAATGCTATTAAGACTTAACTTTAAGAAATTAAGAACCTTAAGAACCACTAACCACAGAACCTTAAGAACCACAGAAATTAAGAACCACAGAAATTAAGCATTTATGACTTTCAATTTATGAATAGGAGCATGACTACCAATACTGGCTTACATTTTATAATGCAACATAACCTTATGTCTGTGGTCTCTGCATTTAAGACATCACTTCAGAAGCAGTTAAAATTCCATTGGATATGCCTTAATCCTGTCCTTAAAGACAATGGCAGGCTAACTTTATATTATACAGTACACAATGGTGACCTTCCAGGGTTTAGAGAAATAATACAAAACATGCATGCGTTAATCTTCTCTGTTGTGGTTCAATCCTCAGTAGAACCCTGAGGGAATGTCACAAAGGTACTGTCGAAATGCTTCCTGCGTATACCTCCTGGCAACTATGGGAACAGGAAAATAATATAATAAAACATTCATCATTCATTTTGTAATGCTAAGGTTGAAGGAAACAGGAGAGAGAGTGCAAGAAAAAGGAGCGCGAGAAAATCAGGTGTATATGTATGACAGAGACTGACAGGCCCTTTTCATGTGGAAGAATAGCACTAATTCATTTCCCGCACAGTTTGCAATATTCATGTACCACACACGGGCAATATTCGGGGCACAATGAAAGGAGGACAATCTCTGTTACTGGTGTAGCGCTAAGAATAGATGTAACCCCCTTTTTTCGGGGGGGTGGGGGGATAAATAAAGAAAAAGCGGAGGAAAAACTCCACAAACTGACCCAGATAACAACAGAAAGCATAAGTCTAGAGGGGCAAACAACACAGTCCACAGACAGACAGACAGAGAGAGAGAGAGAGAGAGAGAGAGAGAGAGAGAGAGAGAGAGAGAGAGAGAGAGAGAGAGAGAGAGAGCTGTAAAGACAGAGGAAAAAAGGCTGTAAAATTGTATTCCTGACAAAAAGTTAGTTGAGAAGTCAGAGGGAAAAAAGGGGATGAATATTTAAAGAAGCAAGGCAATGTCTCTCAAGGAGGAGAGAGACAAGTAAAAGTAAGAATAAAAACAGCTCTAGCGACGGTTCAAATTGTTGACTTGCAAAAATGGGACTTTTTCGGAGTACATGAGCAGGCAGCATGTGCTGAAGCATGCCTCTGTGTACATTTCATTACATCAGCTTATTGGGGCAATCATCTGAAGAAGAGAAAAACACAAAATGGCAACCGGGCCGGTTTATCAACATTGTTAAAACATCTGCAGTGTTGCAGTTTTATTTACAGAGCACTTTCTTGGTTGCGCTGAGGTAAGTGCTAGAGTAAGCTGCTCGAGTAAGCTGTGTAACAGTATCCTATTCAATGCAACCCAAAGCAGTGCAATGGTTTAACATTAACAATAGGCCCACCTAAGACTTTCCAGGAGGCAGAAATTTGCGGATTCTTTTTTGATCCTTTGAAAAGTGTCTGTCACTGAGCTAAGGGTCAGCCAATGGGCCTTTGACAACATCTACCCGGATGCACACCAAGTCAATATGCTAATTCTACCCCACCAATAACATGCATATGGCAACTTTGCATAATTTCCTAACTCTAAGACTAAATGCTATGCCAGACTAAAAATGCTAATGTGTGTTACAATATGTCATTTGTCCTTGTGCCTAGCTGGCCTGCAGCTCCACTGAGCATAGCCTACGGTGTCCAGGCTGTCAACTCCACTCCACTCTCCTTCCCCTCCGTGCTGGCGAGAGAGGACTCTGACCCCACCATGATGACACTGTTCTAGAAGAGATTATAGACCCTGATAGTCCGCCGCGCCAGCATTATGCACACACTGCCCTTTAACTACGATACATGGGCTGGCTGCCAGTTCTGTCCAGCCCTGTCAGATCGGCCTACTCACGTTTGGGAAGGAGAAATAAAAGAATCAGCCAAAGAACGCAAATGGCACATAGATAGGAGACATGGTGATGGACAAATATAATACACACAATGCCACTATAAAAAAGAGGTGTAATAAACGTACACAAAATCAATGAGCAGTAACGTCCAACTCATGTGGCTTTTGGGAGGCTGAAATCAATACCAACCGTTTTAGACTGTAGATTCCAACAGTTTCTACCGCCATGATATTAAAGGGAGAGAACATAACAAGTATGCATTATTTCGCACCAAGGGAAATATGAGCAGCAAAGCAATATAGAGTATGACGCTAACCATGTGTAAAATGAAAATGAATCGGATCAGGAAAACTGCTGATGCTCTGCTCTCTAAGGGTTGAAACTTTTGAGCATGTGTGCTTCTGGCCACACTCAGATTTTGTGATGTCCCAGTAGGTGTTTTCCTTCATATTTCCAAAGGTAAAAGAAGCGCTATGACATCCCTCAGTGCGGTGCGGCCAAAAATGCTTGCTTGAAAGCTCAAACTCACAGAAAGCAGTGTAGCAGCAGTTGTCTATCCTTTGTGATTCTGAACGTTAAATTACCCTTTTATGAGAAAAAGTTCCAAGGCTGGTATAAAAAAAACATTTGGTTGACATTTCATTTATTTCTTTATGATGTGGGCTTTTATGTACTTTGATCAAGAAAATGACCTTCTGTCTTTCATAGAAACATGCAACAGTAGAGCTCCTTCCAAAACTTGTATTTCTTTTTAGATTAGTTTGTGATAAGCAAGAAAGACATTTCACTACACTGTAGAATGTGATTGTGGTCAGGACAATACAATTAGTTTGGTTAACTTAAAAATGGAAAAGGCACTACATATCAGTTACATAAAAGAATAAGGATGTCAAGAAGCATAAATGGTTTCAACTCGCTCCCCTAATAGGGTTTAATTATATATTACTTTGATCACATAATAAAAGTAGCTCAATCACATTTTCATCTCAAATCCATCTGCATTCCATCGAGTATGAAAGTCCTGAATGTTATGTTCTGGGTTCTGGACAAGATTTTCCCTCATCTTTCAAATTAAATCCACTTCCGCTTACATTTTTATTTAATTTCTAAATTAAAATGACTTAAACTGAATTTCTCACTTTGACTTTGGGAAGTCACTTAAGCCACTTTCCCAGCATTCCCCTTGCCTTCCTCTCCCCCTCCTGACCCTTCTAACACAACATCTCTTCTCAGTGCATCTGCAATATTGTCTTCTAAGAGGGATTTCATTACACGATTACAAACACTGGCTGCCTGGATGCCAGCCGAACTTAGCCCTGCCCACAACATTTGAGGTCAGGAAGTGTGGTCCGGACTTTATCCATAGAGTTCAACAGTCCTGCCCACAGATATTTCCGGAGGTAAAAATACAATAGAATTTCTCCATTAACAGTAGAAGTATAAGCCATAAAATCATAACAGTCAATGGTAGACTTAAAACCAGCTACCACATGACTAAGCGATTGTATATTCTCATATAGACACCAAAAGTACCCGGGGCACCAACCTTTTGAGATAAATGTTTTTTAATCGCAATGTTTTGGATAAGTACTTTATTACCCACAATCCTGAACAGTCCCATAATCCTGCAGTGATGCCTCTGATTGGTGGAACTCATGGGAGCGGCTGGTACCCAATCTATGAGCATGCACAAGATGAGAATACTGATTTACGAGGACTTATGACACTGCACAAAGCACCATCTGTTCCCACGCTTATGCCGTTAGCCTCTACCGGGAAGCTAATGTTAGTTTAGCTAAAAGCAAATTCGGCTAAATGCTAGCAGACAGCTTGATTCAGTCAAAAAAATTTTTTTACTGAAACTAAACACTGGCAAAGCAGGCTATAGCTGACGTAACAGCTGTTGTACTGTATATTTTAAAGGTTATTTTGAGGTTTTATTTTGAGTTTTTTTTAATGTTACTACATGCTGTCTTAGCCTCGCGGGACTCACTGACTCGCGCAAGCATCGACAACTGCACGACTCATCACCCGCTCCACATCCTGGCACCACATCACTCCGGTCCTAAAACAGCTTCACTGGCTTCCCATCTCTCACCGGATCACATACAAGATCCTGGTCCTCACCTACAAAGCCATCCACCACCTTGCCCCGTCATACCTCACTGTCTTCCGCTCCCCCTACCAACCTTCACGGGCCCTCAGATCCACCACAGCCGGTCTCCTCTTTGTCCCCAAGTCAAAGCTCCGCAGTTTTGGGGACCGAGCCTTTTCCAGGGCAGCTCCAAGGCTGTGGAACTCCCTCACCCATGAGATCCGCATCTCTGAGTCCCTCACCATTTTTCAGTCCCGTCTGAAGACCCATCTTTTCTGTTCTGCCTATCCTTAGTTTTTTTTTCTTTTTTTTTTATAACTGTCTCTACTCTGTTAAGCGACTTTGAGCTCGGGAAAAGCGCTATACAAATTCAATTTATTATTATTATTATTAACTCACGAGTCACCGAGGACTCGCGAGCATTGAGGGCATGTGAGTTCTCGAGTGAATCCCACAGAATTTGAATTGTCGTAGGACTCAACTTAACCAGGTTAATGATAGTAGAGACTCGAGTGAATCGTGACTCAAACAGGTCTAGTTTACAACAAAGACGGCTGATGCTAGAGAATGGAGATGTGTAGATTCTGCCATAGTGTCTGTTACAGAAGATATCAACAGCGCATTTTAAAATCCTCAACTGGCTTGTCTCAGCTCGAGTCAGGCTGGTTTCAGAAGAGACTTTAACTGTTTAAATGGGCAATAGAGAAGTCAGCTGGTAAAGTCAGCAATAAAACATAAATTAAATGATCAAAAATCCATTTCTACGTTACAAACAGCTGTATGAAATGGCAGAGTTTTATATGGAGCTTTTATGACCGCCCAAAAGTACGGTAATGTTATATGGTGGAGAGAGATAGAGAGCGCCCAGTAGCGTTAGAACAAAGCCGGGAAATAAAACGTGTTTTCACCAATTTATCTCTAGAAATGCAACTGTAGAAAGCATCTTACTCTCACTAATGTTATCCACATTCATATTTCACAAAACAAATGATATTTCCAGCTGCAACCAAGTCTAGAAGTCGTCCGTTAGAATGGAAGTGCATTGTGCAAAGAGTGGTTACTATGTATACGATACACTGTTGAGTTGAGTTCCATTGCTCTGATTGGTTGTAGGTATGACCATATCACGCCAAAACATTGTGCCTCTGTGCTTCCAAAATGTAGTAGCTTTAAATTCAAAATGGAAGCAGCAGTTAGTTTAAAGTGTTGCATTACAATAAAGAAAATGTTGATTCAATTGTTTTCATTATGTGAGTCAATTAACAACAATCCATGCAGCTGCATAGATCTCATTAAAGCGTTTTGCTTTTGTTAGTTGACTTTTGCTCTGAGTAATTGACTGCTTCTCCAAAAGCAGAAGCAAATGTCTACAACGCTTCAATTGACTTTGAAGTGATTGGTCTAATGTATGTTCAGCAGTTTGGTGTCAATTGAAAAGTCTGAAATCAGGCTACTGTTTCATGGGCGTTTATACAGAAAAACAAAAGTAAAGAAACACTTTAAAAAAATAGTTTTGCAACAAATATCTTCGAAAGGAAAAATAAGTCACAGTTTAGCTTGTAGTTTTAATACTCTTATTTGTTACTTTCTTACTGTTAGAAGGAGCAATTAGCATAAATGACTTTATACTGTATGCTGTCTGTTATCATGTTTTTTTCGGTGAGTTCATAGTTCTGTGTGAGCGGGTGTTTAAAACAACTACCACCCTCATAAAAATAGAGCTTGTTTACTAACATGAAATACATTCGTAACATGATTGTTTTTGCCCAATTTAGTTCATTAATCCTGGAAGGATTGTGGGAGAATGCAACTAAACTGTTCTATTCTTGGGACTTTGCTCTGTGCGTCACTGCACAAGCAAAGGAGCTGAGCGAGATAGAGGGAAGAGTGAACGAGAGCGCGTGTGTGTGTGTTTATGAGTGTGTATATTTTTATCGGAAGAGACTCCGCCTTGAAGGCAACAGCTCAAAGCTGCTGCTGTCACATATAAACAATGAGACCTGATTTGATGAAGAGACAATGACATAGAGCTTGTGAAATTGTATGCAAAATACCAGAGACTATTTTTATTACTTTTTCAGGACTGAGGGACAAAATGGGAAGTGACACATAAGATGACAGAAATAAAGACCACGCTACAATAATGGAAACTGAAAGCTTGGGTGTAGTATGATTCATAATTATATAACTGCTACCAAATCACTGTGTTGTGTACATACACATGTGTACACCAGTAACTCGTGCCTGCTGTGGTTTTCTCTTGCAAATGTCGTTGGCCCTTCCTGCAAGGCAGCTGTCTCACGAGGTGGCAGTAATCAAGAATGGAACAACACGCAAACTGATCCCACCGTCTTGGCATGCTGCTAATTAAATATCAGCTCTTGGCACAAAAGGATGTAAATGCTGCTTTCCTGCCTGTGCTTGTGTCCATTTTAATCAGCCCCAACCCTGCGACAACACTGATTAGTAGAGAAGGCCGTGCCAGGTCCTGTTGCTAGTGACTATTCCAAAAGACATTGTTAACCCCTTCTCTTAAGCAGATCCAGATCAGAGGCACTCCACCACTCTGGGGCCCTCTGCTCTCCTAGCTGAGTTTGGCCCTTACAGTAGAAGAGAAGAGAGGGGGTGGAAAACAAAGATGCCTTAAGTCAGGATGTGAGATATGCAGGTGACAGTGCAGTATGTGGGGTAAAGAAGAGGGACAGGCTCATAAATAGCAAGGGCTCATAATTCTGAAGATGTCAGAGGCCAAATGGATATTTTCTATTGGCAGCGATAAGGCATGTGGGCAGTACTCGGATAGGGGCTTATTAAATTTCCCATAAAGCCTATCATTGTGTGGCAGAGCACAGGGCTTTCTGTTAACATGCCAGTTAATAGAAACGTGGCAATTGTTCTGGTACAGGCTCAATCACTATGGAAAGCATGGGTTCTTTGTGTTACTGCAATCTTATTAATAATGTCCTATCAAACATATTGCACTATGATTGCACGCTTATTAACATTCAACCTGAAGTCAACCAAGCAATTAGAGTTAGCTTTTTTTGAGTGGAGATTCTGAATCTAAAAACAACCTATGACATTTTATTCATCCATATGCACTGACTCTCTGCTTTTTTATTAAACCAGAGAGCAGCCGACTAAGTGTGGCTGTGCATAAACACAAGCAGGCATTTTACCCAATTTGTACTGTGATTGGAGCTTAGGATCCCCCTGTCACTGGCATGGAGGGATTTATCAATCACAGAGTCCCTGGCTGCAGCTTTTGCTCACTTAGATGGCATAAGCCTTTGCTAAAAATGGAGAAAGATGTGATAGAGAAAACAAGGGGGAGTAAATGGGGATGTAAGTATCTGGAAAATATCTGGAGACAGAAGGATGAACGATGATGAAAGTAGGTGTGGGGAAAGAGCTGCAAGAGAGGAGGGATTGCAGAGGAAAGAAACTGTTGTGAGAGAAGAATGAGATGGTGTAAAGAACAGGAGAAAGAAATTGCCAGAGAGAAAAGTCATTAAAAGAAGCAATTTATGAACGATTTTAATACAAAACAGTGCTCCAGATGCCGTCATTTCGAGACATAAGCCAATTAAGGTGGGGTAAATGTAGTCAACATGCAATAATGCATGCATTATCCTACTACATATGTAAAACATCACACTGCTAATGCTGAGTGTTACTGTCAATGTCAACTACAGTTGAGATCAAATTAATTTTCGCTACTTCTGTCTTTCTTTCCCTTCTGTCTGCCTCGCCTCAGACGTATGGAAACTGATTAATTCAGTAGAACATTCAACACATATGGAGCAGAAGCCAAGCATAACTGATCTGCGATACGCTGTGTACAACAAGGAAGAAAAATAATTATGAAACAAATCAATTGTCTAGCTTAGAAGAACCGCTTAGTAAATCTGATGGCATGAGAAAAAGATTTTATCCTTTGCTGATAAGAGACACAAAGAGCCTCTGCTAAATAAATAACCCTTGAGTCTCAACACCTTTTCGTTGACTCTGCTCTATCTTAAGCTGCTCAAGATCTAAGATGAAGAGCACAAACGCACTTGGTAGAGGCATGCAAGTGTGGAAAACAATACGTTTTGATCACAAAAGGTGCAAATGTATTCCTCAACCTTGCCAGGCTCAGCTGATTGAACACCTCCCCAGATAAAGCTTTCCGAAAGATAAAAGAGAAATGTTCAGACACATTAATGATTAGTAGCTAATGAGTGATCAAACAAAACATGCTGCCACTAGTAAGCACTGCTGGAATGAAGTCGGCTGAATACGAAGCAATCAATAGGCCAGAGCCCAATACCTTTTAAGTCTGAGAAGTATAAGTGAAAAAGAACCGCTTTAAAACACACAGATCCAAAAGTTTTCCTGTCGTGCTGGTTAATGTATTGCAATGCCCTTTTAGAGACTTACACTTTTGACCAGAGATACACTGTATAATGTCACAAACCACCTTTATATAATGAATCAATGTGCCTTCTCTGTATTTTTGTCTCCTCTGCCCGCTGCTTTCTCTCTAACCAATGTTGACATTTGCCTCAAAGTATATGGATTTGTGCTGGGAAGTGAAGCGCATATACACGACGTGAAGTGTGAGGTGAGTGTGAGGTAGAGGGTGCAAAATGTGAACAAATTGTAGTCAGTGCATCTTTTTAAGGTGGGGACTTTTCACTTAAAGTGCACTACAGTCTCATCATTCTTAAAAATAACAGGATCACAGGTGAAAATTGCTTTACCTCTGTAATATGTCATCCCTATTCATCCAAACTGGATTATACCTTAAATTGAACACAGAAATGTGACTTTGTATGTCCGTCTAAAAGTGTGCAGTGGATAAACGCCTTCAATGACATATTATGAAAGTTTTTTCTGACTTTATAACTGAAACAGTTTTGGAAAGTGAATATACTTGACGGTCAGTAGTTAGGATTTCACGCAGCAGAGTCTCATCGAATTTTATCACTGTTTGACTGTTCTCAGCAGCTTCTCTCAGATTGCCTGTATTTCTTTCATTTGGTTGACTGGGAACATCTCTGCAATTGTACAGCCTTTCAGCTCAATTGACTCCAGATTGGTGAATATGTATAGCAGCATGTCTTGAATAATGTATTGCAATCAGACACATTCACTATGGCGGCGCAGCTCCTACTGTCGGGTACAGTGGCAATCTTTGATGTGAAGACTCAGATATGTTTTTAAAAATCCCTGATGTGGGAGCTGTGGGAGTTTTTGTTACATCAATGCATACATTTATTAAAAGTAAAATAATGGAGAGAAAGAGTCCCGGGTGAATGTATAAGAAGGCTGTACTGTACCGCAAAGTGGAGTCAAAGAGGAGGGCTGTTGTGGCGAATAAATAGGTGTTCTCAACAGGTCCATTGAGTAGAAATGGCTTGCTTCTGCCCAATATCTAATATAAGAACATAAAGGAAATATAAAACTAATGATATAATAGTCAGACCTCAGCATGGAAATCAATAGGGCTCAGTTGGCTTTAATGTCACATTGTCTAATGCCTGATTAAACTTGAAGCTATGAAGTAGACCCTCGACACCCTCCTATCTCCATACTCAGCAGCACTGCTGGACTACACATGTTACAACTTTATCTCCATACCCCCTGGATATCAAACTTTACTTTATAGATGGGATCAAATGAGGAAATTGTAGTTAATTCACTAAGTATTCTTTGATAAAAAAAAAAACTGAGAGCAAGAGAGAGCGAGAGACAGAGACAGAGACAGAGAGACAGGGTATAGATGAGGAGAGATCATTGGGAAATATGCAAATGAGGATATGAATACAGATCAGGCTTCTCCTCGGTAGGAGATGAATACATTTACCTTCCATCTACATGCTGATGAACAACAATAACAGGCTTCTTTTTTTTACTTTGGTACAGTGGTGTATACAGTATAACGCTTTCATAAAACTTTCATGGTCAGTTGTTTGAAATAACAAACAGCTTAATAGAAAAAAAGCATTGAAGGCAAACTTGTCCAGTCTATTATTCATGTTTACGTTTTCTGTTTCTAGCAATCTTTCTTCCAGAGAACATTGTAGATTCAATTATAGCCACCAGTAGGTCTATTTTAATGCATTTGTACCACAGATTGCTGCAGGAAAATGGGTATAATTATCAGCTAAGTTATCCTCAGTAGAAATAAAACTAAGCACACAGGTTATCTAACAGGAAGGGCACGGACCGAAGACTGAAGTCTGTAGTTACAGAGGGAAAGATCTTGCATGATAAACTCACAGGTGTTATGATGAGCAGCGTGAATAGAAAGTCACTAATTGCCACATAGGAAGCTCATCAGTATGAGTGTACTATGACTGTGTGTGAGTGTAGTACATAAATGCTTGCTTCACTCTCTTTTACCATGTAAGGTTTCATTTTATTTCAGAGGTTTGTTTGAGTCCCTTTGGAGAACTAAAAAACTTTTCCTTTTGAGCTCTGCTTGCACCAACCAGAATAATGTTTACTTTCATTTTTATATTTCCTCCCTTCAACTTACTGTAATTTTTTAACCTGCAGATGCACACATTGCCAGTGTTTCAGAAGGTGACCATGGTCAGAGCCCGGGACAACTGTCCCCGGGCTACCTTCAAGCATCAGCAGAGTGGTCACTGGGAAGAGAGGAGACGTTTATAGTCTTAAAGTGGAGATAGTGCTCCCCTAACCCCTGTGGCATGAACCCACTATATCTTTTTAATGAGACTCTCAGAGTCATTGGCCTCCAGGCTGGTGGCCGGCGGGGATGGAGTTTTCCAGAGGCCAGCTTGACATATGCGCAGCGAAGGCTTTGCAAGGTACAATGAAACAAGCCACTAGGAATCAACAGAGGACTTTTGAACCAACACACAGCATTGCATTTATTTTAATTTCAACATGGCAAAGGTGTTTAAGTAATACTGCATTTACCTCCTACTTGGCCCAGGGATTTTATTTGATAGGCAGCATACAGTATATCAACATGGGACACAGCTGTGTGTGTCTATTTATAATGTAAACACTCCGCTGCAATGTTATTTTCATGCGTGACAGTGTCATTCCCTACGAGGAATTCAACTGCAAGTTTTGCACAGGTCTTTAGTTTAGCAATAGCTTAAGGTCTAACCTCAATCTGTCAGGTTTGTGACAAATCCATATTAATTTCTCTTTTTCATATTGCATACATATGAGTTAAACCCCAAGGTGGTTACAGCTCTTTTATATATTACAGAAGTAGTAAAGCACTGAGAAAATGAATTATTTACCAACTTCCATATGGTACTCTAAGGGTTGAGAACATTGCATGAGATTAAGCAGAAAATTACTTTTTAAAATGACTAATAACACATTCTTTTTACAAATTAAAAGCTTAATTCATAAGAAATAATTTGCACAATTGCTCGACACACTCAGGCTTTTGCTGCTACCGTCTTATTTAGACAGGTACAGTAGCTACCATTTTTATTTTTATTATTATTGTAGTATTAGTAGTACATAGTACTACTATGTTAGCAGACTACAAATTAAAGTAAACATTACTGTGATGTTAGTGAATTATTTTGCTCAATTTACAACTCTGCTTTGCTTGTGCTACTGTTACAATAGACTAAAATTGATCACAGATAAACATTTCAGTAAAAAAATGATTTGTTTACTTCTTGTGATAAAACCATTTAAATGTTAATCTGTGACATGATAGCATAGAGAATGACCAGTATAAAAAAGTCAGCAAAATCATTCAATATCTGTTAGGTTTGCTAACATTAGCCACCATAAGATATTGGTCATACCAGACAAAGAGTGTAGCAGCAAACCTCAGGCTACAGTAAAAAGAGGGTGGGTTTTAATACTTAGGAATTCAACTTTTCACTTTTGTTTTTCCACTTTAAAACACTTGATTTACTATTATTATTAAAAAAAGTATGTTTTTCTCACTACACGAACAGTGAATATTCTAAGTATTCTTAAGTTCTCGGCCAAAGATGCATTTGACTTAGTTCTACCGTGTCAATGCAGCACATGTTGTAGAAGATTGTTGGTTAACAGACCCAATTACATCACCAGTGTCACTCAAAATACAAAAAAGGCTGCGAGGTGGATGCTAATGACATTTCTGTAGAACAAGCTTGTTTTCTCTGCCAGGTCTGTGTGCTGGAAGACATCTGACTGGTGCACAACTAACTAATTATCAAGCTAATCCCCCAGCAAAACTACAAGTCTCGTATCGATATCCTCCAACCTGAGCGCTTGTTGTTTGCTACCCTGTGTGACTTATGGGCTGATAAAACGAGAAAAAATAAACTTTTGAAATGCAATCACTGAGTGTCAGAATTTAAGAGGTGAGCCTGAATGGACCTAGAATTACAGGCAAAGTGGTAAAAGTACTTTCCAGCACTCTTTTTGAAGGCTGTGTGACAAGGGTCGCTCCGAATGAGCCGTTTCAGTGTTGATTTGTTTGTCATCTCTTTTTCGTTATGGTGCAACGCCAAGCAGCTGGGAGAGAGGTAACACATCACTCTTGAGAAAAGATGGCTGTTGCTTGGGTCGCCCATATGCCTCAGCATCTGTGAGTGAGGATGAATGCTTCTGTGTATGAAAAAACAAATCCCAATGACCAATTCTCTCTTCTTTTATAAACACAAATAAATGTTCTCCCAAAACAGATTGCTTTCTCTTTTACAGATTAGTTTTTATGGTTTTACATACATTTAAGATGGATTAACAGAATAATTCCGTAAGGCTGGTAAACATCCACATCCAATAGTTTGTCTTCAGTATAATGTTGTTTTGATATAAATGTTACACCAGCGGGGTCAGATGTGCCGTATAAATGTGAGCTATGCTGCTTCCATTGCTGGGTCCCGAGACTTTATTTAAAGCTGTTCTTCTGTGCTTCCCTTTGGCTTTCCAATGAGTCATTACTTGCATTTATAGTATGTTCAGAGGCTTTGCGATCCAAGTGAGTAATTATGGTGTTTTCAAGTCTGTTCAGCCAGGTTATAATTGATGATATAACAATAAGAAAGTAATGAATTCAGTTAGTAAGTAAATTAAAACTTCTTATCACTATGTTCATCAGCTCGTCCAAACTCTGTCTGTTGTTTGGGGATGGAGAGGCAGCGTATTGGGTTTTTAATGCTTTTTTACGGTGTCCAATGGTGGCAGGCACACTGCAACTAAAAAAGAAACACGTGCAAATAGACAAAACACCAGCAAATTAAGAAAACATCTGCATTAATTAGACAACACATGCACAGCACTTAGCAACATTTAGCAAACACGCTGCAAATACACACAACACAACAAAATACACAAACAATGCAAAATGAAAAGCACACAAACCCCCAAACAGAAAAAGCAACATAAGTAGATGAGAGGTTTGTTTTGGAAACAGAAAGAAGTGTGGTAAAGAGGCAACATTAAAAGGTGCATATTCATTTTTACGTTTGTTCCTAGTCTTTTACAGTATTATAATAGAGCAACAGGTTTATGTAGCTACTGTGTTAGACACTGACCTCTGCAAGAGCTTTCTAGATAACACTTATTAAAAGCCCATTTAGGTTACTGAAAAGTAGAACACTTATTTAAAATCTAATAAAAAAACTAAATATCTACTATGTCTGACATTACCTCACCTTCCGTTGTGTAAACTGGACGCGGCATTTTGCTGTTCCATTTGTTTTTTGGGCTTTATGTGCTTTTCATTTTGCATGTTTGTGTATTTGCTTGTGTTGTGTGTATTTGCAGCCTGTTAGCTGAATGCTGTGCATGTGTTGTCAAATGAATGAAGTCGTTTTCTTAATTAGCCTGTGTTTTGTCTATTTGCATGTGTTTTTTCTTAAGTTGCAGTGTGTGTGCCCCTGATGGCTGCAGGACTTTATGCTGAAAAGAGCTGCCTGCTACGGCAGTAAACAAAGCTATGAGAACGGTGAATGAAGCAAAACAGTGCAGTTGCTGTCCGAAAACC
The DNA here is from genome assembly GCF_013103735.1 of Etheostoma cragini. Classification (NCBI taxonomy): domain Eukaryota; kingdom Metazoa; phylum Chordata; class Actinopteri; order Perciformes; family Percidae; genus Etheostoma; species Etheostoma cragini. Next base: position 6,637,132 of record NC_048429.1, on the reverse strand, counting down.
ACAACAATGAGTTGAAAGACACTGATCTACTTCTCTGTGGGTTTGTCGTCACAAACCACTAAAGTCGGTTTTGCGTGCAGGGCGGTCGGCGCTGTGCGGACGGCAATATTACAAAAACGTGGGCTGGGCAACTGTGCAGGGTAGGGTCTGCGAAGGGTCTGATCACCAAGCCCAGCACCTCCATGATTTTGTAACATTGCAGACGCAGTCACATAGACCGACCGGGTTGCAGTTATTGGCTTCATTTTTTAAAGATTTTTTTGTGGCATTTTAGGCCTTTATTTTTTATAGGACAGCTGAAGAAATGTAGTGGGAGAGAGAGGGAAAACGATATGTAGCGAAGCGTCACAGGTCAGAGCCAAACCCGCGGCCGCTAAGTCGAGGAGCAAACCCTTATATATGGCCGTCCGTTCCACCAGTTGAGCCACTACCCAAGCCCCAGAAGTCCATTCTCTGAGCCACTTTGAACGCAATCAGAATGAAGGACCAGACGTTTCATGGTGACCATGTGCGCTGAACACATGAAGCAGGAAACGGCTTTGGCTCTCTTTGAAAGATGGCACTGAGGATGGCTGCAGAGTCTCAAACTCCTCCTCAACTTTGCTTATTTAATTTATATTTTTTAATGTAAATATTTTAGCTCCATATTTTAACTTGCACTATTTTATAACTTAGATTCAGATTTTGCGTTTGCCTGTGTTTATAGATGTTAATGAGATGTTAATGAGTATTTTCGGAGGGCGCCTGAGGGCTAAGATTTTCACTGCCAACCTGTAAATGTTGCGCACCTGATAATAATAAAGACCTTAAACTAGAACATTGTTACAATGTTCCCCCTATTCCCGTTTGCATCTATACTGTATATGAACAAAGACACCTTGAACGCACCTGGTCAGGATGCAGCCCCAGCAGAAGCTCCTAACCAAATGCAATCATGCTCTCTGTGTACAGTAATTGAATCTTGTTGGTGCAAAGGGAGCACAACAGGCCTAAATGGAGGTCTGCTTTGAATATGCGCTGGCCGTAGAGCCAAAACAACAAATGGGATTAAACAGTCTGGAGCCACCGCAAACACGTCGGAGCACAACTCAATGCTGTTGCAGTTAAACATTCGATTATGCATCCCAACATTAGGTGATTATGCATCACTGAGAAACGGGGGCGAGAGATGCTAAAGTGATTGTCAATGATAACTTGTCATCCAAGACCTCATAAGACCCGATCCCTGGGCACAGCTTCTGTTATCTAAGACTGGCATCAATAAAATCGCATGAATATAATAATTCACTGTAATACATCTACAATACACACAACAATGTATAAAGGAGATGGAAGAAGTCATTACGAACTACGTTAAATATTGTAAAGACAAAAGAAGATTTATAGGATTATAATGTAGATTCATTGAGGCAGTCCTCTAAGAGGAAAAGTAATTTCTATTTTGTCTCATATTTCATTTTATTAAATTTAATGTGACTTTATTTTTTAATCTTGCAACCTCAAATTTTATTATTTCATATGCTTAGTTCAAGGAGACAAGCCAAGAGAGCACCGCCCTCAGCGGATAAAAAATATGCTCTTGAGAGCATGCGCCTGGCACACTGTATTGAATTATGAATAAATAACCCAACATGCTGTTAGCTTTCACCCCCCCAAAAAACGAAGACATTTTTTTTTTTAAATCACCAAATCCTAAAACAGATGGCTGCATCGTCCTCTATAAGTCAGGTCTATCTAGCTTTCACAACCTTTGGCAGTGGCCTAAACCTCACAATTGCTTGAACACGTAACACACAAACATGCACACACACAAACACACAGACTAGGTATCTCTTTCTCTCACACACACTCTCACATGTTCTTTCTCAGTTTTTATCTGCCCATCTATTTTTTTTCCCTGATATCTCCTCTCACCCAAAAAGCCTATCTAATAAATATTAATGTCAGCTCCCATGTGGCGGCACAGGGCTTACTCACAGCCAAATGATCCTCACACAGAATAATGAAGCCGCTGGGATCCAGGTGAGAGGACAGAGGGAGGCTTATGTAACTCTGTGCCTTGTCAGGTAGGTTTCATCCATAATTTAACACCCGAGGAAGGAGATTGGAGAAATAGGAAGAGACGTGAGGAATTAGCCCCATAACCTGGGAGAGACGTGGATATGGGGGAAGCAAATGTAACGAGAGAGTAAGCCCACAAGGGATTCACAAACAGTTCTGCAGCCAAGTTTTGGGTGTGTGATTAAGTTGCAAATACATCATGCATGCTGGGAGCGTTATATTTTTCCTGCGAATGAACAGCCCGATTTCTTGTTATACATTGATTCGGCAATATCACTTAGATGCAGTGACTGGCCATTACTAGAGCAGGAATAATCAATACAAAGACGTCTGTAAACAACTGTCCACCAGAGGAGAACCCAGAAGTCAAGCAATTCATAGACTGTGGGTTGGTCTTATCTGCAAGTGTCCCCTGTTGACACGTAGAAACAAGACTAATGGCCCTGACAAGCAGTTTGATAGACACAGTCAGTTGACAACTTCACATTTTCTGGATATCAATCTGCCACACAGAGAACAGCCATACACAGGCCAAACTACCAGACAGGAACGGGACACCACGTTGTTATTGATCCAGCTGACTGTTGAACTGTATAGTTTGACCTTGCTATGAACACACAGTGTAGCTTGACAAATCTGGGGTGAAAACAAGCTGGCAGATGATCTGCAGTTTCTTCCATAAACGGTTCAACACAAATACAACTCCAAAGCTTAAAGCCCATGTTGTAGGTTAACCACCACTATTGATTAATGGGTACATAAAGCACTCAAGACATGTAAAATGAACCTGCAACACAGACTTTAAACACATATACAAAAGCAACAACACAAAAGCAAAACCTACAACACAAATACAAAAGTCACAACGGAAGTGAGCGTGTTGTTGACAAAGAGCTGGCAGATGAGTTGGAGGATATTTCTTGTATGTTTGAGAAGTAAGTGAAACATGGTTCATTGCTATTAATGATTTCTGTTGCTTTGTGATTGTCACACATAAGCAATGTTGTTCAATATCTTTGTATTTTCAGAAGTATGTATACTGCCATTTAAGCTTCGAAGTAAAGCGTGTATGTGTGTCTACTTGTAGTGTAAGACTGAGGACATGCAACAAAACCATAGACTGTACAAATGGTAAAATACTGTATATAATTTGGTGCTTGGAGCTGATCAATAACCATATAGAAAGAGGTTAACAAGTTACAAGCATGTAACAGTGGCGTATATTATTTGTGTGATTTTCACACAAATAATATTTTATTTGTTGAGTGAAGCTCACAAATAAAAAGAGCTTCACTCAACGTGACAAACGATAGACTTTAAACATAGCACTCCTGCATTAAAAGACGCAGGAAACCGTTTAGGTAACGTTAGCTATAGCTTCGTAGCCTAAATGACAGAGTATACATATGAAATTAAAAAAAGATATTGAACAACATTTCTCATTTGCGACAATGACATAGCAACAGTAATCATACAGTAATCAGCCAGGAACCATGTTTCACCTAGTTCTTCAACATACAAGAACTTTCCTCCTCCAATGTTGTAACTTTTGCGTTATTGTTGAACTGTCTCGGCCACCGTACTTCCAGCACCTTTGGTCAAATGGCCAATGTGTTGCGATTTCTTTCATACCCTCAACCCTCAACATCAGCCCTGCAAATTAAACATCTACTGTGCAATGTTAATTAATTGTCTATTAATCTGTGAACGCATTGTGTGTGTGTTTCAAATGATGTGCAAGAGTTTGATTAACATTCTAGCATAACTTTTCAGCCAGCTGGGAATGTAGTGCTTTATTTTATTTTTTTATGTTTCTGTGCAAGTGTGTGTGTGTGTGTGTGTGTGTGTGTGTGTGTGTGTGTGTGTGTGTGTGTGTAAAGGCCTGTATTTGCACATTATAATTATCATGGAAATGTATACATGCATATTCATAATACCCACTACGAAGGCACACATACACTTGCCTTTAAGTGTGTCTATGCATGCATAATACATCTGCATCCTTGTGTGTGTTTGCCCTTGTATCAGTAACGCTTGCCAATACGGGGTGTGTGCACAATGTTGAATCGAGGGCCACAGGCCAAGAGCCAAGCAGGGGCCAGATTGATCAGAGGGCCCCTATAGAGCCCCAGGAGGGCCACTAATGGAGCTGTCATTATGCCACGTCCTTGCTGTCCAATAACCTCCTCTGCTCTCACACACAAAAACACACAAAACACACAAACTGGTCCCGACTACTCAGCAGTTTCTCCTCAGCTGGACTCAGTACAAGAGAAAGTTCAAAGATACAACTGTGTCAGACAGGCGAAACATTGTCATCTCTGCGGGAAAGAAAAAAATCGGAGTAACGTAAAGGCAAAAATAGCTGTTTAAATTTTACATCATGTGTTCATTGCTTTGACCTCAGAAATCTGACAGGCAGTGCAGCAGAGAGCTTTGTTCAGCCACAAAACACTGAACATGGTTGAGATATCTTTGCAAGTGTCATATCCTGCACCTCAGAGACTGCCCTGTTGGACGAACATGTGAATTGCTCTTGTATTCCGACTGGTTGTTTCCACAGGAGGACGACTGGAGGTCTGGAAACAAAGTGAAGAGACTTTATCTCTCCGTTGGTCTGTATTTTATCTGAAAGTGTCAGTGAGAAGAATGGTACAAACCCTTTTACCTATTTAACTCTAAGATTGTTTTGATGCGGATGAGATCTAAAATCCAAAGAGAAGCTTTGTATGGTTTAACCAGAGCCATGGTGCTGTAAGTGCCTGCATCATCTCTATACCAGGTCAAAGCCTGGGGATTTTACTACACAAGGTGGTTTTCACCACTTCAGCAGCTTGTTTTCATTTTAGTCCTTGGAAAAAAGGAAGCTTCTCTATATGTGCATGTGCAGCTGTGTGTGTGTCCGTTTTGTCTTTTATCAATAATAAGTTCAGGAATAATGTTTGATCATATTCACTTTCCGCTTTCTTTTCCTGTCTCTTTTAATCTCACCTAGTTGCCACAAAATAGTTATAATTTAAATGAAGAGTTTAATTATATTATACTAATTACTGAAACTCCCATAGGAGCTAGAAGATTGGTAGTTGGGGTAACAGATGGGACAAATGGGTTCTTTAATTTCAACTATTCCTTTCTGAACTCAAACTGCAAGAATTAGCATTAGCCTATCCTGAGGAGAGGATCCGCTATTTCTCAATGAGTCTAACTCTCTGAGGCTTCTTTCTTTAGATATGTCAACCAGGCTCAGAAGTAGGGCTGTAGTCAAGACCACCTTTGTTGAGTCCAAGACAAGTCCGAGACCAGGACTAGTCGAGTCCAAGTCAAGACCGAGTCCGAGTCAAGATGGAGTCCAAAGAGGTTCGAGTCCGAGTCATGTCTGAGTCCAAATACTACCAAGTCCAACACAAGTCCGAGTCCATAGAAAAATGGTCTTGAGTCCAAGACTGGACTTGAGTACCACAGCCCTGCTCAGAAGTGTCACTGACTTTAATCTTGGCTCAGGAAAAGAGCATTTACCAGAATGAACCACAATTGTAAACCCATAGAAGAATCCAGTGTTTGAACATTTGCAGAGTACTAGTTTCTTTTTAGGCTAGTCAATGTCAACTCTTTTTTTAATATATTTATAATTGCAGCCTTACATGTGGTTTAAGTCTGTTGTTATTTTTCTTCATTATCCATTACGTCCTACAACATTTAATGTTTTAATCATGTTGAATCATTTTGCAGCATTGATTCTTTTTTGGCCAGCTAAGGCTGTGCAATATAGCTATTGTTATAACTTAGGCTTTGCTACCGCAATAACCCACAGGGATCAATACAAGTTTCATCCAACGTAATCTTCAAATGTTGTATGTAAAGGTCACTCTATGACCAACACCCTTGACAGACTACAAAATAGTTAAGTTCTGCAGAAATCCACAGTCCATCAAATGTACTACCTATGACCCAAGAAGAGGTGTGAACAACACTGACATATCCTCAAGAAAAAATGCTGCTAGTACCTATGACCCAAGAAGATGTGTGAACAACACTGATATATCCTCGAAGAAAAAATGCTGCTAGTAAAACAATATCTAATAGGCCTAATAGGAATGCATCCACAATAGATAAGTGACTCAGCCCAGTGTTGAATGGAAGGAAGAGATCAAAATTGGTACCCTGTGGATACACTCCAAATGTCAGGTCTGGTAAGATGAAGTCAAGGCTGTCTTGACAGAGAAATATAATTTGAACCCAATTCTGTGACTCAACTAGATATATCTGCTCTTTTTCCTTCCGAGTGAGTGGAAATATCTGCCACTGTCATTTTTAGAGAAGAGGAGAGAGGAAATGAGCCATGGAAAAGACGGATTTGGAAGATGGGATGTTTTTGTGTGTGTGTGTGTGTGTGTGTGTGTGTGTGTGTGTGTGTGTGTGTGTGTGTGTGTGTGTCTGTGAGCGTGTGCATCTGTGTGTGCGTTTGTGTGACAGAGAGATAACCTGCGTATATAAGCATCAGAGACTATTTCACAGAGAGAAATGGCCTCTTTGTAAGGTAGTATGTTCATGATCCATACATCTATACTCTATAAAAATGTACATGTCATAGCGTGCAACAAAAGGCTATAAGAGTGTATTGTCACCCATGATGCTCTGCCATCGCTGGCGTGAGACTTTGGTGTCACCCGTCACTTATCTTGTCATGTCAGGAATGATACTGCCAGTGCGTCAATCAATGATCTCTAGGCTGCCATTGGGTGCCACGGCAACATGAAGAGATGACACCAGAGGTAATGCATCTCCATGTTGAGAGTGATGGAAGTTTGGTGAACCTTTGAGCATTCGAGGAATATGAAAGATAAATGACACGAAGTCCCGTGCGCATGTGTACACATGCAGAAATGTGTGTTTTTTTGTGTCACGTGGAGAACAACTAGGAGTAAATCTGAGTGATTGGACATGGATTGACATTTGACTGACAATCAACTTGCGGGAATCATGAAACATTCAGGCAGTTTGGATTCCAGGAATGGAGGTGGGTCAAACTGTAGTATTATTCAGAGCTGTGACAGCTTTTACAGATAACCCACAGCACTCTCAACTCTTCACCTGAATCAAAACAACTGCCTGCTATTGTCTGTCTTTTTGCTGTCATGACATGCTTTCCCCGAGCATCAACGCAAGGTGCTGGCGCTCTATTCCTACCAGACTAGGAGAATAGATCCACGGCCTCCCGTCGACCGGTCAATAGGGAATTCCTATTACACTTGCTGCCTTGCTGGCTGTGGATATGGACTTGACACAACGGACCCACGGGAGGTTATTGGCTGCACTCTCCCTCAATAACTGCAACACATCTCCCACTAGCTCGTCTCCATCCATCAGCTCTGTCAGACAAGTTTGAGGTTTTCCGCGTTTGTTTGTTTCAGCCTTTCCATCTTGACCTCTTCTTTTTTCTTTCACCCTTTCTTTTTTTCACATGCTCTTTCCATCTCCTGTAGCACATTTTAGACACCCACACCTGATTTTCAATGGCTTCTTTTGCTTTGGAAGCTTCTTTTCATCTCCTGTTGCTGCCTGGCTTTCACACCCTTATCCAATCTCTCCGTCTTCCGCTCTCCCACCTCCTCTTTTCATCTCTCCATCACTGCATCCGCTGGTGCAATCTGAAGCAAAAGATTTTATAAGGCTCAGTATGTGTTGCCAGAGAGAGAGCGACCCACGCAAAAGTGACCTGTTCATTCATGCCTTATTTCCTGCTTTTTAAATAAAAAGTGAAGGGAACATCATATTGTGCCAACACAATTCTCTTGAAGCCTCAAACCCACACATAGGCAGGAACATTGACTAGTTCAAGCATATTAAATGTGAGGCTGCTTTCCCTTCTTTATGTAATTGTAAACTCAATATTTTGGGGTTTTGTGCTGCTGGTCCAGCACAAACAAGCTATTTGGAAAGTTGTGTTTGGCACGGTTTACTTTGTTCTACCATTTCATAGATTAATGATTGATTGATTAATCTGAAAAAATATTCACAAAAGTATTTGATTATGAAAATAATAGTTAGTAGCAGCCCTATTACTAATCAGAGGCTGTCTATTTGTCTGTTTAGCATCCAGTAACACCAAGAGAAGTTAAAGAAAAAAGAACAAAAGAAGCTATTTAATAACTTAATTTCTAATAACAAAGTAAGAGGTTTCACCAATATTTACACCATTAGAAAAAGCAGGGAAATATATCTCCCTAAGGCAGCATTCAGACCCTATCAGGCGGAGATGGAGGTTGTGGTGCTAGGGGGCCAAAGTGGGGTGCATAAAAACCCCACAGCGCCCTGCAACAAAAAGTTGAGATGAATTAAGTCAGCCACTGACTGGCCCGATGTTATGGTAGTTTACTTAGGCTGCAATGCCCTAAATGCTTCACATATCTAGGCAACCTTACTCTTACTTTTTTTCCCCTATCATCACCTTCCACACAAGCCTCAGGCAGTCAATATCAATATTTGGCTACAAACTGTACTGAACACCGCATTGCATGCAGTGGAAAGAAAGAAAAAAAAAGTAAATGAAACAGCGTGCTAGACCAAATCATGTTCATTCAACGAAGAGAAACTAGGACAGATAGATCCCCCTTTATTTATTTATATTTGTCCTGGAGTTTAATATATTCTACTGCGCCTGGCATAAAACTGCCGAGCTCCCCTCCATCACCAGCAAATACGAGATTGAATTTTGGGGGAGAAGGGGGGAGAGATAGATAGAAGGATTGAGAGAGACAGTGAGATAGTAGCCAGTAGGTGGTGAGGGGTGGGAGGTCATGAAACCAGTAAATCTGTGAATGTAAGCATACAAGCTCTGGGGTTTGATTTCAAGTTTGATTTCTTTTCATATGCCTGGCATTTCTTAAGGGAATTAATATGTGACAGAGACTAAATGAAATAAGGAAACATTAAATTCAATAATGTGAAGCCAACACTGCAGTTATTCAATATTTATTTAAGGCTTTTCAAGTATTATCTTTTTTTCTCCAATTCAAAGGGCCGTCACAGAGACACAGAGGGGCTCCTTTTCCTCAGTCAAATCTCCCTTTTACTTGTTCCCTCTCCTCCCTTTGTGCTCTATACTCCCCAGTAATGCATGTGATGTAATTAGTCAATGGGTACCGTAAATATGGGATTGGTAGTGGGCTTGTTACCCAACAAACCCCAACAACCCTACAATGCTCGCTCTGCTTAATCACTTCCAGTGCTCTACCAAGAAATATAAAGGAGATCTTATCCACCGTATCCCATTATACACCCATGAACATACACACAGCCACACATGCAATTGCATCCCCTATCAGTGCCGTGGTATCCTATCCCATTATTAACCCTTGTCTATGGCCCCTTGCGCAACTGCACACACATACTCTGTGCTGTATGTGTGCCGTCTCTGGTTCCCTACATGCACCAACTAGAATTACACAGACACAGATACCTTTACATACATCAGAGCACATGCATATCAATCACTACATCTATCACCAGGACAGAAAAGGAAATTCATCTGACCTCATTTCCCTTCTTTCCAAAAAATAAGTCAGGAATTGACTCGGGAACTGAAAAGGAACGTTCCTCTTAGTATTTCCACCACACCCACACTATGGATAGGTGAATTAGACCAATAGCAGAGAGCAACAGTATTTTTTAGACAATATTTACAAGTGAAGAGGCAACCTCATTGAATCCTTACATTGTAGGGGGGTTAATATTAAGTGGTAATAAAAAAAATGTATGAGTCAAATGATACAATTGACATTCTTTATATAACAATAATCATAATATGGTATACAGTGGTGTGAAAAAGTGTTCCTCATTTCCTGTTCCTTTGCATGTTTGCAAAGGAACAGGAAATGAGGCTTTGGAGCTGAGGAAATGGCTTTATAACCCTTTCCAGACGGATAGATCTCAATTACTTTCTTTCTCAATTGTTCCTGAATTTCTTTGTGTCTCGGCATGATGTGTAGCTTTTAAGGATCTTCTGGTGGACCTTACTGTGTCAAGCAGCTCCTATTTAAGTGATGCCTTGATTGTGAACAGGTGTGGCAATAATCAGGCCTGGGTGTGGCTAGAGAAATTGAACTCAGGTGTGGACAACCACAGTTATAGTATGTTTTATCAAGGTTGCAATCACTTTTTCACACAGGGTCATGATGGTTAGGATTTTTTTTCACCTTTTAATAATAAATACCTTCATTTACAAATTGCATTTTGTGTTTACTTGTGTTGTCCTTGACTATTGTTTAAATTGGTTTGATGTTCCGAAACACTTAAGTGTGACAAACATGCAAAGGAACAGGAAATGAGGAAGGGGGCAAACACTTTTTCACACCACTGTCTGTGGTGGAAGATTTATACTTAGTGATTTACAAAAAGAAATATATATAACATTCAGAAAAATAATCAATCAGTTTGATATGGTGTTAACCCCGTGAATTTTTCCCTGCCTTCGTTCTTTTTTTCCCTGGACCTTTTTGGTATTTTTGCCTTTTGGTTTTGGACTTTGTGTTTCATCCAGTACGCCCTGTGCTATTTTCGTTTTTTGTGTACAATAAAACTTTGGACACTCTCTCCTGCCCTTGGCACGCAACTTCTGCCTCTTGTATGAGGCGGATCCCACCGTGACCTGGCATCTGAGCTTCTGACTCTGAGCCGGTGTGCGGATTCTCTTACCCCAAGCTAGCATGTAGCTCCTCAGACTCTGAGCCGGTGTGCAGCTCCTCTGATCCCGGCTTGGCATGTGGCTCCTCTGACTCTGAGCTGGTGAGCGGTTCCTCTGACCCCGGGCCGGCACGAAGGTCCTCTGACTTTGAGCTGGTGAGCGGTTCCTCTGACCCCAGACTGGCACGTGGTTCCTCTGACCCTTACCCGACGTCCAGTTGCCTTGACCCAGTCCCCCTGACCCAGCCTACTTCCAGTTTCCCTGACCCGATGACTGGTTCCCCTTACCCAACCCCCAGAGCCCCGGATCCCGACTCGATGCCCAGTTTCCCTGACCCTGTTACCCTATGCCCAGTCTTCCTGACTCCGAGCAGGCGCCCTGCTCACCTCACCCCCGGCTGGTGTCCAGTGTACCTGACCCCCAGCTGGCGTCCCCCTGTGCAGAGACTTTTTAAAGATCCATATTTCTCCTAAAGAAACCGAGAAAAAGTTCCTGAATCCCTAAAAGGTCTCTAAATTGGTAGAAAAGTCTTAGCTTGGAAAAGAGTTAACAGATACCAACATAGACCATATCAAAGACTCTGAATGTGGCAGAACTGAGCAGAGTCTTCATTTATCTCAGTCTATATATCTTTAGGTAAGGCAGAATTTTCTGAACAGTTCCACCTGGTTATGCAAAGCAACCGGGGTCGTGTCGCAAACACAAAAACTAAAAGGCCCAGATTTACTGTTAAACTTCTGAAAACTAAGATAAAGCACCACTAAGATATTATAACAGCTAACAGCTTCATGTTATTCATCTGCTCTAAAACATAGCTCTCTGTGGTAGGAAATATTATCAGGATTTAGAAATGAAATGTCTCGTAAGGACAACTTCTATTGGCTTGTAAAATAGTACAACCCACCTTCAAGACACTTCCAAAAAGACTTCAGGAGTGAAAGCTCCATCGTGCTATGGTGAATAGAGGGTGAATAGATTCTTATTCTCTGCTATCTAAGTATAGGAGAATACTACTGCAGTCATTTTGAGTTTTGTTGGCATTCATGTAACACAGTGGACTTCGTGTCAAAGTATATTAGTGATAAATGCACAAGAGTGCAAGTAGTGACAAGGATCACAAGGGTGGAGGTGGAGTATGTGCAGTTGAGCGTGTATGTGTGTCTTCCACATCTGAGGAATCCGCACCGCATCTCATCAGTATTCTGAAGGAGTGTGTCCTGTTTCCATCAAACACTTTGTGCCCACCCCTGAGCTCCAATCTCCATGATGCTTAGCATATATATGCCCATGCAGAGAAGCATTCACACGCATGGTGTCCATTTAAAAATCAGCTTTGAGACAAGTGGAACAACTGCAATATGATGTAGGTAATAATAAGGCAAGCACAAACTGGAATAGTGATACTCAAACCAGCATTATAAATATAAACTGTACCAACTGTGTTAAAAAAGCCACTGGGACAGTACTGTATTTGGTAATATGGCACAGACATCTTAAGGACTTGCAAGTTAATCCTTAAAACCATGAACCATAATGCAACTCAAACACTAACCAAATAATCAATGTTAACAACTTCAGTCACTTAACAATCAGTGCACAATGTTAATGTCTGAGCCTTTTCCATAAACAGGGTCTACAATGAAAGAACCAAAAAAAGACCTGTCACACAGAAAGCAGAAACTTGCAGGCCTGTGTAATTAGAATCAATAATTCATTTTCCCCTTTTCTGCCACCGTTCCATTCAAACGACCCCTCACACACCCTTCCAGAGAGCCTCCAAATCTCTTCAGGGTCGCAGTAATTGGACTGGGATTTTTTTTCTTTGCCTTCCGCTTCTTCTTTTTGCACCCCAACAAAATCTCATCAGCCAAATGCAGAGGACGGCATTCTTCTTTGGGTAATTGTCTTCGACTGCCATGTGAAGTTTTTGCTGCCCTTTTCCAGGTGCCAGTTCAATTGTTCTTTTGGGCTGGTTAATTTGGGGAGAAAAAGGAGCTTTTGGCCATTGAGTTTACGGGTGCTAGACAATGAGGGTGTCATGCTATTCATCCCCACGGCTATAATGGAGCCTATTAAAGGTCTGAAATCTAATGGTTGCAGTCTGTAAGTGGATGTGCAATATGACTTGGATTTGGATGTGTACTGGCTGGAATAATTATAGGAGTTCTTCTATCTGTCCATTTTAGCAAAGGTAATCACACCCTGCTGTCAATGTAATAGACTTCAACTCCACATGATCAAATTCATTTGCACTCCCCTGATAATTGGGGCAATTTTCTTGACAAATCAATCAAAATTAATATCTACATACATCATCACCACCACCATCACTATTATTACAAGCACGGCTGCCAATATTGACCACCACTGTTACTGTCAATGCCCTTGCCATCCAACACATCATAATAATAATTTTGACTGCAATCATCATCATCATTGATCAGTCTCCGTGTGACCATTGTAATCATTGTCACCATCATCGTTGTCATCATTGCTGCTGCTGTCAACTGTGGGACTCCGATCACTTTAAACTTGTGAAGCGAATAACAGTCGGTGTCAGGCAGGAAATTGCTCTGGGACATTGTAAAGATCATGGCTACCTAAACATGTCTTAACTTCCACACATGCACATTACAGCTGCACATTTCTATCTGTGGGTGTCACCCACAGAGACATAGATAATGACGGCTGTGAATGACTTCTCTGTCACTCTGCCATTCCCATCGCCCTGGCTGGGATTTAATGTGACACTTATAGCTATTGCATGGCTTAGCCCCCAGATAGCAGGGAACCACGCCTGAATGGAAATGAGATTGCCATCTGTCAGCTACACCCATCAAACCACTGGAAGACTGACAAAAAGAGTGGGAGAAAGATTGAGAGGTACTGGGTGATAGAAAGGAAGAGGAAGGATGAGGAGGAACTCTGTAGTTGCCTCTTAGATTGGACCCCCATCATTAAAACCCTTACCCAAAAATGGCAATGCTAGAATGGCTCAAATGGTACAGAATACAAATATGAACAGACATGAATCATTGGTTGATATGAAGCTGGTCTTATCAGCCGGTGGGATTTTTCATTCGAGCTACATGATGTAACCAACTGCATGGAGGGCAAAGAAGCAGCAAGTTTCCAAAGCAGGGACTTTCGTATATCACTTGTTATGCAGAAAGTCAAGTCAATAGAACCACCTAAAACCACAAGGGCAACCACTACAAAGTGATTCTGCAGGCCATTGACATCATTATCAATTTTTTTTTTTTCGTGAGGGGTTCTTCAGATGTAGGTGCAGTCTAAGTATTTGGAAAGTGAAACATTTTTCATCCTTTCATTTTTTGGCTTGAATCCAACACACTGGATCTGAAACAATGACTTAACTGCTGACTTTCATTATTGAGGGTGTTTGAGGTTGTTCACATCCATTTTGGCATAGTGACATTTTTATGCACTGCCTCCCATTGATTCCTGGCATTTACTTTTGTCTGTCCATTAAAGCCATAAAATGCCAAATGATGACTTAATTTAACTGTATGGCAATTCTTCTAATTACTTTTTGATCCATAACAGCATGCATACAACTGGTAATGTGAACACCCTCAAGTTTCAAATCCACTTCAACCTCAAAGTCAAAAACTCTAAGGCTGCCCTGCATTAGTATAACACCTAGACCAGCCTAAGGTGGCCTCCTGAAGGTAATCGCAAAAGGGAGTGGGAGTCCAGTGAGCTGAAATCAAATTAGCATCACACTAAATCAGCAGAAGAGAGACAGCAGTCAGAGTAAAGGTGAGGGTAGGAGGCCATGGATTTTCTGCCACGGAGATGACTTGCTGTCAATCAGCTGCCTGGATGGAGTGCTGTATCCGAAGAGCAAAAACACAAGGATACATACATACACACTTGCATTTGCACACTTTCTACGCCAAACTTTCGTGTTACAAAGGCTTGCACAAACGCACTCTCACGCACACACTTTCTTTCAAGCATTTATTGTTCAAAAATAAGAAATCATTGACTGTGGCCAAGTTGACTGGGTGTGTTGACAAGCCAGTGATCGATATTGATGTCCAGAGCTACAGTGAGAGTGGAGCTTTCTCATACAGAGTAGGGGCCTTGAATTGCATTATTGAACAGCAACATCCTCAAATACACACACACACAAACAAACACACACACAAATTGGTAATTAGTCAGCCCGACAGAACATCCCATGGCATGTGAGGACAACTGCTTCTGAATTAGACAAGAGAAGCTACTCCTGCAAACATACACACAATCTCAGACTTACATACACAGTCGCCATGGAGGGTCAATGTCTAATTAAGACAGAGATAATTAGGAACGGAGGGGGTGGCGTGTGTGAGGCTATGTTTATTTCAAAGAAATGTTGAATTAGTCAGAGTTACAGAACATGCGCAAAAACCCCAACAATAGTTTCCCGTAAGGGGTTAGATAGAAAATGAGAATGGTACTGTAGGGGAAAGGGAAAGGACAGCGGGCCAACGACAAACACATACACAGGGACACAAAGGCATGTGTAAAAGTGATATATGCCAAATTTAGGAAGAGAGAGTCAGGCTGAGAGGCCACAGTGAGAGAGAGAGAGAGAGAGAGAGAGAGAGAGAGAGAGAAAGAGAGAGAGAGAGAGATGGATGTGGGAGAGTAAGAAAGAGAACACCAGATGAAAAATGAGGCATCCTAGCAGACAGGCCTCAGACGACACCATCCACTCCCAATGCGGTAGAGCCTTGGGGATACATAGGGAATTTCGGGTAATGCGGTCCGACATGTCACAGCTCAGCGGCCCCCTGACTGGCTGCTCTGATTGGGCCGATGAGCTCAAAGGGGGGGGATGGGTCACGACGGAGGTTCCTTATTGGCCGATGTGTTTCTCGAAGAAGCTTGTGAGATTGCAGCCTATGCAGGTTTGTTCTCAAAACAAGCAGCCGAAACAAACTGTGCCTTTTATCTTAAAGCAGAAGCTTACTATTTCACTTGAGGTTGTCATATTATCTAAGGGTGTTTTTACAGGAACATATTGTCAACAAACCTGTTTACAATATGTCCAAGTCTTACTTCCATGAAATTAAAAAAATAAAACACCTTCATTGAATCATCATGTGAAGGTTTGTGGTCTTCGCTACAGTGTAGTAACTGCAGCAATTCAACTAGCTAAACTCTTCCTGAAAATTACGAGTTGAGTCGTAGTAAGCTTCTTTAGTCGTTTACTGTGGCTCTTTACATAATATCACAGACAGAAGAGTGAAAACTGTAACAAAACACAAGATACAAACTGTTTAGTCCTACGAAAATATATGTACATAAAACGTTTTTAATTACAGTCATAAAATGCCTTTTTGCTGTAAATATGCATCTTAACATTTACATTATAGTTAAAGCAAAAAAATTATTAACTTACGACATTGCCTGTGCAGCATTTACCATGTGGATTTTAATGGATGCTGAAAGCATGTTAGCTGAATCTACCATCTTTCTCTAACCACTAACAGGAAACTAACCCCTGGAACTCCTTATGCATAAAACCATTTCAAAATAAATGCTCGTACAAAATAAAAGTCTATACAACATAAAGCCTAATGTCTAAAAGGCAACATAGAAGGCATCGACAACAATTGTTACACACATGCTTCAATTAAATGATCTCTTCAATAAAACGCCTCTAAGCAGTTATGGGAGTGTGTGTTTGTGTATGTGTGAATGCATTTAATTACTTCCATGTTTCCAGGAATGGTCAGCTGAAAAAAGGTGAGACCAAGGACGGCTCTTCTAAGACATCCACGCCCATAAAAACGTACTTAGTAATATTACACCAAAAAGACTGAATACACACATATACCTTGGTATCCTACCACTGTGCATGCCCTTCTCCTTACTCAATGATAATATCTTGCAAGCATGCATACATTCATAACCTAGGAATTTTGCAGATTCCTGCAAAAACTTTAGAAATGCTTACCAGCACAACCATCAACCACACAGAGTGATATTAGTTTAATGCAAGGCATGATTAATTGAGAACCAGGGAAACTCTGTGTCCCTGTTCTTAGTTGTATTTAGACACATCTCTTCTGTACGAACTGCCTGTTCTTTGGTTGCAATGTCATGTATCAAGCATTAGCTATAATATTAATCACCATTAAGATGACTCAAATATAATTAAATTTTTCCCTTGGTGCACGCCTGATTTGGTGTTTCACTTCCTCGGTGTGAATTTGAGGTCATCTTTCTCTCTACCGATCCCCCAGCAGCAATGTGTGCCCGGGGAAGCGTTAGGGGCTATCCCTCACCTCTTCCTGTATTGGGAGTGGCTCTCGCTTGCTCTCTCCCTCCATCCATTTCTCTCTACTTCACAGATATGAATGGTGCTTTTATGGATGAGCCAGCTAATGAAGGATCCATCTTCTGTGATTAACATTTTCCCAGGCCTTGGAATCGTCTGCGGGTTCAATTATCAATCAGGAGCCCACCTATTGTTCAGGTGGCATGCGCCTGCTAAGTGGAGGTTTATACCTTCAACATTGCACGTTAGTGCACATCAATTATGCAGGTGGCAGCAATTGCATATTTATGTATTCTGATAATTACATTTTTAATACAGCAGATGTCAGACTCATTTATAGCGGTTAATGAAAATGAATGACAGTCATTTTACAGTGGAAAGATCATAGGAGTGCTGAAACAATGTGGCCGCGAGTCAGCTTTGCTTGGGTGAGTTTGGCTGCGTTGTGAATGTAAATGATGCCTCCTTTATTGATTAGGAGAGCTTAAATAACATTAAGTTGTAATTTCATTGTAGGAATCATGATTAATTTGCATAATCATGCACTAAGTGCTGTGCTACAAAATTACTGGAATACATACATCACCCATGACTGTATGTTTTTTTCATTAACGGGGCAAGTGGTACCGATGCAATACAGTACTTTACAATGCAGTACATAATTGTTTTTTATTCTACTTTATGAAAGCCATAGAACTTTCCCATCAACTCCTCTACGTTGTTGGCCGATTCTGCAGCACTCATGCGTAACCAGTGTTGTATGCTATAAAAGTAACAAACTGGGGCAAACAAGACTCGGCAGCAAGATAGGACACCACTCCTAAAGAGTAAAAGGACCCAAATTAAAGATGGCATTTTATCCAGCTACTGACATCTGAAAAGTGAGTCACCAGCTGTGAGTGGCATCCCAACAAAAGAAGCCCAGGAGAGAATTGACAGCAATTCAACGACAAAAAAAATCAGATTTTGGGGGGACATTTTGTATTTGCTGTCCAGTCATTTGTAGCAATGCAAGCAAGACTCATTCTCACATGCTCAGAGGAGAATGACTCCATGCACTGATGTTGTGGTCCAGAAATACCACTGTCTCAGTCACTCAAGAGTAAAAATAAAATCAATGCACATGGGCCACGTCATTACAGGCCTAGCCTCTGAACGCTGGAGCCCTCTGACACGACTCTGAACTTTACTGCCATGCCTCATCATCAAGGCAATGGCACTCGTACACCAACTCGTACTCCGTATACCCCAAGGTGTGAATCATTTTGTGGCCATTAGGAGGACTACTGTGTTCTTGAATCAGTGATTATTGTCATCAGCAAAGATACTTCTGAGATCCACTCTAAATGCAGATTTTATTAATCATTTGATAAGTGCGAGGAGACTAGCCAGTGGGAATCAACCTAGACTATAATCAGCTAAAAACACAGAATTGAATTGTCTACTGCTATGAGGTCTCCACATCAACCATTTGTTTAAATTCAGAAGGAACAACTGTGTGTGTGTGTTGACTGTGCTTGATTAATGGCATTTTTGATAGTTTTCCAAAGGTTTTTGAAATGTATTTCTCAAACTAAAAAATAAATGAAAGGATTAAAGAAAGCCTAGAGTAAAACAGTTCCATTAAACCCAGGAGATTGAGCATAAAAAAACAAAAAAAACTGTCAATTGTTTTTCAAACTATTGGCATATTTCCATGGATTGCACCATGTTGTATTTGTCTTGATTTTTCATGCTTTTTGTGTTACTGCTTGTTGTTTTCATAAAGTACAAAGTTATTTCCTTACAGACAATTAGATATTCTGAAAACAGCCTTATCTGTGTATTAAGTGCAGAATTGGACCTGGCTCCCCTGGGTGTAGGCCAACACTTCTGTCTGGGCTTGGTTAAGTTTAAGGAGCCTGTCTATTGCATCCACTTGGCAGAGGAGGGCTCTTTGTGAAAACGAGTGTGATGTAAACGACGGCTGGAGCTGTCGTGACATCCGCAGATTTTTGGTTTCTTTTCGCTCTCCAATGTCAGCGCTATGTTGTTGGCTTGTTTTGATGGCAGGCAAAGTTGAGGGCATATTTAAATGATAACTGATCGATACCTGCCAGCACTTGCAGGGAAACTGGACCTCGCAATGCATTCCTGTCTATCAACCACAGACATCTGCCCTAAATTGAAAATCCAATACTCGTTTATGGAGCTCCAGATATTGCGATTAATTAAATTTTCGTCATGCCGTCAGTCTTTCGCCTCCTTTCCCCACTGGTGATTCATGAGGTGGAAAAGCAGAGTCCATCTTCCTTACTGTCTCTCCTTTGCTCATCGTCCTCCACCAACTTTCTTGCTTGAGTACCCATTCCAGAATGAAAGAGATGTCAAAAAGAAAAGGGAAAAAAATAACACTCAGAATGATGATAGGCCAGTGTCAAAACAATTCACCCGCGGTAATATTTGTGCAAAGGAGCTTTTACACGATGACAGAAATGCACATACAATATTCATGAGATAGATCTAAGGAGCTTCTCAGATGGGTTTCATGTGCGAGCTGGTGATTGACTGGCTTATAATTGTCTTGGTCATCAATCGTGCAACACTGACAAGGACAAAAAGGACGTTCAACAAATGTGTGAAATGTGAGAGAATGCCAAGACTCACACTGAGCTAACAAGCAGTGCCACTAAACAACGTTCTCCCAGTATCTGCATTATATACGAGGAAATGAGTACTCCAGACGGAGAGACTGTAAGCAAGTATCTAATCAAAAATTAAAATCATTTTTAATCAGAAAATAAATCAAACATCCAAATCATTGTGGCTGATAATCCACAAATGGCTTTCAATTGCAGTTTCTTCATCAACCCTCACTCCCTTGTGTCCTTCCAGCCTCTATGGTGAGGCTCCACTGCAACCTGTTGCCGTGGAGACAGTAGAGCTCCAAAACAGTGTTGAGGCAGTAAAAAGCAGATGGATGTTTCATTCGCTTACTGTTAATTGAAAACTGTGGCAAAGCTGTGTTTGTTTCCTGACTTACTGAGACTTAATTATTTTTCACATGAACGCTTTGACAGGTAAGACGCTTATCCTGTCATACAAACATTAACTTGACACTGACCATTGCTTAGCATCTTCCTGTTAACAGCCATGTGACAGCCCAATTACTGTTTAAAAGCAGCGTCTTAGACATTGGATCAATTACAACTAACGGGAACGCTTGGGCCAAATCCAAATTAAAGATAGAGGAAGTCATTATCATGCTACTGTACTGCTAGTAATTAAGTAAAGCTAATTGCAACTGGTTATTGACTTCTAATTAAGTCTAAGTCAGTTTTCACTTCTTCCTCTCCTCTTGTATCATCATCATCATCACCACCACCAGCATCCTTTTCTTCTGTCACTGTACTGTACTTGTCCCCTTTTGTGCCCCAAGTCCTTCTAAGAGGCTGTGCTAAACATTCTATCAAAAATAACACTCCTCACTTTTTACATTTGAACCATTTCCTACACATAGAGAGCCTCTTGGTTCACTTGGTCTTTCCAGGGAGGGTTATGTTGGTTCTCTCCACTGGGGAAACAAGCAGGAAATTGATGGATGAGTGGGCTGGAGCTTGCCATTTCCCATATCACGTCCTGAGGATCTTAAAAGCAAAGGGGATGAAAACAGGATTGGGCTCTGCTGGTATCAATCTACCCGTTGCCTGCCCCTGACGGATGGCCCAAACCACTATCCATAATTACCTGCTTGTTAACAGGAGAGAGAACACAGTGGACCGAGGGAGGAAGTCCCTCCACTTAAACATGTTTTTTAGACTCTCCTCTTGCATTAGATATTTGTGGGTAGCTCTGAAATGTTTCCCTCATTGTGCCTTATTCAGTAAGATTGGCATCTGTATCCTCACGTTGGCTTTGGGACAACCTTGCTATACGGCAGCTCTGGACCCACAGATTGATGCTGGGGTGTTGATTAATGCCAGGGCACACCCGCCCAGGTTAGTGGAGGCCTGACAGCTTTATTGATAAATTAAACACATGGCCACACGAAAAGCATAAATCTCTCAACTCCTCTCCTCGCTTTTTTTTTTAACCATCCTTGAGCATCACTCAGGGCTAATCTCAAGTGGTGGTTTAAAGTACTGTCAGCTTGTAAGCTACTCAGTCCGTGTTTGTTTTCTTGGCATTAACAAATATCGGTTTGTCATTAGAATTCAGCAGCAAATCAAGGTTGTAAAAACAAGCCTTTTAAAGTTGTCTGAGTCACTGGACTGGAACTTCTTGTTAAATTCAGAACCAATGTTCACTTCGCTTTGATGTCTTGTTTTCCTGGAATCAAATGTAACCCAGTGGATCTAAGTGACATTGTTGCAAAACAATATCCTTAAAGTTAAAGTTTTGACTGTAAAAAGTCAAAAGTAGTCAGGTCTGTCACTGCAAATTAGTGGCGGAACTGCCTATGTAGGTCACAGACACCCTTTTAACATCCACCATCGTTATTTGATCAGAGTTAACAAAGCTGATCAAATAACAAGCCAACTCAAACAGGAGGGAAACAATCTTAAACCAAGGCTCTAGACTCAATCCATCAGGGATCCGAACAGAACGAGAGGAGGAGCGTCAAAGGAAATTAAATCAAAGGGAACAACACAAGGACTCAGATAGAGAGATAATGTCCACACCCCTTCCCCACACACACATCCCTCTTCCCATTCCCATCTATCGTCGCTCTTACCAGACAGATGGATGCACTTTTGAAGAGGAGTCTGAGGAAACTTTTAATGAACAAGAAGCTGGCTGAGGGCCTTTTTGAATTATCTCTTGGTCGATAAGCATCCCACAGCGCAAATGGCACTGCGAAGGGCTTTGGTCAGATAAACAGCATCTTTTCTGAAGGAGAACAGAGGAGGGTGCTGACGCTCGAGAAGAGATTAGCGGGATCTCTTTTCAGGGTTTGTCAGGTCCATTGGAAAGGAATCGAAAGTGTGGAAGGGAGCTTGAAGAAGAGTAGGGGGAGTACCAACAAAAAAGTCTCATCAAGGTTTTGTTTTGCATCTTGAAAATGTGTTAAGTGCCACGGTTTCTGGCTAATCCAAAAATAAGATGCTCAATGAATTGGACAAAAAACTCTTAGCTGAAACTGAGATCAAGGCGCATTCTTTTCCGTCCCTAACATACAGCAACATAACTCCCATATGGGTCTTTTTGCTAAGTATCTCTAGATAGCAAATTTGTGATGGACAATTCTGCACCTCATGATTTATGTCCAATGCCAGCATTCGGTGACAGTGCAGAAGGTAGTGTAAGTTTTATGCAGCAAGGCAGAAAGAAAGGATTTGGATTTCTGGGTGGAGGATGGTTGTGTAGCATGTTTGACTTTTAAAGGGGTAGTTTGCGTGCATACCTGCAATTTAAAGTTAGCCTTTTTGCTAACCATAACTACAATGTTTTTCTATCCTTACCCAGGGATTTTAGTTGCCTCATTTACCTAAGATACCCTGACCATAGTTTACTTGCCATAACAACAACCTTTCCCTAATCGTAACAACAACATAGTTGCCATGCGCAGACATTAAGAGAATTATAAAAGTGTCAGCTTTAGACACATGAGATGAATATCAACCAGAGAATTATGGCCCCACCTCAACACTATACATGATCTGCATATGTTTCTGGGGATCAAATCTCATGGATTTAGTGTGCTGTCAAAATCTCCCTTTGATATCCTCAGATCAATTAAACGGTCCCAATGGGAAGGGTGGCAATTGCAACAAGGTTAGACATCAAAGGTAGGATGATTGATTAGTTGGTGCCCAGACACACAAAACAAACACAAAACAAGCAATACAAGCATGATGGATTCCCAGGTGTCACAACCTGGTGGGATTGAACACATTTAGGCCCTCACACACACCAGCTTGGCATATATGCAGCGTGTGCACCAAAGGAAGGAAGAAAGACAATACTGGATCCTATCTGTATCCATACCTGTTCTAATATCATATCAATGCAAAAAAATAATCACGGAAAATATGAATGTGAATAAACACACATTGATTCCCCTGCACACACACTTACTAGAGTTGGCGGTATCCAAATTTGGATACCGTCAAACCTTCTCCCTATTTTACCGCGGAATATGGTATTACAGTGACTAATTAAAAATGATGACATAAGGCTGAGACCGCATCACCACACTGTTGGCTTGTGCCCTAACCATTCAGAAACTGACTACCAAACACTAACACTGAAACACTTCTCCCTTCACATTAGGTCAGAACAACCACCCTCCTCCACGCTGCCATGTGATGACAACCACACATAAGCATTTTTAGGCATTCAATTAATTGTATTCAATGTTTAATCCTTGTCCCCTATGGTGGTATTGAAACTGATATCGTTGCTATTTTTAAGACCCCACGGTATACCATATTACCATCCAACCCTAACGCACACACACCTGAAGTCTTGCATCATGCCAATATTGGAATTTTTAATATCCCCCTAGACAGAAGCCTTGTAAAGACGCATTATTTTTGGCAATTACTGTCAAGAAGATATCCCATCACTGTAAGTCATCAAAGAAATATTGTAATACATCCAATGATTTTCTCATAATCTTAAATATGTTTATGGGAGACCATTCATCAGCATTAGTGATTAGTAATAAATGCAATAAATATAAAAAATAAGCCGCAACAGTGTTTGAGTGAATTATGGAGGAGACATTTGAAGGCGAGGGAGCTCTGTTACATTTTTCACACTGAGTCAGAGCAAGGGAGCTAATCTCAATTTTCTGCAGCCTGTGCCTTTAAATCAGATCTGCCATCATTTACTGCATTGCAGATGAGAAGTCAAGTCATTAGAGCCACCAATCCTGCACTTCATTGACCCAAGAGGTATTATTGATATCAACCTGCCTAATGGACAGCCTCACATTGAGAGCTGGAACGGTTGAGATTGATCCCAGCAAGACCAGTTTAACTGTGAGTTGTTTGGTCATGAATGTGTGTGTGTGTGGGTGTGTGTGTTTGTGTGTGTGCGTGAAACCCGGGTCAAATAAGTAGTGAGTCTATGGAGACCAGGCTTTAGCATTCCTACGGGGCTTTAAAATCTTTATTGACCTGTGAAGGTGAATGTTTTAATGACCTCTCATAAGCGGGCAGGAATACTATGTGGTTAATGTGGTAAATGGGATGCACCCTTAATTGAGCTGAGCTCTGCACATTAAGTCAGGTGAGATGATATGCACTGATTATTTTGAAGGAAGAAGCATTTCCAACTCAGAAGGTTAAAGATTGGGAATGTGCAGAGCTAAATGTTTTATTACACAGTTCCCGAATGATGTGGAGTGTCATTTTAGGGTGAACTATCTGAAACATTTAGAGACATATGCATGTTTTGTTAAGCCAAAATGATGTAAATAACTTTGAGAAAATTACATCCACCCTGATTTTTCTTGTTTTTATTTCCTCAAGGAAGCTACTTCAAACTCTTCCTTAGCAAGCAGTAAACATAAACTGTCAGCCCGGATTTGCAATTTTACCAAAAAAACTTCTATTTACACGTAAAGCCCGTTAGGCCCAATCAATGCCAAAAAACTGACGCCCGAGGATGAATCTTTTAGAAAAATCCCCTAGCCTGGAGAACCGTTGAGCAGAGAGAGCCTTGACATTCCTAAGGAGCTATCCGTCATTATGATCTGAGCATACGCCAGAAACAGATGATATAAAAACATAATATCATTTGCTGGAGCTGATCATGCATGAAATATAATTTTTCAGGATGGCGGGAGGAGAGAAAAGAGCAAAGAATGCATTTCTTTGGATCATGGAAAAAAATTGACAAAAAGTCATTTGTTTTGTTACTACATTCCTTTAATAGGCAGAGCGCGATGTCATCTGGTGGATTAATAAAAATGACAAGAGAGGTTTGCTGAAATCATGTTCATGTGAATGAATTCTATGGACCATGTGGAATGTTTTACCAGAACACACAGACAGGTAGAAAACAATCAGAGGACAACATGATCAATCCAATTTCAGTGTGGTATAATCTTAGGTAAAGAATTGTAAAATATGACGGGCATTGTTTCTGTATATTCTATTCTATTTATCTATTTAAAAAATGTGCATTTCTTTTCTAAACTAAAAGTGCAAATTTGATGCAATCCAGGTCAAATCAGCCAAGCCAAAATAGTGTGAAAGACATCCAAGAGTCCTTCAGATCTGTGTTAGTGCTGCCTCTGTGGATTTAGTGGGTCAAGGGGAGCTGTGCACAGCAGGATGGTATGAGCATGGTGGGAAGAGTGCAAGGTACCAGACAAGGTTTGAGAAAGGGCAGCTTTTGATTAAGACCTTTCTACTACAGCGCTTTTTTGGAATGTCCACCTGCACTGCTGCTTTATTACAGCAAGGTTAGACGTATTGGCAACCCTGTTAGGTGTTGGCTCTAGGTCAAAAGCAGGGTGCAGCGGCAGATGAATTGCAACACACTCTGTTGGTTTCTATTAAAAATCCAGCAAATCTCGGTTTAGCTGGATGGGTTTTTGTTTGTTTGTGGGGTGCATATTTCACCTTGATGACAACTTGTATGAGTGTGCACTGATGGCATGATTTATTGGGAAAAGTGGGTCATTGCACTGTAAAGTCATCAAAGGAAAGAATTGGCACCACATATATAAAATTATGAACAATATCAAAGTTGTATGTCCTAATAACATTCCTTTTAGCATACTGGCTCATGTTATTAAACATTCTCATTAGGAGTAAAGGTCTAATCACTAAATATATAAAAGCACAACAAGGAAAACCCCACACCCTTTCTATTTTGAATATCTATGGAATAAAAAAACATAGCACAACACATCATTTAAGCCGATCTACCCGTCAAGGTCTGTCCCTTGATAACTGAAAGCCCTTTAGGAGTCACATAATTTCCTTTCTTTATTGTTAATTCTGTGCAATAATCACTTCATAAAAGTTCAATTTAACTGTGAATGCACCTCCAAACAACAAATTATTTCAGGCTTAATATACAAGGTACAATACCTTGGAGTGATCTCTTAGGGCCCTATCTTGCTCCCGGCGTTGTATAAAGCCCGACCAAGTTTAATACCGTCCGGCGCAAAGAGCAAATGCACCTGCATCCATCTTTACACCCACAGGGAGTTCAGGTCACTTCTTGACGTAATGCTATCTTGAGGCAGCAGGAAGTGATTGCGCCATTGACCCACAAAAACCTGGTCTAAAGTCAATGGCGCAGCATTTCATTGGTATTTTAGTGGTAAAATGTGCCTAGGCTTGTTAGACACACAGGGAAGCACAGCAGCACAAAAACATTCAAAAGATAATAAAAATATTACGATGCCAATCTGCCATCATAATAGCACTGCGACAAGGTAAAAACGTGCCTGGCTTTTAAAGGGAAAGGGAGATGACACTGATTGGTTTATTGTATGTCCAAATCATACCTATGAATTAATGAAGTTACTAAGTACATCCCTTTTGAATCATGCGCACAGACCCTTTTTTCTGCCGTCAAACTAGCAAAAGTGGATTTGGACACGCCGTAAGTGCACCTGTGCCATGCGCTTTACGTTGTGCGCTTAGATTGTTAAAATAGGGCCCCTAGTCTCTATAAAGCAGATTCAAGACACAGTCTCCTTACTGATTCACTGGGCCTGTGGGGACGGTGGGGCAACTCTGTGCTAACAGATGATACCTGAACTCAACTACAGAGAAATCCTGGCACTGATGCCCAGTCAGGGCTCAGCAACGCAGGCTGATGGACCACCCCATGGGAAACGCAAGGAGCTACCCAAGCATGGCAGACAGGAGAGAGATGGAGAGAAGGAAAATGTAGGGAGGTGGGGACATTTAGCCTGGAAGGAGAGGAAGGATGACTGGAGAGCAGAGCAACCATGAGAGACACAAGGGAAAGGAGAGTAGAGGGGGGGGGGGGGGGGGGGGGGGGGGGGGGGGGGACCACATGTAAGACAGGGCACGGTCAGTTAACCTTCTGTGCTAAAGTAACACTGCAAGGTGGAAAGCAAAAGAAAGTTTAGAAGCAGTACAGCTGGACAGCTTGGTTTTTACTGAAATCGCAAGTCGCACACGGAATTCTACATTTACTGTGTACACACTCTCTGCGTACATTATAACTAAACACCAAAGTATGACAAGATGATTTTTTGTCAAAGATAACCTAGAAAAGTAATGAAATTTACATAAACATAATAAATCTGGGCAGGAAATATAAACTTGTATAACTACAGGCACAGGAATAAGCAGGAGACATATTCAGCATCCTACTGCTCCTCTGATTGCCATCACTTCAAAAGCTCTGCGTTCGGGATAGACAATTGGCAATAAGTAAATGGCATCTTAGACCGTGGTGTGTTTAAAATTGGGCCTGATCAGGCAACTGTGGAGATAAGCACTGCACTGCGGTGAGGCCACCAGCTAATAAGTGCGAGCCCTTTGCCAACAAGGGCTGAAACAGAGACATGGCATGAAGTATTCAGGGGTTTTGAGAAGAAAATGTGGTTTACAAAATCCTACTACAAACAAAAAGCATTTTCATCCATTATTGTGTTCAAGGACAGCATTTATGCCACACACAGGTCTGACTTCTTGTAGGAGAAATCAGTAAAAACATTATCTGGTAATTTTCCAGAATTTTCTCTTGGAAATCACTGAAACTGGGCACCAGCACACATTTGCACAGGTAGAAAAAAGGCAAATATGGATTGTCATTTGAAGCTTTCAACAAACGTTGTGAGGCTGAGCGTATGGGTTCTAGCTTCAAGGTACTGCTTTGTTCATGAATTTGGAAGCTGAAAAAGCAGAGCTCCAATTCCCTAAACTTGCCGGTCCACCTGATAAACTTTGCTTTTGAGCAACTCTAACAAAAGGGTGGAGGCACATATAATGTCACAGGGGAAAATGCCACAGAAGAACGACGTAAGAAATTCCAAATGGGAATAAACACTTTAAACTAAGAGCATGTCCCCCATAACATGGAAGGCTGACTGCTAGTTAGCCAAATGCTAGCTTTCATGCTACACAAATATGCCGGACAGAGTTGTCCCTCATCTGGCGATAGAAACCCTGCTGTCCCCGGCCGTCCCGTTGGCTCAGAGCTCCACAGACTAAGTCCACAGGTACAAATTAGTTTTGCACCAAATATATCGCAAGAAGTGTTGCAAAGGTCGAGGGCGCAGACTCGCAGCTGTGTGATGCGAGAGAGCACACTGCAGCGACAGATTTAAGAGGTTGTAATCACTGAGTTGTGGTTGTACTGGAAAATTGACTGAAGTGAAAACAAACATACATATACATATTTTTTTCTACAAGCTCTCAAATCATATTCTAAAAGTACTCACATTTCATCTACGAGTACAGATTTTTTTCTACAAGCTCTCAAATCGAATCTACACGCTTTCACGTTTTGCACCATATTTACCTTCATGCACTTACAGTATACCTAATTTTACTGCACAGTCTTTTACTGCAGATAATTAGAGGGAGGGATAGAAGGACAAAGAAGAAACAAACTGACATTTTGATTAAGGTGCCAACAAATTGTATTTGCAGTTTCAAAGTGTCTCCTCTCTATTTCCCACTGGACATCTGAGGTTAGACAGCACAGGTATTCTGTCCCAACTTCAGCTGTCAGACATCGATCCTCACTAGATTACACATCAGTGCAGCCACAGTTCACGGGAAGACAAGTGTTATAAATTATGGAGCAGGTAACAGATGAAGACTGCATCTCCTGGGCAGATTTGCAATGCACCTATTGGTAGAATTCAATGTACAGTTTCAACTGATATAAAGGTCAATGGCATCCAAAGAATGGAGCTGGTATTGACCTTGTGTAAATATCAGCTTGAATAGAATTATTAAAAAATGTGTCTGTCTGCTGCAAGTATACTAAAGCAAAGTGGTAATTTTGCCAAAGCCATATAACCAGTGTTCCATGTTACCCAGCTCCCTAAATTCCTGCATAGAATACCATTTGACCATGATTGAGAGCTAACTGAATGTGTTTATACCCATTTTCTCAGGACAAACAATTTACACTCAATTAGGCTCTTAGATAAGCCACTGGTTGCAGAGATGGAAAATGGAAAGTGGATGCCTGCAAACATGCCAACAGTGAACTCTGGGATCCCTCCGTGCCTTAAATAGGCAATTATCTCATATTGACTGACTGACTCATTGCTGATCAGTATGTGAATCCCTCACACCTTCATTTCCTTTTTCTACTCTGATCATATAAGTGTGTTTCCCCTTTTTTCCCCAGGTGGCCACTTTAAGTGAACGCAAGCAAGTACAGTAGGATAGGTAGGGATGGTGTTTGGTGTTTTTTGCCCCAAAATCTCCTTCCAGGCAGCACAGCAATGGTTATGGTTATGTTTAGGGTAAGGTTAGGGTTAGCTGCCAATAAACTCAACTGAGTGGTAGGAACCGAAAAAATCATCTCATCTAAATGGTGCAGAATTCCACCTGGGACTCACATTTGTATTATATCCAACGGAGCAAAATGCAGAGCTTAAACCTGATTCTGGATCATTTTACTCCACTTGCACATAAAACTGCTTCAATTTAGGGTGGTAGAGCCACACATGAGTGGGTAATCATGTTTTCTTAGCGATGTGAGCAGAGAGTTGAAGTAAACCAGAACTATAAATCATCAGTTGAGGGTGGATATGTTAACAGCCAAATTTATTTACACAGGGACAATCTGCGGTTTACCTGAAGTGAAATTGGCCACATCCTAGATTGAAACGAGTGTTTGTCTGTGTGAACATGTATCTGGATGTATATTAAGATTATTTATGCATGAGTGCAGTTCTTTATTGTTTGGGTTTAGTCAGTTTGCCTGCCAGCCAGGAAATACATTGTGGTTGCTGTTAGAAAAAGACCCTTCCGGTTTACCCATAATCCTCTGCCAGAGACTTAACCTTATGTGTTGGGTGTCTTTCTTATTATTCCATATCCGTGGGTCGCCTGCTTCCATTAAGATGTGCCCTATAGTATGAGCCTGAAAGGATGAGAAAGCCCATCTCTTCACTGCTCAGTCAAAACCTGACAGCCTCTCTGTGCCTTACAGGGTGAGGAGGGGACTTCTTTCACTCTTCCCAGAGGGAGCTGGGCGAGTGCCATGCTCACAGCACATAAGAAGATCACACGACGATGCTGAGGAGTTGGCCATTTCATGGCAACTCTCTGTCATGACAGATGGGCAATGTACTATTGCCATAGCCTAGAGTTTAAAAACCCAAGCTGCTTACTGAGTAAGTGAAAGGAAAGGGGAGCGAGATGGTGGGTGGAGTTATGGAGGACGAACATATGCAGAGATATGAAGAGAGACATCAAGAAGGGACAAGACGAGTGAAGTACGACATAAAAATATTGTGGTTTGAGAAAAGAGTGTTGATAAGTATAGCTTTGAAAATACTTATTCTAAGCAAGATAAATGCATCATGTCATGGCACGAACAGTTGCAAAAGAAGACAAAAAGCAAAGAGAACGATGAAAGAGACAAATTGGATTCTGCTGAAGCATGTGAAAGAAAAGAAAGTCATTGAAGGAGAGAAAATACACCCAATAATAAAGACAGCCTAGTGGGAGATCGTCTATGTACGGCGTGAGCACTAAATTTGTTTCCCACAGGGATCTCAAGCAAATAATTCCCCATCTCAATATGGTAGAGCAAAAATTGCTAAAATATTTGATGTTATTGCTATTATACTGCATCAGATTCCTGTTTAAGAACATTAGTATTCACTGATAATGCATCTTTGCATCTTAATAAGAAAAAGAGGACGGGATGTGCTTTGATATCTGTTACTGTCATGGCTTACAACCATATTACAGCAATGCCAGTATATTATATGAAAAAAAGTCTATTCCGCAATACACGTATCACCTCTGCATTGATTGTTTTTACCTTTCTCAAGACATACTATGAACAATCATAAAGTGACAAAGTGCTTGAATACAGCCCATAACTGCATGATCCACAGTACAGGCTCAAATATATTTCAAGGAGGACAGTGTGATGGTGGTAAATGTAAATAGACTGCATTTATATAGTGCTTTTTTAACGACTACTCTAAGTACATTTATATAGTACAGGCACCATTCATCCAAATTATACACTGTTGGCCGATGCTGCCATACAAAGTGCCACCTGCTCATCTGATGTGGTACATAAGAACAAGCTGAAATACAAGATTATATTTTTATTATAATAACATAAAGCCACAGCTGACAAATAAAGATAGTGGATTTAAAAAGTACCATCTAAAATGTAGTTCAGTTGAAGTCAAAATTGTGCATTTATTCAAACAAAGACAATAGGTTTGGATTTACATTGACACATTTATATAGATCTTCTGCTGAGACAAAAAGCTCACTGACGCTCAGCAACATCCATTTGTGTCGCGGCAGCCCTGTGGATGACGGTTGGCATTTATCAGAAGGTGTTCAGGTTCACCAAATCCAATTCTTTTGCTGTTGCTTGTCTATTAACAGGCTAACTTTGGAAGTAGCTTTAAAAAGGCTCCTATTCGTCCTTTGCCTTTTCCTCTTTTGCTAAGTGTATCCATCATTCAACTGGCAGATTGTCAATTATGTGCTTGGTCCTCAAAGTTGACAGTTGTCAGGGCTGTAAGGAACGACAGCAACTAAATAACCAAATGTTGCCTTAGTTGTTATTTCTCTTTAACAGAACATTTGAAGGAAGCCTTAGGAAAGCCTTACAGTGCCTCACTGGGATTGTAAGCATGTGTAAAAATGTCTTTGTAACCAATTGTGCTCATGACTAATTGTTGTTTGATTGCAGCTATATTATGCAACTGTGGAGACAACTCTAAGAAATCTTACCAGTTTATATCTCTAAACTAGGAACTTTGGTAATTGTAGAAGTTAGCATTTTTTATGAGGATATAGTACAATAATAAAGACTAGCAGGATAAGAAAATTAGAAATAAAGAACTACACATTCCTTGTAACTACATTTATTTATTTAATGGTTGTGTGCACCCAGCCCAGTCTCATGGCAGTTCTTGAAATGGTCACATTACTTAATCAGTTGGGTTGTGTAAAGTCACATTAATGTGTATTTTTGTGTGTTGATTATGAATTTTGAAGTAATTTATTTTTTAACAAATATTTTATAAACATTTTCTAATTTGGTTCTGCTGTGTACTTGAAATTGTACGAATGACAATTAAGTAAATCTTGAGCTCTCTTACAGAGTCACTTTGTTCCACTGCTTTATCTACTTACAGACTACTAACAGAAATTTAAGATTTATGGCAAATCTTATGGTTGATTAAGGATCTCGACTTCATTTATTTTGGGTGGGGTTGGGGTAGGTAAAGAAAGTCCTGAGACTATGACAAAGTGTGAGTCATTTCAAGAGCGTTTATGCACTTATGTGCGTACATTCAACCGGGAGTTTGACTGTGGTTGAGGCCACCAAGCAAAGGCTCAAGATACAAGCGATTATTTTGTAAAGCTGAGGTGCGATCCTAGCAAGCCCCTGCGTGCCTCTGGAGCACTGACAGAATCAATACATCTAAAGTAGAAATCAAAGCCTTGTAAACTGATACACTCATTCACACACTTCCACCTCAGTGTGCATCCACTCCTGATACACTGGAGCTCGGATCAGGCACTTTCCCAAAGGAACTATGAGAACTTTTGATTAGCTCAACTACATGTATACAAGATTTCCCATTCACTCTTTCTTAGGGCAACTGGCTTCTTTCAGTCCTCCTATTTATCGGGAATTACCAGTGAACTACTTTCTTCCAGATTTGCTTGGAGAAAAAAAACACTCCCTATCTATCAACTAGCCAGGAGAGAGTCATGATTCTGCAAGGTTTAGCACATAAAAAATGTAACGAAACAAAGCATTTCATGACTAAATATCCTGTCCATCAGTTCTCTCACTATAACAGGTTAAAGAGAAACAGGGAAACAGGGAGCAACAGCAGAAAAGAAAGGGAGGAGGAAGGAAAGCAGAACAGAAGAGAATGAGAGAATGTGACTGAGTGTGCTGAGGAGAAAAGAAGCATGCGACCTTCATGTGATCCCTATGCACTGCAAATAATGCTTACGTTATGCGGCCATCATTTTTTATGCAAATTGTTTGAATGCTGCGACAGTGTCTTATACATATCCATGCTGCAGGAAGAACATGGCACCTGTCTGCAGGCCGGCTGGTTACATTAAATTTCTGCGTTAATGTAAAGCTTATGCAAGGAGGGCAGGGTGATTATTCATGGGAAGATGAGACTCTTTTTCCAAAGATGAGACATGGAGAGAAATGGCTTGCAATGAAACTACTCAACATTATCTTGCCTGATTTTGTATTACTGTACGTTTAAATATTCCCATGTGGGTCATGCATCCAGTCTTCATTAGTTAAAAATACTCACTATGCCAAATTTGCATTTATTTTAATGCGGAAAATAGAAGCAAACAGTAGCCTAAACTTGTTTGAATGCATTAACAGACCTCATATGTCTGCAGGCTGTGTTGCTGATTGAGGGAGTTTACTGGCGTGAAAAACAAAGGTTAAGTATTTTCAGAGAGTGGGTGGTTGGTCAGTCAGTCAGTCAGTCAGTCAGCCAACTAGTAGGCCAGTTGGAAGAGCAGCTGACCAGGGGTCAGGGCTGTAATGGTCTGATCACTCCTGCAAGGGGATTTGGGGCTTTTCACAGCCATGTCAGAACCAACATGTGTCAGGATGAGAGCAACAGGCTGCTTCTATATTCTTTGTATTTTTATTAGTTCTTGTTGCACTGCTGTGTGCTGGGACGAACATAAGCAAAGTGACAGTAAACTAAATCTTGACCTTGAATCTGTTTTCCTGTGTGGAACTGGAGCCCTGCCACTATGCTGCACAGTTCCCTTTGTGGGTGTCCGACTTCATAGACCACAGTTAATATAAGAGATCTGTAGAGTATACACTTATATTAGTAAGATACATTGCATGTGTGGAATAAGAAGAAAAGTCCATATGGTCACAAAAAATAACTACATAGTTTCTTCATGAGTGTGTGTGGGCGGTTAAAACTATAAAAAGAAAATAAATAAATAAACAGACATGAACATTTGGGCATGTGTGCCATGCGTCTGCGAGTCTGAATTTTAAGATATTACTTAAGGGGAATTAAGAAAGAGCCACAGGATATCCTCAATAGCACACACACACACAAGTCCCTCACACAAACAAATCAAAACAGGTACACAAACACACAATGATGGACTTACACATTCACACAGACATGCATTACTCCACTCGCACCACTAAACAACGGCACTTACCTAATTAAAAGGTACGCTCGGTATATTGGACAATGCAAATTGTAAGGACTAAAAAAAAGGAAGCAGTCGCCTTCCTACACCCCTCCCCTTCATTGCCCTCCTTTTCTCTTGCTATTGAAAGGCATCTCTGCAAATTTCCAGGCTGTGTAATTATCCCACTGCTTCAAAGTAGACATTAGTACAGACATCCTGCCACTCTTATGGGGATCCTATTAAGACAGGTAATTAAAGGCGGTGCAAAGAAAAGTTGACAAACTAATGCACTGTGCATGCCTCAAATATGGGCAATAAATCTCCTGCATGTCTGTCTTTAGGGTGCTTTGTTCGAGTGTATTATTCAGAAGCCTCTTGTTGGCTGAGGCCTAAGAGAAGCATATGCTGACAGGATGGGAACGGAGAGGGTGGCCAAGTGGCAGCCATTTTGTAGGTGACCTACTTCTGTTTTAATCAAAAGAGGATGTGAGGATGGTTAAAGAGTGCCTTGCCAAAAGGAGCCATTTGTTCTTGCTGTGCCTCCAGTTTATGGTGTGGTACAACTATTTTAGAGCCCTTGCTATCCCACAGGTGAAAGCGATGCTTTTAAATTACGCTGATGCTGATTTAATCAATTGACACGTCAGCTACGGTAACAAAGGCATTCATCATAAGCACCCGATTTGCATTCCTCACAGCAAAAAGACAGGTTTGAGTCCCCTGTCACAGCAAAATGATGTTTATAAGCCTAATCATATTATGGTATTCCGATGAACATTTTCATCACATAACACCTTCTGAAAGCTCTATCGCCGAACCACTGATGAGCGCAGCCATCATCAATTGATTGAACATTCAAGTGGAAAAAAGAACCGGCTTGAAATCAAAGGCCTTGGTGCAGCATGAATACAGATAATGCAGAGATGACGTAAGATAAAGACGACATAAAGGCAAGGCATTGATGCAACTGTAAATGGAAACAATCAATATAAGTAACATTCTGGAGAGAGGGGTCATGAGAGAAAGCACTCCGATGCACATATCTAACTCAGATCACTATTGAGGTATGGGCCAATCCAATACCTGCAGCTATAGAGCGCTAATAAGAAACTAAGGAGCAGCAGCTCTGAATTGGAAACTGGATTGGATTCTTATTTGAAGTAGAGAAAACTTTTCTGAATCACCCTTAATATGGACAAATGACTCTCATTATGTTCTTCTCTATTGAATACAAATTACTGGAGTGGGCCTTTAAGAAAGAAAATCTGATTCAAGAAGGCTCTGTATCTCCTCCTCTTCTCTCGCTCCCTCCTTCACTGTCTGTTATACACAAGAGAGCACAGCCTAGAGAATACAGGGATGCACACTTCAATTTAGAAAGCATGAATAAACAATGGGGTTTCCATGTGCTGAAGAAATTTCCCCCGGCGACGTTCACTCACACACTCCATAGCCAGTGCACTTGCACACGTGCAGAACTCGCTCTGTGGGTCAAACACAAGCTTCTGTGGATACTGATACAGATATTTAGTCTCATACACACTGACACATAGTGAGATATCTGTGCACGCACAATATCACAAATCCCTAACTTTCCCTCACAGACATACTCTGACACATTAAAAG
Organism: Etheostoma cragini; assembly: GCF_013103735.1. NCBI lineage: Eukaryota > Metazoa > Chordata > Actinopteri > Perciformes > Percidae > Etheostoma > Etheostoma cragini. Next base: position 6,601,161 of record NC_048429.1, on the reverse strand, counting down.
TGAAAAGGAGAAAAGAAATTGGCTGGATTTCATTCACACACACGCTGTCTTGCAGACTTTCGCAACCACGTAGTTTTATGTGTGGTGATAGAGAGCACAAAATGACTTGCTCACAGCAGAGTACAGTGTCACAGTGAAAACTGCTGTGAACACAAATTTGGATAATGGTCTTACACACAAATACACACAGAGTGAGGAACACAAACAGCCTGAAAACACACCACTGCAGAGATCTTTGTAACAATCTATTTGAAGCACACTTTCCTTAGGAGAGCATTGAGATGGAAACAAACTATTCCTGCAATAAAGCCTCCCTTGGTGCACAAATTAGGATAAGAGACTCTGCATGAGTTTGAAGTCCTTGTTTATGGTGTGTCTGTGTGTGTGTGTGTGTGTGTGTGTGCAGAAGTTAGATAACAGTCTACTGTACTTCTTTATGTAAGATTTGCCTTGTTGGGAGAGAGTGTGTGGGCATGTTTGTATGTATGTGTGTGCCTCCTCAGTTCTGGTCCCTTTAATTCTGTGAGCTAAGATAATGAGAATTTTATCTGCAGCTCCTCCGAGGCGTGGGGCTCTGATTGAATGGGAGCAGAGTGTAACGGATGAGACGAGCGATAGCGGGCTGGCTAGGTTACACTCAGGCAGGCTAACGCATCGCGAGCGTGCTCTATGGGGAAACATGGATAGTGTGTTTGTGTGAGGGAGGTAATGGAATGTGCTGTCTACCTATGACAAAATAGAAGCCCCTTGGGTTTGTGAAGGATGCCATGGCTGTGATAATAATAATACTCACTATGTGTCTGAAAATAGGACATGCTGCAACACTGCACCACTCAACCCTCAGCAGTTGTAGAACTTGGGCATGTTTACGATTATTCGAGCAGCAAACTGGCCAAAACATGGTTTAGATTATCTGCCTTTCCCTGTGTAAACACACACACACACACACACACACACACACACACACACACACACACACACACACACACACACACACACACACACACACACACACACACACACACACACACACACACACAGCACATCTTCATCTGTACCCCTTTCTTGTAATGTTCATGATTAATCATTTTCCTCCAAAAATGATCTTCCTTATTGAAACACCTGATAGGTCTGATGTCAGATTCACTTTTGTAGCCAGCTGATAGAGAGCCTTAAGGTAAAAATTAACAAGATTAATCAAATTAATTAAATGGTATCACTTTTCCTAAATGTGGAGCATCGACTTAGCCAGACCTGAAACAGTCTATATTGCTCTATTTCTCCAGTGGAATCATGTTCATGTTGAACAGTTTTATGTCTAAGAAGCAGTAATCTTAAAATCATGTCTTGTTTAATAGGCCACCGTCACTGAAAAAAAAAAAAAAATCCATGACCCAGAAATAAACGCTTATACACTAAATGCATTTTGCTTGCACATCTAATTGTGGATAAGTAGATGAGAGGAGATGCGTGGGCTAAAAATAAGAAAATGTATGCCAGCCAGGATGTAAAGTATATTATTATGTTTATTAGCATTGTTGAATTGTATGCTGGTTTAAACTGAGACGACTGACCTGTCAGTTAAAGCAGAAACACATCTTTCACATTCAAATTTAAAGGTTAGTTTTACTTCTAAACAGGCAGAATAATAATCTCTCTCTGCATCCCTTTTTTTTTTTACAACAAGGTTTGCACCGACAATGATTTGTTAAGTTTATTATGTAGCACATATGCTGTTTATAGCAGGAAATTGTTTGTTTTTTTAATCGCTTTACTTTCTTGAAAAGGTGACATTGTCCCCATGTGTTGAACAAAAGTCATGACCCTAAAGTCCGTGATATCCGTTCTAAGTCCATTACTTAATGGCTAATCTTATTCAGTTTCCTTCCTTTTCTGCTATCACCCTTTTCTTCCCATGTCTTTCTGTGATTAGACTCATGGCTCACTATCAAACAAAGCCACATCTGCATCGAGCCTCTCACTTTCACGGGGGTACAGAGAATTAGTCTCATCATAATGAAGCAGAAAAATGAGGAAGGAAAAAATAAAAAGGTACAACAGCTTCTCAGCTTACTTGTCTGGTTGTAAATCATGATAGTTTGTCAGGTTTTACTCTGCGGGGTGCTCGCTAATCATCCAATCCTCAACTCTAAAAGTATATTATTGTTATTATTATTATCAAAAACACATCTCAGATTCACTGCCTTTCATTGCTCATTTTCCCCTTGTAACCAAGCTTTTACTCCAATAATAAATCAAAGGAAAAACAAATATGAGATCGAAAAGCTAATTAAGCAACAATTGGTAAAAACCATGCTGAGAGATACTGACATGTGAGGCTAATGGGGAAAGGAGTAGTCTTCCCCAAGAACCCCCCTCTTTTTATGAATTACAAACAGTCATTTGAGTAAAGATATGTTTAAACGGGTATGGATGACTATTAAAATGGGCAATGGATGATGCCTGAAAGGATTTATTCAAACCTTAGGAAAAATGTCAACAGTGATTACTCTCCAGTAGAGATATGAGCTAGGCTTACATTTGATGGCCATAGACTCATATTATATATGCATTAAATATAAGCTACATGAAAGCTTTTATAGTGTTTCCTCCATTATGTCAGTAATACTGAACGCTTGTCACTATATGTTTACATACGGTGAGCATATTGCTTTCCCATTAGGCTGATACACAGACCTCCAACAGACTGGCATGACACTGAATACGGAAAAGAAAAATCCTGCAGTTTACTGTACTAATGAAAGAAAAGATTATAGAAAGTGCTTTGTGTGCTGTGGGATTGACGATCATTTTCGACCTAGAAAGTCTGAGTTAAGGAAGGGAATGAATGGTGCTTGATCGACGCAGGTGAAAAAACTAAAACCCAGCTGCCGCAATAAAACTGCTCAGTGGCTGAGAATAGACTCTTGTGGTATGAATGGGATAATAGTTATTTTATTTCATACTTTTTATTGATCCCCAGTGGGGAAATTATAATTTACATTCTGTTGGAAATAACTACACACAGGCCTGTATTACACATACTTAGGACCTAGTCATGCACAAATGGAGAGATGTCTGTCTTTTAATAGTCACTTTAAATAAATCTCAACTCGGATCTTTCCCCAAGCCTAGCAAAGTCACTTTTGCGCCTAAACCTAACCAAACCTTAACCATAGCGCACTGTGACATTCAAAATGTTAAGTAATATCTGTAACTACATGTTCAACTTTTCATTATTGCCTTCTTCTGCTTTTTATTTCTGTCTCTCTCAGCAACGTGTTAGTCGTTCTAGCAAGCCAAGTCCATGCGAAGGAGGAGGAGAGGGGGACAGGAGAGTACATTAACTGGACAGTCTGATTACTCCCCCCCCACCTTTCTATCCTGCAGTGGGAAAATGTTGCACTTTGTTTTTGCCGATATATTCCTCAGTTTGGTTTTTATTGTTTGTTTTTACAAGGTAGCGACTTTTAAAAACAAAATGAAAATGTTTTCTCACTCCTGGTAGACCCACTTTGAACTAGATCATATTGTAAAAGTTGGGAAGTGCCTTTCCATGTTGTCCATCACCGTGTGAGTTCCTAAAAAGCTCTTTTTGGGTCGGGTTGTAAAAATTGGTATGTAAGAAAAAAACTTTAACACTAACTCTAACCTTTTTTCAACGATTTTCTGATTGGCTTCTTTGGTAATACTTAAAGACGTGGAGCTTTATAAGTGGACCCTACGGGATGATACTCAAAAAGATGGGCTTTAAATAATGCATAACACAGGGGCAAGAAGCCTTTCAAAATACTGCCAGGTTTTTGGCAACAGAGACAATGAAGACGTCCCGTTTAATGACACAGTCTAGAGAGAGCAAAGTTTAAACATAGCTGACAATTTGAGTAAGATATGTTTTAGAATAGGTTCAACACAGATTGTATTACTGTGAAAATTATTATAGTATTCCCCACAATTTAAAAAGTATATGTACATTTGGACTAAGTGATGTACAAATTAAATGTTTTACTGACCTCACACTTAAGCCTGCAAGGCACATTACAACATATCCTCAAATTATAAAATGCCATCCAAATGCTAATACTTAAATATGTTTCCACATCTGATTCATTAAATGTGTAAATCAGACTTTGTGAAATATTAATTGAACACAGCTACAAATGATTAAGCTCAATAATAAGTCTACACAGTGGCACCGTGTTAATGCAATCTCTAGTTGCTAATTGTGTTAAATCATAATTAAGAAGACAACGGAGGCGTAAATTTAGTGTAGGATCCATTGTTGTGAAAGGAGTTATTTTTCACTTGGGAATCTGTATAATGAGCACGGCTGTGCAATAAATATTATTTAGACAGTGGTATTGTTCTGGCCTTCTGAAGCTAAAGTAATCGAAATACCACGCTTTATGTCTGACTGCGAGCCCTGAATCGCAGCTCCATTATTGTCTCCTGCAGCCTGTTTAAAACACAAAAGAAGGCTGGGTTCATAGGAATATCAGAAGAATGAACTGGTTTCCTGAATGTTTTGTCACAAAAGGGACTACAGAAAACTGTGTATTGTACTGTATGTACACTGTGTATAGTGCGTGGGGTTTGTCTCCATAATTGTGTTCAGACGACGTAACCACACAGATGCTATACTTTCCCTGAAATGGATCGATGCAAATGGCTTGCTGTTGCAATCGCAGATGCCACAAGCAAGGACAGACAGGCAGCCAGCATCTCTCTCTTCCTCCCAAACACTCTCTCTGTGGCACAAAATGATCTGCCACTCCGTACAAAAGTCTGCGCTACAGGGCGGCCGCTGGCATCAATTTATCAGCACCGGGCTCATCCAGAATATTGTCTCTCCTTCTGGCAGGAAGCAAATCAAACAAACAAGAGGACAAATGGAGAGCAAGAAGGAAACATGGGAGGAAAAAGAACAGAGGAAAAACAGTGGTACTTGTTTTGCCAACATCTTCAATCAGGTGAACAGAAACAACATGCTGAGCTACAGTGAAAGGCTCAAATAAAAAAGCCAGGGAATCATCACTTTGCAGATCTCAGCTGCATAGGTCCCTGACATTCTGCTCAATGCATTCACCTCTGAATACCTTTTTCTCCTATGATGTCACCCCCCCCCCCCAACTCTGATTACAGTATCCATCCACCTTCAATTTCTCTCTCTCCTCCATCTGAACCCCCATCCTTTAAAGTGGTTCTTCCTCTTTTGAGCAATTCTCCTTGATTGTCTCCCTGGTCTCTCCTCCAGCTGTTCCCTCGTTACTGCACAAAACGCATTTTATATACACATCAGAATACCTCGAAAGATCTTCAGCGGGAGATTTACTGAAATCGTACATAGAAATAACATGAAAATGACATGACAATATGATGGAAAATATCATACATTTTTGGCCACTTCGGATTTGGAAAACAATAATTAAACCTGTATTCTTATGTCTTCTGTGTTTTTTTTTCATATGGGTCTCATCCCTCCTCCCCTCTCCTTGATATGCGGTGGTCTCGCCTGGCTGAGTCGGTGCCGGTGGCCTTGCAGACAGCTAGCTGTGCCCATTACCTTAAGTATGTCTGTCTGGGGTGAGCTAGATTAGGGGAGAAATGAATGAGGCTTCTTGACTGTGAGCACACGGCCACCTACCTATAAATCACCTGCTAACTCTCCACAGCCACCCCTCCACCCGCCCTGTTGAGTCAAATGTCTCTGACCCAACCAGAATTTCACTGTTGTTCCCCTTCGCCCCTCCCTTTCTCCTTCCCAATTTTCCTAATTCCCTGCCTCCCTCCAAACCTGCTTGCTTAACTCCCTCTTCCTCACCCCCTCACTGCCTGTCTCTTTCCTTATCGCTGCTCCACTCTGCTAGCTACACGCGCTTCCATCACGTTCTCTTTTTGTCTGTCTCTAACACCCTTTCCAGTTGTCTTTATCAACTACAGCTCTCTCTTGCAGTCGTGCACTTTAACTAGCTGTCTCCGTGTTATTCCTTGTCATTCTCCCACTCCAACGCCTACATTCTGGTCCTCCTGCTGCTTCTAGTGGAGCGTGTAAAGGAACAAAGTAGGCATTCTGGGTGGTAAAATCAGTTGTACATTGGTTGTAAACAAAAGGCACCTGAGAATGAGGAAATATTTTTCCTTAAGTTTGGGTAGAACATGTACAGTACTGATTATTTAGCACACAGAAAAATGGTTGAGCTTTTTTTGGGATTGCAATTCCTTCACTGTGTTCATTCCAAAGCTTGTTTTATAATAAAGAAACAACATGTGATGAGCCCAACATGGTTTAAGACTAAATACCTTGGTTCTAATGGCAGTATTTGATGAAATTGATTAAACTAATGATCCATGCGGGTGAAATTAGGGTTTTTACCACAGAAAAGAAAAGATACAGCTTTGAAATAAATAAGCACAGAGCTAATAGAGGGCATAAAGTATATGTCTGAGAACTGCAACCAATGAAACATACTGTTCCTAATATCAGCTTTTAAAAACAAACATAAATAAATACACACGTTACAATACTGACAACAATATCTTTTTGCCTGATGTCAGGAATATAATATTGAGACTTGAGTAAGTGAATGAGTGAGTGGCTCATAACTCTGGATACATTTGGACAGAACCATCACTGAACATCTCTTGCACTAAAAATCATCGTAACAGTACTCACTGCATCAGACAGTCTACCTATAATGCATATAGAGTTGAATCTTTACTGGACTCTCACATAATAAGGAGGCTGTCTACTTTTTCCTGCAACTACTGCATTTCATTGCTAGAGCATCTTGAAACAAGACAGAAATGTGAACTAGACCAACAGGCCAGAGTTCACTTGTTCAAATCTGGCTGCCAGGCAGCAGTGATGATAATCTGCAGGGTAATTTGTAGTCTGAGTCAGGGCATTAGTTCCATTTTCAAATGGAATACTCGCTGCCGTTCATCCGTACACTCAGAGAACCTCATACTTTTGTAATGAGGCGATAATGGAAAAGGAATCCGGTGAATCTCCCTCTCTTTTAACCTACCCCCACCAAAAGATTTGCCAAAGTTATATAGGTCATTTCCATTTCCCCAACACTAGAGTGCTAGACTTATTTCATGTTGGGTGGGGAAGGAAAGTGACAGAGTACAAGACGGTAAGGAGGGAGTTCAGAGATGGAAGGATGTATTGGTCTTGGGGAGATATAAATGGAGAGGCAGAGAGTGGGAGAAAGAAAGACCCATCATCCAGTGCAGTTACGGCCCACAGAATGACACCACAGTTTGTGTGTGTTCTGTCTAGTTTATTTGTGTGTGCAGGTGAATGAGTAACGAGTAAGCACAGCCCCGCTCCATCTGCATGTGTCATCAATATCATCGAGGTGGACAGAGCTAATTGCAATGTCAGAGATAACGGATGCTTAGGTAACGTCACACGTAAAGAGGGCTGACAACTGCATAACTAAAGTGAATGGACACTGCCACTGGCTTGGGAACAATAAAGATGTGTTGTAATTATGTCACCAGTTAAGTGATGAGGTGCTATGGGCCTCATTCACCTTCCTAACCACGTTCCTCAAATAGGCACCACAAAATCGCGCCCTGCTGGCATTAATGTTGAAGGTGGAGGTCAATGGCGTTTGATTCAGGTAAGGTGGAGGGCGCTGGGGATGGGTGATAATGGATACAATCTTTCTGCATTTGTTTATTTAAATTGCAAGGAAATTATCCAGTATATTGTGCCGTGACTTTGGTTGCAAAGGTGATTTAGATAAATTAAAACTAAAAACACACCAAGGTACGTTATGTCATTTGTCCATTATTGGGTAACATTTGATTTTACAGGTCCCTCGATATCTTATAATTTCCAAAGGAAACTAATTTCATTATAACAACAGTCTCATAATTTCACCCTAAAAAAGAAGTGAAAATAACATAATTCTTTTCAGGAACTTTGAAAGCCTATTAGGAAAATGTGCCTACGAAGTAAAATTGTGTTACTCCAGTATTGGAGTAAAGTACCCTGCTGGTTTATATGCAATGTTTTTTGCTATTGCCTGATAAAACCATGGGTATGACACTTTCTACTAGTTGACTCATTTTTAGCGCCACACATAGGGTTGGAGCAAACAACTATGCTAATCTGATGATACATTTTTTTTGATTAACTGATTCACAAAATGCCAAGAAAATAGTGTAAAATAACCAACACAAAGAGCCCACATCTTGAAATTGTAAAGGTTCTCCCACCACAAGTTGAAAACCCAAAGCCATAGCATTTACAATGATATCAAACAGACAAATATGGATGTATTTTCTATCCATCAACAAATTAGTTGTCAGCTCTAGTCACACCATTTACAGTATATTGTCATATCGCCTAACCCTATTGGTCTTCACATTTTGCATGAACATGTACACCAGTACACAAGGTACACTAGTTTGTCTGGGGTGGGAACACACATGCAGGAGACAGGTGTTATGCTTAGCTGCAACCCACAATCGCTCTCTCTGCGATGACATATCTATTTCAGAGATAATCAGACAGAAGGTTGAGAAAAAAATTGTTGAGTCACGATCAAGCATTCTCTACACGGGGTCTGGTGAATCCCGCAGAATAGAGCGGAGCTCAACAGTCCCAATCACGCTGATGTGGACTTAATGAATGGCTTTAAGTCCGTCTGCCAATCACGCCGCCTTAAGACCCTGAATCCTCAGCCTGAAGGACTCTACCTGCGCATATCTGGGGGTAACTAAATCAAAAGATGATGGCGGAGCGGCCTGTGGTGGCTCATTGGTATGAGCATTGGGGTCTGTTCAGCTGCATTAAGCCCCAGCTAGTTCATTAAGCAGCATGAGAGGGGAAGGGCGAACATTGTTGCAGATAGACTGCCTTGATCAATGTACAGTGGGTACGGAAAGTATTCAGACCCCTTTAAATTTTTCACTCTATGTTTCATTGCAGCCATTTTCCAAAAATCAAAAAAGTTCATTTTATTTCTCAGTAATGTACACTCAGCAACCCATCTT
>NC_048429.1:6543706-6592049 GCF_013103735.1 Etheostoma cragini | reverse complement strand
TTTGGAAAAAGGCTGCAATGAAACAAAGAGTGAAAAATTTAAAGGGGTCTGAATACTTTCCGTACCCACTGTAGATGAATGTTCTGCACTGCTGCATGAGAGGCTACGGGGATAAAGCCTGAAGTGAATTAATGTATGTAAATTTAGGGTGTGTATGTGAAAGAGAAAGAAGGAACATGAAAAACAGAGTTCAAGTGAAGAAGTTAGTGAGTGTGCAACAAGAAGAAATGAATACACACAGAACGTATGAATCTCGAAGGTGTCTGTGTGAGGCTACCATAAATAAAAAGAAAAGCAAATTTCAAATCAGTAAAAATGACAGCTAGAATACATAACATAGAGAACATATGCCTCTTTAAAGTAAGTGTACCATTTTTCTACTGTTCCAGGCGACACTTTCTGTTATGATGGCTATCAATTTGTGTTTTGGACTGCTGCTGAGATGTCGGCAGGGTACTTTCCTCGGATCTGATAAGCACACCCCCACAAACAGCCAGGAAACACAATAGAGATAGCAAACTCAGACACAACCCGATGCCTCTTCATCATCCAGACGATGAAGGGCGCTGTGATGATGTTTGGGGAGAACTTCACTCATTTTAGTAAAAAGTAAGATACAGAAGTAGAGAGGGAAGGGAAAAAACACCTGTTCCGTCTGTCTCCCAGCCTGCCTGACTATGTCCCAAGGCGCTATCGTCTCCCTAAATAAGAACACCTTGATAAATAAAGGAGGGTGCTGGGGGAGCAGAAACGCTGCTCGGAGAAAAGAAGCATATCTGAAAGAGTCTATTGTTTCAGAGAGAAAGCTGCTTTACCAAATTGAAATGTGTACAAAAAAACACTAAAGCGGGAGAATGTGTGTGTGCGTGTGTAGGGAAAGACTCGCAAAGCCAGAAGGAGGAAGTGAAGGAGGACTTTCCGTCTTTAATAGACTTGATTTGTGCCAGAAAAATCTCAAAGACAGATGCTAGAATATCATTTGAATGCATTTGGGTGTTGACTGACCTGGCAAGCGAGCTGGCTGGCACTTGTTGCTGGCCAAGCACAGAGTTCCAGGTCCTGATAACTACATTGTTTTATGCAGTCAGCCTGCTCCTTAGTCAATCTGTTGTTATTTTGTGTTACAGGATTTTTCTTTTCTTTTTTGAAAAGCATTCTTTGTTTGTTTGATTGTTAGCGTTCTTCTCCCTGAGGTAGAATGTAATAACATAGCAGCATGATTGAGATTAATGCATGTGTGGCCGGCTAAATCTACCAGTTTTCTGTGCGACAGAAATAGAACAAAACCATAAGGACAAAGACAATAGGACAGTGTCTGAAACAGAAAACATCTTCTGAGAGAATGATAGATCAGAAAGCATATGAATAATGACATACTCAGAATCAGCCACGCAGTAATTAAAAAACACTTTGGCATATTGGCTGAATGGGCCAAAGTGTTAGACAATAGAGAGGCCAAAGCATTACTGTGAGTACAACTACTCCAAAAAGATCTTAAAGTTGCAAAACAAACAATAGCCTCTGCGGGTATTTTGTAGATATTGGCTACAGAATGGAAATAAGAAACAATCTGCCGGTTAGACTAGCAGAATGCTTTAAGTCTTTGCCTCAAGGCTTCAATGACTGAATTAGATACGTGAGAAGAAATTCATTGTAAAGGGAATTAATTATTGCATGGGTTGTTAAATCAATAAATAATGGCAGGTTATTAGGGTGCAGCCTGGGTAAAGTCTCAGTAACAACAGGGCTGGTGCACAAACAACAGACCTAGCATTTGACAGCAGGGAAAACTGCAAACAAAAACATCTGCTATTATTCAATTCCCAGTTGTGGCATATCTTGACCTGATGAAAGAGAAATTAATAAATCATGCTCCATTAAATGTCATTAGGCCTGTTAGAAAAATCTAATTCTACTAAAGTTCAGCGCCGGTTTACAAATTGAACGTAATAGCCCAGGATGCAAATGGTTTCGGCTGTTGTTTGTGTGACTGTGAGACAAAGCAAGACAAGATTGTGGAAAAAAGAGAGAAAGACGAAGAAAAACTAAATGTTCAAGTGGAGGAAAAACCTTTAAGCGGCAGCATAATGGGCAACACTTACTCCTCACAATTTTAACTCAGAAGTCTGAGGGGCTACAACGCCGAGGAATGGTCGATTGTCAAGGCTTTAAAAACTGATGGTTTCATTTCCAGAAAAAAAAAGGAGAGATGGGGGAAATGTAATTACCCAGCGAGAGCTGTGTGGGAGTTTGCTGTTTGATAATTATCCCTTAAAGGCATGCTAAACTTTTCCTTAGCTATTTTTATAAAACTCCACAGAGACATAGAAGAAGGAGAGGTCACACCAGCTTCAGGAGGAAAAGGGGGGGGGGGGGGGAGATACATGTGAAAGAAAGAGAGTAAGGATCAGATTAGTGCTGACTTGTTGGACAGCTGAGAACATGAACACAACAGAGAAGCACAATAGGCAATAAAAAAATGCATCACACAACGGCACATCTTGGATGACAAGTCATTGCCTTGCCAAGTCACAAAAATGTATCAACTTGTAATGGGTTCCATAAAAGTAAATGTTGGATTTTTGTGAAAAAAACAGTCCGTCTTTTTTGGGGATGGGGCATTAAAGCATGCAACATTTTGGGAAATGGAAGGCTGAAACATTTGATAGGCCACTTTTCATTCCCTCAGCTCTCTTTACCATGCCATCTGTCTCTTTTATAGATGCACTCACACACACAAGCACACCATACACTGTATTTAGATATATACATAGTTAGCCCAATCTGTGTGCCCAGATTTACCATATTATTGCCTTGCCCATCAAATTCTCCAGTATGAAATAGTAATTTGAACACGAGACCTTATGGAATGGGTGATAATAATAATGTAAAGACAAGGATCCACATTCAAATCCAAATAAAAACCAATGTGGAGGAAAAGGTCAGCTAGGGTAAGGTCTGTTTACGCCAGAATCTCTAACTTTACAGTGCTCTGCTCTGAAACTCAATCTGGAAACTTTCCCAACCAGTGAAAACACCATATGAATGTTTTTTAGCTAAAATAAAAACTCCAGTTGACTGTATAACAGAGAATTGAGTGCAAAAATCCCCGGTAGACACCGTAGACAGGTCTCTCTTCATAAGCTTACAGGAATGTCACATTAACCTGAAGCAACTCATTTCCATGCCACACCAAAGCTTTTCATCACAGTTGAAGCCGTTTTCACTTTTTCCCCCCGCTCCCAAAAATAAGCTAAATAAGAAGTGCTTGATTTGTAACTGCTGGCATCTTTAGATCTTAGTCCTGGTAATACCCATTTATCTCAGGGGTGTAGCTCAAGTCCTGTGTTATCCCACGTTGCCTCCCTTGTGCCCAGAGTCATCAGCTTAACTTCTGTATCAGCAGCATTAATCTTGGTGATACACTCTTTCTAATTAATGGAGGATTGCCTGGTGCCATAAATATGGTTAGAGGTGAGTGAGGGAAAATCCTTGAACTGGTGCACACAAATGCACGTACACAAAGACACAAAATTCCAATACACTGAGGGTGTACACAAAGCTACATAAGCAGAATGACTATGACCATTCTTTCATACTTTTCCAACACAGTCTGATAGGCGACAGTTTAGTTCTAACGGTCACCCACAGGCCAGAAAAAAAAATTGATCCGGGATGTGAATGTGTGTGTTATTGTCAGTGTCACTCTGTGTGTGTCCTTCCATTTGCTTGCAGGATGCTGTTTCATTACGCCAGGGAACCAATTAGCATCTCTCAGTTTGAAGCCTGTCTCGTCAGGACCAGCGTGCTCATACATGTCAAATGCAGTCGTTAACGGCCACGGACGTTTTAGCTGCCTCATTACAGTAAGATGCATGCAACATGCAAGTAACAACCAGGAGGCTGCTATGGACAAATCTCAGAGTCACCCATCCACTCTCCCTTGTCACAACCTCTGCTCTCTCTGCCTTACTCCTTCCCTCGCTCACATCAGCCTAGACTTAGTAAGTAACGCCCCAAAGGAATGACCTTACAGTGAAAGCTGATCTACTGTATCTAATTGAAAGAAGGGAGGAAGCCACCACTTAGAAAACAATACTAAGTTCCAATCATCTGGTAACAATCATATAAGAGACTTGAGCAGCAGCTAGGAAGAAATATTTTGTCACATTGCCACGTCTTAGAGAACTTGGTAAGGAAAAAACAGATGAGTGCAATCAAGCTGTGCCGATAGCTGTGCCCCATATTGGCAGGAAACACATGCAACATCAGCAAAATACTAGCGTAGAGAGAGCAGAGGGGCCATGGGGAGAAAATATGTTGGGAAAGTAGAGAGGCCACAATGGCAGACTTTAATAAAAGTGGGAACAAAATTGTAAAAAAAACAACAACAAAAAACTATCAAATAAAAGTTGACAGTTTTGGAGTTGACAGAAAGATTAGAAGACCAGCAATAAAAAGGAGATTACCTAAAGAGAATACAGAAAAGGTATAAACAAGGGAGTTTTCAGAGTATAAATACAATGAAACCTGCAGTGAGATAGTTTTCTTAGTTTTCTATTTTCAAGTCAGTCTCTGCCAGAATTGTAGCAACTGGAGACCAAAAGTTGTCTGGGTAATCCTTAGAGCTACAAAAAAACTTTGATTTTGATTTGTCTGAAGTACTGACAAGGGTGGTCATAGTGAACGGTCTGTAAGAAATTATAAGAAATGTAGCTTTGTGCCTATCATGTTAAGTAATATCCCCCAAAGCACAACACCATCGGGAAACAACAGAGATACCACCTTAATGTCATCCAAAAGGCAGTTGGATGACGGCAGCATTTATCCTGCAACCATTTATCCTGCATCCTCCAACAGATATCCTGTGCATAAACATCGGCAAACATAAAAGGTAGCGATGAGGCACACCCTCGCTCAGTGCCCACATTCAACATGCTTGATATACCAGATGCAGCTATTGCTCAGGGTGTACAGAAAACACCAGCAATCCCGTCACCTATATTCATGCAGAACATTAAGGACACAAAACTCATGTAGTTTTTTCTCATGCAGTAGTCATGTACTTGTTTCCCATGATATCTCATGTGGAGGTAAGAGGATGAAAGTTTCCTGGAAAGAATCCAACTTTTCCACTTGTTTGTGGCCAAAAAAAACACAATTTTGTAGATTAACTTGGAAAGAAAAATAGAGGAATCGGACGAAGAAATCATTTTAATAATGATTCTTAAGGGATTTATGCTAATTGGAAGTAGAAAAAGAGGGAGGGAAAGAGAGAAATGGAGGAAGCGAGAACGTCCTAGAGCAATGAGGGGAAGGTCAGAGAAATGCAGGCAGATGTTAGGAGATGTCCCAGAAGTATTCTCTTTTCTGCAGTGTGTGATTCTCTCCCACAAAGCACAGAGTGCACAACAATAACAGACAGCACACCAGAAATACTCAGATGGAGGCAGAGCTCAGCTATCAATGAAGTGCACGCATTCATGTTAATTTGGCTTGCAGATGTAACACATTTGCATACTTGTTTAATTATATGGGCGCAAACATGTGCTATTCACACAAACATAGACACAAAAAACAGGCTCATTTGCATCATGTTATCATCTTCCTGTCATTGCTCAACTTGCTAGGAACTTTGGGAGGATTGCTTAAGACGTAGTGTTGCTGTATTATTTCACTCTGCTGCTTATAATACAGAACGCATCTCTCACTGCCTCCAGACTGCCACAGCAACCTGCACACACACACACCTGCAACGCTATGTCGGTCCACCCAAGGACACTCTGCTTGTCAGCTCTGATTAAGCCTGCACTCAGCCTGTAGAATAGAGTTCTTGGGTGGGGGGAGAGGTGTGGGGGAAATAAGCGACTTGGGTCCAGTAATAAATCGCTGCAGGCAGCCCGGGCTCTTCAGAGCCATGGCCCAGCCGACCCCCAACAGATGCCGGCTGGTTTGGCCTGCCAGTTGCGTCCTGGGCCTGTGGGCCAGCACCATCATGAGCGATGGCGGCGGTCCAAAGCGGGGGTCTGCCACCACAGGCGCAAATGTAGACATCGTTAACATCGAATAAGAAGAGAGCGGAGCCCTGCGGGTGGGGCAAAGTGATATTGATGGAGGCTCGGCTGCTGTTGCCTGGTTCACTGAGCAAATATGAGAATAAATATGGCCTTTTGCATAGAATGCACCTTTCATTAATATTAACCAACAGCGTCAATGGTGCACAAGAGCGTCAATTTACAGCAGTCACTACAGGTTGACAACCGCCGTCTGTTTGTAGTTTTTATTTGTGGCTGTTGTTGACTGTTTTACTACTGTCCCTGTCCTCTTTCAGATGACGTAGCTGGTTTGCAAAGCATGATCCAATATATTCTTTGTCTGCCAAGTCACCAAAGTCAATTATGTTTGTTGTTTATTTGGACATTGGAAGATTATGTGTACATTTGCCAAGCTTGAGACATAATCAGCTGCAAATGAATCCTGTGAGGATTCATATTGTTTTGGCACACACTTTTTCCCCCTCGATGTGTCCGCATTGCCAGGAAATTGAGTAGTTGTGTTAAAAACACGAGCATCTGAGACAAGACAACAAAGGATAAACAAGGCTGGACATGAACTAAATGATTTGGTGACTGGCCAGCTATGCATCCATGAAGTCTAACCTTGTCCAACATCCACAAATGCAGTCTCTCCCTTGTGTAAATAATCTTCATGTCACATGTTCCGGTCCAACACAAAGCCTCCCTATGCTGCTGCCCAGTTCTCCACAAAGGATTGTAAGCACCTTCAGGCCAGTGACAGGCAAGCTGGGTGCCTCATAGGTTAAAGCTTCAAATTCTGTAGTTTCCTGGAATTCGTTAAAGTAGCGGACACATCTGGTAGATTCAATCTGGGAGTTCAGGCTCTTAGGTCATTAATGGTGTTTTGTCCAGAGGCACAACAATGAGTTGTGTCTGAGCTAGATCTAGATGTGAATCAGGCGGGCGAAAGTGCATTCTATGCTCCTAACAACAGACGATCACTTCCCTGCAGATTTTACTGAATCACCATGATGATCCACACCAGCTGTCTGTTTCTCAACAGGAACCTCCTGTGGTTCTCAGGACTCTCTCATATGAGCTGTTTGAGTCCATGGAGGGGATTTCCCTTTATCCGCTCTGTTTCTAGATAGCATTGTTGATGCCACTGACTTTAGTTCACTGGGTGAGTGATTTAGGTGCCCTGTTAGGGCTACTCGGGCTGTCTGCTCGTTGCAGGACCAAAGTGGCGATACGCTAAACCTCTTATTTGTACAGTGCATATAAACATCCCATTTTCTTTTTCTTCCTTGTGCTAAGGGTTTGGAGTTGTTCTTTCTATTCTTAAAACCGCTTGGGCTCGGTTAAGAATGTTTGTTAATCTGGGCCTGTAAAGCCTTGAATGTTGGGTAAAACAAATAAACTTGAATGTAAGGTCCAGGATGGTGCAGCTCAGTGATTTTCTTTTCTCTTTGCCTCTAGTGGAGTAGACGGCGGGGAATCTAGAGCATGGATTTTTTAAAGTCGGATTGATGAACAACGTAAAGACGTGTACTTTTGCATACAATATATTTATAAGCATATGTGCTGACAGCCTTGGGTACTCTTATCTTCCCTATTCTGTTCACGGTATTTTCCTATTCATTAGGACTTGTACACAAAGACTGTGGTGCCATCTCTGCTCTCCCAGCAGATTCTTTCATCCCTCCCCCGGCAGTGACTGGCAGCACGCTGAGCCCCCGGAGAGTCTGGTAGCAACTTGTTAAGATTGTTACAAGGTTCCACCGCAGACCTCATTAGCCATTCACGATCATCTGGTGGCCTCACTTCACCGCGCACACTGACGATACATGGTGGAGGCTGCCGCTTGGTTTCTCACTGATTCCTTTCTGCTGTTCTGGGACACACTTTGCCCTTGCTATATTGACACTCCCGTACTAATGAGCAAGCATTAGCTGTCATATCTTAGTTCAAGCACCTGTAAACCTTGACTTAAGGACACAGGGAAAACACAGTGCCTGGAGGGTTGTCCGTAACACCTCAAGTGTTCTGGATAATACTAATTAGTTTGTAAAGGACAAATCATTAAGAATAATGAAACTTTCACCTTAAATAGGTTGCATTTATTTAGCCAGTTCCACTAAAAAGCTTTTGTGTAATTTATAATCAATGCACAGGAAAGCCCATGTATGTATTCATTACATTTCAGAAGGCACGTGTCAACAAGAGCCTTCATAACACAATATGTATGCATATGAGAAATGTGCATAGACACTGGTGTGTGCGGTAGTTCATGTCCACACATGAATTAATCATTTTTTCGAGAGCCAATCTGGGATGGCTTTCTAATTAAAATTATAATGAAAAGTACCATAATAGTACAAAACATGAGAAACTGTCATCGACTTGATTTATTTGTAATCAATCAATATTTGCTAGCATTATTCTGCCCTGCAACCACTGCCAACATTACTGTATGTTGAAGCATTTGGCTCTCTGTAGGCTGCATCCCTATTGTCCACAGTCTAAGGTCAATACAGCTGCTAATAAAGCCATTTCAGTAATAGAGAACACATTGTACCTTCACAGCATAGTGGTGTTTACATCCACCATATCTGCAGTAACGTATGATTATGTCCTTCACACATCCTGATCAATTTGTCTCATTCAAGTTAAATAACAGCAGCAGCATACAGTATAGATGTTTCTGGAGGGACTGATGAATCACTGGTTGAAATTTCCTGAGCATCTGCATTTTTTGTGTGAGTTTTGGCGGTGGCGAGGCTGGCAGGCACACGCTGAGAAGGATGAGTAATGACGCCAAATCAAGACACGAAGGAAGTAAACACACAGGGCTGTTGTTGCAATTGGACATTTCACCCTGGGGCTGTCGTCACAGCAAACCCTTCTCTTAAAATTTATTATGGTCTGCATGTGTCTCCTACTGCAAAAGCAAAGTAATTCTAAACCAAGGGGCCTGCATGCATTTTTCTTTCCCCTGGGTCTTTGTCTCTGTCTTTCCCCCTCCTCCCTCACCAGGTATGGACTAAGTGGTTGCTGTCAATGGAAACACATTGTTTCTTGGTGCACACGGATCCACGGGGTGCCCTGCCCCAGACAAAGGCCAGCTGAGATGAGCACACAGTACCATCTTTACACCTCAACGCATGATGCATGAGCTTACCATCCCTAACACTACACTCTAAAAGCCAGAAGACAGAGTCAAGACACTTTATTTTCTGGCCCTTCTTATACAGCTGGGTCAAGCTACGGGCTGGCCCATGGCCCAAGTCTCAGGGATGAAGCTAAGCCCGGGCACATTCCCAGCCAGGCCACCTGCCAGCAGGCCCCACAATCCAAGGCAGTGGATGGATGGAGAGCTCTCTCCCTCCTATTCTATCCCTACCATCTTTTTTTCTTGAATTTAAAGGTTATCTGTAGCCATCCTGTCTGGTGCCTCTGGCGTGAGTTGGAGAGAGCGGCCAGCCCACCACAGGTGTGAGCGCTGCCGATAAGCAAAGAAAGGCGAGGGGAGGAGGCAATGGGTGAGGGGCGGGGCAGAGGGTGGCAAAGAAATATGAAGGTTCATCGTGGACTGAGACTGACCTTCATTCACAATATTGTACACAGATGGAGTGCTCCAAGGATGAGAAAACAAAAGGGATTCCGCATAGCCAAACCATATAGCTGTAATCTTCCCTACTCAGCAAGGCTGCTTTTTTATTAAAGGGAGAGAGAGAGAAAGAGAGAGAAACAGAGAGACAAAGGAAGGGTGGTGGCGGCCCTGGTTCAGCGAGACACAGTACATGTAGCGTACAGAATAATGTGTTCATCATGTAGCATTTTAGAGAACATCAGAAATGAACTTGGCCTCAAAATGTTTTTTAAGGTCTGTACTAAAGTGAGGGATTAGGATCAGGGATATCATCTGTTCTTCCAGCTGTACAAAATGAAAACAAAGCCAGGGCTGGTACTGAGCGGCCAATCCCAGAGCTCACTAGCTCACTTTCAGTGTGTGTAGCTCCTCCATTAATAACTAATAGGTGGAACATTAGGGGGAAATGGCGAGTATATCTTGAGGGCTTACATTAGCCTGGTGTACAGCATCTCCTTATCTGGGTGTAGGACAAGAGAGGCAGAGAGACAGGATGCGTTGTCCTCTCTTTGACTTTCTTCCTCCATTAACCGCCCTGGGAGGATAATTCGACTGCTACTAAAATTGCACAGAAACAGAGCAGATTAATGCAGACTGCTGAGCATAAGCACATGTGCAGCCATTCAACAATGCAAAATTCTACCCGTTGAGTACCCATTCATGTTCTCTATATACATGTGATCACATGTTCTTCCATTCGCGTACATGTAAATAACATGTGGCTGACTACATCCAAGTGCATACTGTATAAACACATGCACACTTATGTGGATATTGTGCAAACAAAATGCATAACCAGAACAGTCATACTACCACATCATCTGGATGCATGGCAACTAGTTAGAGGTTGTGTTGCCATTGCAATATTAATTCTGATTCCAACCAGCAGCCATATTGAGTGCCTTATTTCCAATTTGACTCTTAATGCATTGCACTCGACTAGTCAATATTAGGAGCTGCAAGGTAATATGCAGGCTACCCTATCACTCATTATCAACACAATAAATTACATAATAGTCTTCTACCACACAGTCAAAATAGAAATAAAACCATTGATGTAAGTTTAAATACCTATTTTTCTCCCTAATGAAAACGGAATTACTTTGACACATTTTCTTGGTAGTAATTTACAGTAGGTTACTGTTATTTTCTTCTTCAATTGTTCCAGTGCCATGTTATTGCAAGTAATTCAGAAGTCTAAATTGAATACTAACAGTGAGGGTTAGAGATGGCCTTGAAAGCTACAGACAAATAAATGAAATGAACAATCATTTTAATTGAGCTTTGCAGTCAAGTTTCATTCAGTAGAGAGCAGTAACAAAATTGTTTTGCATACTTTTAAAAATGTTTCCTAAAACATCACCTACAGTCTCAGTGGTAAAAAAGTTATAATGAAAAATGTCTTCTGCTAAACGGAGTGGTTCATGCAGCAGTGGGAGAGCTACCACTGCTTTTTGATATGAAATGTGCATAATTATCATGATAACTAATGATGATTCATGGACTGTTTTCATAGATCAGTGATGCACACAGATTGTATAGTGATTAGGGAGGGGAGTTACCCCTGTGCATTCAAGTGCACAGGTGCATCCATTTTTGAAACACAACACCTAGAGAAAACCAGACACGTATGTATGCACACACATGCACGGAGCACGAGAGAGAACCACTCTTCTATATCTCTGGCTAATTTCAGACTCTGGCTACACAAACATCATTAATCAAGCTGACTAAGATTAGTCACAAGCAAGCTCCCCTACCTGTTTATTATAATTAAATCGATGTACGTACGTATGTGCCATTTCAGGCATGGGCACAAACTATGGCAGAGGCAGCTATACTCACCACAAAAAGATGGACTAAAAAAAAAAGCTAGATAATACAGAAAAGGAGAAATATGTGATGGAGGTATATTTAAGGTTGGGCAGTGGCTGCGCGTTGGCAAAACTGGATACGAGTTAAGGCTCGCAGATTGGAGAAAGAGGTGAGAGTTGCCTTTTGTTGTTCTGTACTTTATAGATAACCTCTGCTACATCAGCTAAAAGGGGTCCACATGGAAAGGTTCCATTAAATGCAGTTCAGATTGTATAACCTACCCATTCACAGTCTCAGAGCACAGCAGAAAACATCTCACATAAGAAAGAAAACATGACGTAAAAGCAAGCTGGGGGCCCAAAGAAAAGAAAAAAAGAGAAAAAAATATCTTTTCAGAAGCTAAGCTACAAAAAAAGGCAGACCAGACACATTTAAGTAAAAACTCCCCTGTGTGAGCTCCACAGGCTAACTGAAACCTTAGATTGTGTATTTTTTTCCCCTCACGTTGTGTCTGGGGTCCTCTCTGTGACTGTCAGGAAATAAAATTGTACAGCACACTGGCTTTGCTCACGGAACCACTGTGTGTTCAGCGAGTACATGGAGAGTGCCGCTCCACCTCTCTTTACATATCCAAGAGAGGTGTAGAATGGGGAAGGGAGAGAAGCTGGTTGAGTAGGCAGGAAGGCAGATATTTGATTTGTAGCAGATACTGGGGAGCACACAAGAGAAAGGTAGAATTCCTTGTGGATAACGGGACATGGTAATGGCTCATAAAGATTAAGTAAATTGGGAGGATAAGGTTTACAACCATAGTGGATTGGAAAGTAGAGGGCCAGAGGAAGGAGCAGCAGAATGACAGTGTGTTGGGACTCGTATCAAGGCAGCACGTGTGGATATCAGGTCTGCCATAAACTCTTTTCTGCCCTAAAAAGGCTTTTTCTGTCAGGGATTTTGATAACGAACGCTGAATGTTTTATGCACAGGAAATTGTGGTGATACGCCAAATTCTGCTCATGTTACTACAGTTTAACCAGAATATTCCTGTTTCAATTACTGTTTCAACATCTGTTAAAACATAAGAGACATACAGCAAAATTTGAGTGCAGATAAGGTGACTGGAATGACAAGGTGAACCACCTGCATGGTGAATAAAACATGAGGATACCAATAGGGTTGCCACAGCTATGTCTTTGTACTGCATCAACCCCTGACCTCGTCGTAAAATTGGTTGACATCCCACACTCCACACACACCTGGCAAGTGTAGTGAGGCTTGTGATTATATGGGCTCCCGTAGCACTTCTCTCAAAACGAACATCACATTGATACACTCACTTAAAGGGTGTTGTTGCAAAGCAGGTGTATCTGATTGCGCTCTCTTTGTCTCTCTCTGTCTCTCTCTGTCTCTCTCTGTCTCTCTCTCTAGTTTCACAATTAGTATAATGAATAACAAGACAAAAGTCAAAAACTACCCGTAGCAGATTTTATTTGCAAAGTATTAATGGTTTCTGTTTCGTGCAGCAATCCAGCTGATATCTTGTGGAATGCAAATAGAGTACAACAGCCAACATGGGCAGCCAGTGTTCTCAGGGAGGTTCTCATTTCTCCACAGTACCGAATGTAGTACTGATTTATTGATGTTAAACTGCTACATGTAATACCTCTCAAAACAGGTCAAAATGACAATAGCAAATGGATATCCAGGTAGAATACAGAAACATACTTGCCCCCCACCACAAAGACACAGCATCTCGTTTGAAAAATGGTTCCTTCAGCTTGACTTGGCAACTGGTGATACAGTGCACATGAGAGAGGCACATGGTTGTCTAAACTCTCCCCAGGCCAACAGTGGACAAAGACATCCCTAAGGAATCACAATCACTGCATTTAGAAGAAAATAATTGACATCAAACTGGCCTGTATGTTTGTTTGTTTTGCACTCTCACTTCCATCTGCAAGTTTAGTTCAGATTCAGTGAGCCGAGAGAAACAGAGATGGTCCTGAGGTAATGGACCCCTAACGGACAGCTGAGAGGACTCACAGGAGAATATGCTTACTGCTTTCAATTAAATACTGCCAAGTGGAGCTTGGTGTGCAGATTCCAAGCTCTAGGCGTCGTATGAGGGCCCTTGGCAGGCTGCTCAACTGCACCCAAACCATGATCAAGAGGCCAAGCTCTGCCATAAAATACCAGAGATGCAGGCTTGGCTAGAGCTCCCAAATCTAACTCTAGGAAGTGGAAAGCCTGCCCCAAGCAGTGAGAGTTACATGCTTTTCTCATTGCCAGCATCCAAGCACATGTCATGGCTGCAGTATTGGTGTTAATCAGATACTGCTTTGTAGGGGAGGATGAGTCATGTGCTTTGTGGGTGTTTGAAGAGAGATGTTCCTGGGTCAAAGTAGGTCACGGGGTAAATGGCTGTGTATTTTATCTTATGGGTATTAGGAGTAGATCCCTTACATGCTGATGGATGGCTGATGTCAGCTTATTAGTGGCGCCACCTTTGCAAAGTCATCAGTCCATGTAGGTGCAGCAGTGCTCATTGGTTTTACAGGGGGCAGAATAAAAGCGAGGGATATGATAATATTGGGATGGAGTGATAAAGTTAACCAACACATTACTATATGCACTGTATGCATCGTGCTATGTTTTGGGGTATACACTATAAAGACAAATAAAGCAAAACGCTGATTAAATCATTGGAAAAAATATTGGTTATGGACAACCAACACTGCAAAACCAAATAAATACAAACAAGCCTTGAGTGACCTGGTTGGTTACATAAGGGCCCTTGGGGTTGTCTGCACAAAACACAGTCTGGTGTATATCTCTATTTTTGTACTTGTTAATTGGATTGCAATTGCAAGCATACATACAGAGGTAACCTTTTAGCGGTGATAAGGTTAAGACAATGTTGGTCTTCGTAATGAGGGCTTAAATAAGCACAAGTTCTGGTACCAGGGTTGTCAAGGAGGTGGGGGCTACTGAGAGAAAACCATGACACATTTTCTCAAGAGCAATGGTGAGAGAGAGCGAGAAAGAAATTGAGAGAGTGCCAAAGCGGCAGCTCTCATTCTATAATGGAACTCTGTGGCGGTGGCATACCACACGTACTGGTTGCCTGGAGCACCATGGCAACAAGGAGAAAGAAAAATTGAGAGAGGTGGAGGTTCAAGGACTTCACTTGTTCCAGCATCATTTTAATTACTTTAGGCGCCGGCATTTATTGAAACAGATGCATTGTGGAGCTCCAGCAACAAGAGGGAGGAACCCCCAGAGATTCTGGTGCTTGAGGGTTTCATCCCAACGCGCCGCCGCTAGCCGTTGCTTGAGGCAAGATGTCTACAATCACTCTAATTGTTGTAAACATATAAAATACTGCGGTGACCGCCGTGCGTAATGCTGCATGACGGCACTGCAGAAGGACTAACCCCCAATGGAAGAATCAGGGGAGAAAAAGGCTTCAGGGACCATGACTGGCTAATATGCTGATTTAAATTCCCTAAAATCTTCACCTTTAGCACTAAGGCTTGTTTGGATATAATATATAGTTGTTAAATCTTATCATATACAGTAGATTCGTACACTTTTAGTAAGGATCTTACACACAGTTTTATGAATGAGACCCCAGTGTTTTACAAACTGGACTTGTATGAGTCCACCTTGTTCACTTCCATTCTCTGGATGACAAGCAGGACACGGGGCCTCCTGTTCCTCTGTTAGTCTACCACAAAGTCATAGGTTTTGCTGTGATTATTGTTGTATGTTTCTCACTTAAAAATGTTCAGCCAAATAATATATAAATGTAATGATAACTTTTGTTTTGCCAAAATACAATTAATACCTTTTCATTGAATTCCTTTAAAGTCTACAAATATAACATACGTTTTGGAACATAACCATAAGACATGGATGTAAACTGCAATATGATTTGTAGGCAAGGGGAGGCAAACAAATGAGAGGCAGTAATTCTAGTTTTTTTTTTTTTTTTTTTAAGCCTTTCTCCCCTATCATCTTTGTGAAATTACTGTAAAAATTGGAAAAACAGAAAGATTAGAGAAGCAGACTGATAATGAGAGAGGAAGACAGAGACATGGAGAAGGAGAAGAGGGTGGAGAGAAAAAAGCAGCACGAGAAAGACGAATGAGAATAGATATGAGGCAAAGTGAACACAGATAGAGATCGACAGTATGGAAGATACAAGCTGTTTGAAGGAGGTTTGTAAGAGATATGAGGAGAAAGGACCAAGGGAAAAAAGATTGGGGGGGATTTGTAGGGATCTAAAAGCTTCAGTATTCCATATAGACAGACACACACACACAGACACATACACACACACACATACACACACACCGAGAAAGAGACAAAAACTAATTATTTGGAGGACGCAAGGATCCAGAAGAGTTTTGCTTTGCAGTGTCAGTGTTCGCAACCTGCTTAACTGCATATACATATCTGTATGTGTATTTTTGTACATCTGTTTGCGCGTGTGGGTCTGTGTGTGAGAATATAGCAACGAAAGCGCCCTTTTCTCCTGATGCCATGGCTAACACGATCAGCACTCATTAAGAGCTCTCCAGAGCTCAGGCACCTCGCAGACAGAAACCCTCTCCAAAACACAGCCCCCGAAACCCAGTGAACACACACGGCTTCCTGCCTGAAAGCCTCTTCTCCAGTGTAAACAAACTGGCATCCACTTAAAGCACTGGCAAGGTTATTTATATAAAATGTAATCGACAAATACATCAAATGGTTCTCCCTGCCCAAAAATGTCCTAAAAATGGAATTTCATAAAAAAAGTTTACTTTCTTCCTCATCATTCAGATCATGACTGAAAATGGATAGTTTACAATTCACATATGATTGGTTTTACAGTATTCAAGTATTCATGAGCATACATTACAAGATTTGCCTTTAAGAGGAAATCTATCATTTAATCACCTTCTCAGAATTGACTTTTGTAGGTTTTTTAAATATATCAGATTATATTGCCATTATGTATGTTACATACTATAAACCATTACTGCCTGAACCAGTCCACTGATAATCCTGCACCGTATTCCTTATAGGTGTACCTTAAAATCCCCAATTCATGTTGTCACATACAGTACTTGAGCCTAGCCTCTGCTGATGGTGGAAGAAGCTAAAAAAAGACATCAGGAAAGGAGCAATTTAGATAGAGACAGGCTGCTTTTGCTCATCCTAATGCTAAAGAATGATCATAAGTGGTCATATGTGCAAATCGCATGTGCATAGACAAGCCTGATAATGCGCTATGACAAGCTAATCCACTACACCTATGGACGTTACATCAGATGTAGTGCTGTAATCTGCTGTGTGAGCGGAGGCGACAGAGCTCATCGGAGGTGTACAATTGTCCTTGTCCGCGTCATGTTTCTTTTTTGGCGTAGGAGGGGAAGTATTTAGATCCCCTGGGACACACTCAGGGATGAGAGCGGCCCATAGCGTTCCCTTTGTTGCCTGTAATGGATTATTTCAGACAAACAAGCAATTGGGCTGCGTTACTGATGGATAGCAGCCATTGTTATGGTAAAGACACTCCATTGCCTTCCCTGGGTCCCCTATTAATCTCAGTCAAGTCAATGGCGCCATTGTGCAAAGTTCCCCATTAAACCATACCACCTTGACAACAATGGGAATGTCAGTGCGGCACCTTCCAGGCTCTGCCCAGGAAGGACAGAAAATGGAATGTTTTCCAAGCAGATTACATGGATTAATTGGTGTATTTTTAAACCTGTAGAATGTACGGGAAAGAACAGATTAGTCAGTTGGCCGTTTATCTCATTTGCAATTGTATGAATGTTTTTTAACGGATGGTGGATTGTCTGCAGGTGCAGGTTATAGGTGACTAAGCTCATTTCCTCAGTGAGAGTGAACCTGGCTGACCTGCAGGGTTAAACGACTTTAGCCTGTGACCCTGGGTTGAAAGATGGGGATGGAAGGAAATATAGGAGAGGAAGATAGACTTATAAGCGGAAAGAGGGACAACTTGAGAGAGAAAAGGCAAAAAGGAAAGAGAAAGACAGGTAGTCTACTGAGCGCCAGTCTGCTTTTGTCCACTCTTGCTTCACTGTGTGACAACATTTTTCTCTCAGGCTCTGGCACTCTCGTTTTCCTCCTGCCTCATCTCCCATTCTTGTTCTCATTCTCTCCTTCCCTGTCTGTCAGTTTGTGAAGGCCCCACATCATTACTGTCAAAACTCACTCTACAGCACCAATACAAAAGCCACACACACACAATATCAGATATACAAGCACACACACTCATACTTGACGCCCCCTCATGCATTAAAAGATGGAGACTTCTTTTCTCCGACTGGGTTCTGACACACTCTTATACTTTCCCACAGGACTCCTGAGTGAGACAGACAAGCAGTGTGAACTCAGAAGAACTGGAGTCTTTGATTTTCCTGTCAGACATTTTTGTGGCCCCTTGCCCCACCTCTAAAAAAAAAACACACAGTTTGTCTCCATCTTCATTGGATTGCGCCCTTGCCTACAGTTTAATTTTCTGAAATCAAATGAAGGAAAAACTGAGGCGTTTTTTTTTTTAGCAAAAGAGGAACGATTAAAAGTCTGCACTGAACTTCAAACAACAATGTTAAAAACAACAGACAAAGCCAGACCTCTTGGTGTAGTCATGGACTCAGACCTAAATTTTAACAGCCACATTAAGACAATCAAAAAGTCTGCCTTTTATCACCTTAAGAACATATCAAGGGTTAAAGGACTCATGTGTCAAGAGGATTTGGAAAAACTTGTCCGTGCTTTCATCTTCAGTAGACTTGACTACTGTAACGGTGTCTTTACAGGTCTCACTAAAAAAAAATCAAATCAGACAGCTGCAGCTGATTCAGAACACTGCTGCTCGGGTCCTCACTAAGACCAAGAGACTGGATCACATCACTCCAGTTCTAAAGTCTTTACACTGGCTTCCTGTGCCTCAAAGAATTGATTTCAAAGTATTTTTGCTAGTTTATAAATCACTCAATGGTTTAGGGCCAAAATACATTTCTGATCTGCTACTACACTAGGAACCACCAAGATCTCTCAGGTCATCTGGGACAGGTCTGCTTTCTGTCCCCAGAGTCAGAACTAAACATGGGGAAGCAGCATTCAGTTTCTATGCTCCTAATATCTGGAGTAAACTCCCAGAAACCTTCAGATCCGCTGCTACTCTCAGTTCTTTTAAATCAAGGCTGAAGACCTTTCTTTTTGATGTTGCCTTTCTTTAAATGACTGTTCATTTCTTTAATGTTTAATTTCTTATGCTGCACGGTAACTTTTATTCTTGTGTTTTATGTGTCTTAATGTTCTTATTTTTAATTCACGTGTTTATTTTTTAACTGTTTTTTAACTGATTTTGTGTAAAGCACTTTGAATTGCCCTGTTGCTGAAATGTGCTATACAAATAAAGCTGCCTTGCCTTGCCTTACTGCAGATACAATCACAGTTGCAATCTGTGCAACTAGAGCCGTACGCATCCCGGACAGCTGCATGATCTCTGTGACCTTTTGCTCGCTTCGCAGTGTAGACACTTGTTTAAAAGACCATAACACAATCAGCTCTACTGAGGGATAATTATTGTGAAGGAGGGACAAGAGAGAATGAGAACATTCAAGATAATTTAACTGCAAGGTGCGATGAAAGGCTAAAACCTGAAGCCTCTTAGAGTCAGAGAGGCAGGTGATTAAACCCTGTCATCAAATCTCACACCTCCTTTTTCAAGACACGTGAAGCAGCTGGAGAGCCCTGATTACCATCGATGACACTCCACCACATCCATCTGATCCCCTTAAGGAGGTTGTTAAACCCAAATAGACTCCCCCGTTAAAACTGATGTCAAGTAAATAGTGGATCTTTTTATCTATGGGTCTGGATACTGGATAAACATGAACGTGAGCTTATCAAATCGGAAAGGTGAACAAGTAAAGGGTGCTCTAATCGGATCTGGCACTGACTCCACCTCTCGCCATCTGATGGAGCTGCTCTGGTGTGACTGAAATAAGGTAGCTTCACATTAAAGCTAACTACTGTACATGTATCACCACTTTCACCTGAGCAAAACGTCTGAGTAATTGGAGACCAATGACGTTTTTACATTTTAGTCATTTAGATAAGCTCCTTGTATTGAGTGATTCAATCAATGTTAGCGTTTCTTGCTTCACCAGTAGTCAGAGTTGATGTATGAGCAGCAACTGTTGCCATGGCAGAGCAGTTAGAAAGATGGGACTGATGCCTTAAAAAAAAGCCTGATGATATAAGTATTTTTCACTGCATTTTGTTTGCAAAATACAGGCAGAACATTGATTATGATGCATTCAACTAAAATGAAAATTGATGCTTGCCCCTGTTGATTGCCTGTAACATAAAGGACTTCATGTTAAGGTGTTGATTTAAGTAGTATCTTTACATCAATATAGAAGAGATGTTTATGTATTTATAAATCATGACTGGTTAGGTAAGTTAAAGCCATCATCACCATTGTAAGAAACAAAACAAAGGTGAAGATAGATGGAGCAATGGCACTTTTGCACCACTGCAGAGAATGACGACGTTCAGAGACGCCCGCTGCAGCGATGTGCGGCCCCTAGAGCTCCAGCTCTAAGTGTCTCAGTCAGCTGCAAACACAGCCCATAACTCTCCTTTGCTGATAGCAGGACTGGGGATTGTCTCAACTACCAGGGTTCACCCCTCCCCTCTTTTCTTTTTCCCCACCCGCCTCATCCCCCACAAATACCTTGTCCCACCGGAGACGTAAATTGCTCCAGTGGCACCCGCCAATAGCAATGAAACGGCCACGTGAGAATTTACACACACATGTATGGCAGTACACTTGCTCAGACACAGTCAAACATGTTAACACATATCTGAGTACAGACCTAGCATCCTAAACTGGAATACACAAACACAACCAAAATGTCCCTGATCCTTAGTGCAGAATCCCCACTAATAAAGCAAGAGATGAAATGTGATGGGACTAATGTTATTGGGGGGGGGGGAGGGGGTTGTTAATCTAGTAGCAGACTATGTCATTACTGCTTTGAAAGGAAAAGCCTGTAGATAGGGTGGAGAGATGGGAATGGAAGGTGGGGACTACGACAGACACACTGATAAATGAAGAAAGGGAGGGAGAAGCTCATTAGGTTACAGTGGTTGAGGGAATAGTCAATAAAAGTGAAATGATGAGCACGGTAAAACAAGGAAAGAAAGAGAAAAATAGATGACAGCGAAGACTGTGGAAGAAAAGGAGATAAGTGAGGAGGGGTAAAAAAAAAGGGGAGGAGGGTAATTGGGGAATGTTTTGAAATGTGGAAATAGAGTTACCGTACTGTTATTGCAATCCTTTTCTTTCACATAAACTTGTCTTGATGTCAGAATACCACAGAGTGCAATTATATGAAGTTTTACCCAGTCCATGCTCATTTTGATGAGGCATCTGGTTGTTAGTGATTTTTTTATTCTGTCAAGCTTTATTCACAGTGACAACAGTCTTTTCTCTCGCTCTTTTTTTACCGCTCCTGTCTGTGAGTCATACAGGGTGGGTGAAAATCAACTGTGGAGTCACTTCAGTGTCGGACGAGGGCAAAACAGCTGTATCCTTTAAGGTATTACTTTGCACATCACTGTGGCTTCAGTGCCAATGAATGGAAAATAAACCATCTTGTTGAATTGCACTGAGCTCGTCATCTACTTACTAGCAGCAGCAAGGCAGTACGGTGGCCTCGAGGGCAAAACGCAACAGCAAATCATAAAACAAAAGAGCAAAAATAAAAACAAAACAGCAAATAGGAAAACGCGACAGCAAATAGGAAAACACTTCAACAAATCATTAAACACAACAGCATTAACTTCTTCTCTAAAGATAGGGACTATCCAACAGAGCACGGACCCTCCCGATTGGACAGACGGATTGTTTGTCTTTTAACAGGAAGGAGAGGGGAAAAACACGCGCGAAAAGCGCCTACTTTGAACCAACTACCAATTTTGGCACAGAATAAAGTCATGCAGTCTAACAAGCTAGTGAAAGAGTCATTTCATTTCCTGTTAAAAGACAGACAGTCCATCTGTCCAATCACAAGGGTCTATCCTCTGCTAGATAGGCCCAGCCTTTTTTCGGTAGAAGTTAATGCCGTTGTGTTTAATGATTTGTTAAGGTGTTTTCATATCTGCAGTTGTGTTTTCTTATTTGCTGTTGTGTTTTCCTATTTGCCGTTGTGCTTTATGATTTGTTGAAGTTTTTTCCTATTTTCTGTCATGATTTCCTATTTTCTGTTGTGTTTTCTTATTTGCTGTTGTGTTTTTTCTATTTGCTGTTGTGTTTTCCTATTTGGCGTTGTGCTTTATGATTTGTTGAATTGTTTTCCTATTTGCCGTTTTGATTTCATATTTGCTGTTGCGTTTTTCTATTTGCTGTTGTGATTTGCACTTCAGGGCCACTGTACAGTAGAGCCTGAGGGCCTTTTTTTACCCAAAAGGTGAAGATAGACTGATGTTTATGACTAGATAGGATCTACTTATGTGGCTAGATAGAGCCAAGGGTGGTCTTTATTTTTAATGAAAGACTTGTCTTATTTACTATAAGCTTTGGTGTTTTTTTTTTTGACAGCAAAATAACAACTACAGGCCTTCACCAAGGACAAAAATGTTTCTCTGCACATCACACTCTTAATCATCCCACTGCTCAGTGCCCTGAGAGACTTTGTGACTTTCCTGTTTCTAAAATGTCTGACAATATCCCATTACCAATTAATAATTCCGGTTCAATGAACTTCCAATGACAAATGAGAACAGAGAAAGACAAATTTCTATCATACATTATACTGTAGGTGTTGAACTAGCATCAGATCCTAACCCTATTTTTATGTTGTTAGTGCATGTATACCAGTTTTATTACTTAATATATTAACAATTGTATGTATAACATTATTGTAAACAACATTAGTCATGATACATTAACACACTCACAATCTGTGGCTTACATATTTTTTTGTGTTTGACGCTTTATTAGTTTTTATTGGCCTACGATCAAATATATTTGAAGGTATAAGTGAAATTGAATAAGTACATTTTTGACAACCTGCATCCCATAAAGCTTAGTTGAGATGGAAATCTACCTTGAAATATAGCTTATGGCAGTCTGAGCCGCGTCCTTTCTTGTCCAATATGTTTATTGGTGATACCTGACTGCCTTGAGCACTTTTATAATTAATGATTAAGCTTGCCAGAAAATATCAAAGTCTCAATTACTTTAATAGCTTTTCCTGCAGAATAAAAAGCGATTGCAATATAACATCACCAAGGTGTGCACACACTGTAGACACACTGGTCAAAGTGTCAGGTCTGATATTCAGTTTTACAGTTACATCATTGTCTGGTCTAACTTTACATAATTCCCTAAGAGGTTGCAGATTATCTATTAAAACCGTTCCACTGAATGCCCTAGAGGAGAGACTGGTACAAAATGCCCATTTGTAAAATCCATTATATCAAGACTACAGAGACACAGATTTCTTTGAGTCATGTGGCCATTCTGAAAAAGTTTGAACACATAGGGCAACATGTTGTATTAACTACTTTGTTTGTATATACTGAACCCCTCAAGGAGATTTAAAACACAGATCTGACAACAAAGTTGCTCTGAATTCTTCTTCTATCAGGATACAGAACAAGCGAGAAGGGTTGCAGAGATTACAGCAGCAACCTTGAACAAGACAATCTTTTGCTGATAAGCCAACTTCCCTCACTCACCTCACTCTTCTTAGTCAATTCCCATTGACAGTACAGTGAATTTTGCAAGGAAAACAAATGTTCCTGTCTATTCTCAACAGACTTCAGCTAGCAAAATAAAGAGTGATAATAAATGTGTCAACTAAGAATAATCACAACTAAACAGTGAAAAAACACTATGTCTATTGGTATGTCTTTTTCTGTTGTTGTTATTATTGTATACTATTGTTTGCTGTTTTTAAAATGCCTTATTTATCCCTTTACGATTTCCTTGATTGCCGAGAAAGGTGCCTTTAAATAAAATGTATTCTTCTTCTTCTTATTATTAAATAAGCAATCAAGTGTAATGTAAGAATTGGACGTGTTGCATTGAAATTTTGTTTATACATGTTTAGAAAGAAATACTATACCAATGCTTTTTTGTTTCTAGTTTTTGCAGGTCAACTTGTTACGCACTGAGGCTACTGTGTGTGCTGCTTGCAAGTCCTCTGAGTACAAAGCACTGTTGCAACCACACTAAATCTAATATCATCAGTGTTATGAATGCCTGCCAAGAACCACGGATAGACGGCACTGAGGCAGGATAAAACCTATTAACCCATGTTTATTTCCCAATTCATTATTTGATTCCCAACGTGACTCAAATCTAATTTCCATTTCTTGTAGAACAACAAGTTATCTCCAAAATAACGAACTCTATTAAGATATCGCTGTGAGAGCCATTTTTCTCCCCTAAACATCCTCTATGGAAAATAATATCTGAAGCTGCAGTGGCCGTTGATCCAAATGATGCTGGAATTTCAATCTGTCACATCTCACAGAACAGAAAATAATCACAAAAACAGATCAACATCATTAGCCCATAATAGCATGCAGGCTGGAGTTTAAAGTTCTCAAGACAGTATTTACTTGAATAAGACCCTGTTTATACTTTGTTTTTAAATATGTCTTGGGCAATCAGATCACAAGACAGTATACAGACAGCACTAAATACAAGTGACCACCAAGACCCATTGTGATCCTATCACTCAAAATCACTTGCCCAGGTGGTCTGGACCATATATCTTTTGTAGTGTAAACGCTAATGTGTCCCAATGCTTCCTTGACAATGTCATCAATGCAGGACTTGGTGGTTGCCTTGGTGACAGTGCGCCAACGCTCTATAAATTGTCTATTTTACGACAGGTTGTACAAAGTGTTGCGTGACCGTCCACAGTTTTGCCCTATGGAAGGAGAGGTGTTGGATTCTGCTGAAAGCACCATCTCCAGCTGTACCGACACAACAGTTACTGTGGCTGGTGAGCGTGGGGACCAAATACCAAAAGCGGAAGTCACGTGGGCAGAAACAAAATCTGAACACAGGTGGGTAGCTGGAGATGCATTCTAGACACAGCTGTGAACGGTGATGCGTCTCGGCCTTCCACTTGTGTTGCAATCACACAAACACACAAACGGGTGTGAACTCCAACATGTGTAAGCTGCCTGTTGATAAAGCAAACTGATGGTCTCCATATACAAAAAAGACAGTAGCCATAAAGCAATGCTAAAATGGAGAGGTACAGTACCAAATTCAGTAGTTTTTTTTTTTATTGGTCTATACTGTAGCAATGAAGGAATATAACATCATAAGCGCCTGTAAGATTCACCTGTTTTTGGTTGCAATGGTGTATAAAAAGAGTCTTAAAAAGAGAGGGTTCAGGGAAAGTGTTATGATTCCATTTTATATTATTACCCTGAATCCACAGTACCCTCCTAATCTGCTTTATTTTACCACCCTCACTGTTCTCTTTCCATTATGCAAGCTCACTCTATGATCTCCAACAGTGAAAGGTTGCTTTATCTTATAACAACAGAGAGACAGACGATCAGAGACTTAGTACACCTCAGAGAAATCTGGAAGAGAATGGAAAGGTAGAGGAAAAGGGAAGGAGAGTAGGGGAAAAAATGTAAGTTCTTGAAGGAGGGAAGAAACAGAAGATGATATACACCTGTCCCATAACACCATACAGAGGTATTTTACCAAGGACTACAGCATTAGAAGAACATTGGAGCTCTAGTATGCTGTACATTTATCTGAAGAGTTCTCAAAAAATATATTCATAGCGAACAATACTGCAACATAATATAAATCTTGAAATTGCAAAGAACCTTGTTAGAATAGCCTTATCGAAGAGAAAACCGTTATAATAAATCAACTATAGGGTCACAGCCTCAAGGTCTTAGTATGCTTAGTGTGCTATGTCTTTACATGAAAAAAGCAGACCTGTAGAGTAAGGTTATAATTCTCTGTGAGTTAATCATTGCAAGAGGCCCTCTTCTACCCCTTCAAAAGCCTCTATGTTAATCTATAAATATTATTGCCACTTTACACAGAGGCCGGCTCAATTGGTTCTGATTTATCACCTGATCAAAATATGAACATATTACAGATACGTACTATAATCTTTATCCAAAACCTAACCACTCATTTGGGTGCCATAATTTAACTGTCAGTGCCGCATGTTGCTCACTTCTGGCTTAACTCCACTTCCTTGAAAAGACCGTGATCTGACGGTGTCTGTACCCAGCTCGCAATCACGAGTGACGCTGCTAGCCGCCGCCGGAGCTCTGTAGTGATTAATATAACCAGAAACTGATGCTCGGATTGTTTTATTCTATATTTACATTACAGCGCTTTACTTAGTTTAAAAAACTTCTATTTTAGGTATATAATATATGGTCTATTGGTGAAGAAGCTTTGATAACTGTGAGGGGGGACATATTTCGTCCCCACCGGGGAACAACATTTTCGTTTGTGCTGTTGGTCACGATAACCCCGCACCCCAGCCTCTGACATAAGAAAGACTTTGTTCAAGACCGGTTCAAGACCAGCAAGGAGTTGGTGCCGCTCTGGAACCAGTTTTTCTGGCATAGAGCCGTTCTTTTGCTGGTGAAACTCAAAGAACTTGTTCGGGATTAGACCCCGGCTCAGAACCGGCTCATAAAATGCCTTGGTGGAAACAGGATAACAGAGAGAGACTTACAGAAGCAAAGATGGATAGAAAAACTAAAGGCTAAGGATTTTTCAAAGCAGAAGACAGCGAGATTGCCCTTGCAGTAGAACCACCTTATCAATTTGATTAGAGTGTGAAAAGACACTTAAGATCTCAATTGCCAGCACATTAGTAGTCTACTCAGCCCCCTCCCGTTGAATCCAATGGCTAATGTTTGGGGTAGCGGTGGAGTTTAAAAAGATTATTTGATTTCACTTAGATATGCCCCATGCATGTGAAATCAAATAGCGATTAGATAATGTGTGACCTATATATAAAAAGGGCTTCATTTGAAACATTGATTTGCATTTCAAATGTTTTTGCCAAGCCAATAACACAACAGACAGCTCCACAATATATGTAAACATATTCGAATGGCAAGAACTACTAAATGACAAAGATTACAGTATTTCTGCTCAGTCACTCATGTAAATTAAAATTGTAAGAGCTTTTCAAAACTGTTTTAAAAGACGAAGCTATGATGTAGATATATAGGAGATGAAGTTTACTTATTTCCCACTGATCTTGCTCAAAGAGCGCAGCAGTAGGCTAAAAGTAAGTTCCGAGTGGGTAATTTGAATGCATTGGATTCTATGAGAGATGCGGTAACATTAGCGATTTGCGGTATGATCTATAATATGAAAACTGTTTAAAGTGCTGTAAATTTACATTAAAGGTAAGATGTCTGTTATATTTACAATTTGGCATTGCATAATATTATGGCAAAAACTACCTGAAATTACAAGATTAGGGGCGGGTTGGCACCTAATAGTCCCGTGTGCTGCTTGCTTTAGCTAGCTATTCATTGCGTCATACCACAAAACAGGGCCGTGGATAATCTTCTTTACTTTTTAAACTTTCAGATAACGTCAACGAAAGTGTGAATAGAATATTGATCCATCCAGATTTTCTTCACGTGCTTTGAATCAAATGATTGACAGCAGTTTAGAGCATTTATGTCGACAGAAAACATGATGATCAGTGTGCTGTCATCTCTTTTAAGACGTCACATAACAGGACAGCAAAGTAGCTAGAAGTCCTATATACATTGCATCAGTTGTATTTTTGTTGGATGTAACAATGCCAACATGTTTTATCCCTGTCAAATAAAGAGAAAATAATTCTGTTAACAGTAACAACAGTAAAATAATTTTTGGCTCCAGACAAAACTGCCAGTGACTAGTCCAGTACAAGTATTCACCTTAAAAGTTAGGTAGATTAAGAATGCATTGTATTTATTCAATCCATAATCTCTACCTTTTTGTCTTTTAAATCTAAAAGTATTTGATTAGTATACATTTCAATTACTTAGCTATTTTTGAAAATTGTTTTATCCTAGTTTAAAAGCGGAGACAAATGTTAGCAATTTATGTACAGTAAGTGGCTGTTCTTCATTAAGTATACATTTATTGTATTATGGCACACACAATGGCTCATACTATAATACATTAACAAATATACAATAAAACGACAATAACAAAAGCAAGTACAATATTTTTAGCTGCATCAATGCACATAGTGAATGAGGTCATAGTGAAGTGCACTTACTCAGGTGTTAAAATCATATATTCAACTTAATGCCATTTGAAACCCAGGCACAATTTGACAACTAACCCAGTTCAAGCAAAACCATTACCAGGACTTGAATTAATAAATTGTACAAGTCTGAATAAATTAAAAATGCAATTGAGCATGCTTTAAGGTGCAAGCTACTCTGCGGAGCCTCCTGCTCTCCCTGCCCGCCGTGTTGACTTCCTCATCTCTCAGAGTTTACTGTGGTTGTCTGGAGGTTTGGCAGGCTAATCTGGCTTGTCTGGCTCGGAGGGAGGGTATGAACTAGGGCATCAGGTGCTGGGCGTGGGCCCGCCCCATTGGGCAACTGGATTAACTGGACCTAGAGATAATAGGACATGTTAGTAATCTGACAATTACAGCACAAAAATCACAACATGCTACTTCAATAAAGCACATTGGAAACTTCTGTATTCCACTTCTGTGCTTTAAAGGTCCCATGGCATGAACATTTCACTCTCTGAGATTTTTTATCATTAATCTGCATTCACCCAGCCTGCATATATTCCCCTAGTGGCTTGACATGGCGATAGGTGTAAACTGAGCCAAGTCATTAAGAATAGGTTCTTATTTACAATGGCGGCCTGTGATGTATTAAAATAACTCAAGCCACAAAGTTCAGTAGTTAACATTTCCTACATATAAACATGTCTACAGTTTTTTTGTTTCTAATCTACAATGTATGCAAGTAACGTTAACATTACAGACAACGAGATAACCTAAAACCAAACTCAATATTATTGACGTTATTATTACATCAAATCCACACAATTTATATAATAAAGTCATGTAGTACACTGTCTAAAATATATTTATAATTCAGTAGTAATAAATGAATTCTTGTTTAAAAATAACTGACGTTGACAGTAGTCCTTTTTAAAACCAGAATAATTACGCTAAATGACATTACACTTGCTAGTTTTCCTCAAACCTTGCATTAAATTAGTTAGTTTTATAAACTTGGTAAGGTTGAATCATGTAAAACCGCTCTATGACATTGGCTAAAATTTGACTACGATACAGTTTTTATAAAGAAATTCAGACGTTAAAGTTATTACCTCAGTAAGGAGCTGATGAAACGATGCTTCTCTGTGGTGCCACGGGTAGTAGCATGTTGTTTGAAACTATTGGGGGTCTCCATGATCCGCCATTGCTGTAAAAAAAACTTGCTCGATGAAAGATAAAGGAACTCTCTCTTCAAGGGCTCTAGTGAAAACCAAAGCTAAAATGTAAACAGGCCTTGTAAAAAAAAAAAAATCTCCTTTTTAAAGACAGCAGAGATTCTATACACCTTAAAATAAACAACAAAACAAGCCAAATTCCTTTCATTTCTGCGCCAGCGGGCTCATGCTGTACAGTATACACACAGAATCATCGGATTTGCACTCTTGAGTCCCATACCGCAGTGCCTCTTATCCAGCAGTCGAAACCTCATTAAACTCCTACCACTTTGACGTGAGTAAGGGACTGTCTAAAGCCAGTGAAGAGGCAATTGGATTTGATCTGTCACTTTTCCATAAATACGTTCATTCGAGGCCCGTGGATTGCTTCAGCTGTGGTGCTCATCACATTCAATTCTTTAGCCCTGGATCCAATTTTCAAGGAAATTATTAGTGAACCAAAATAGCAAATAGCAGGTTTTGACTGCAGATCACCTGGTTAAAAGGTAAGGCGGTCACTTGCTAGGGTATTATCACCATGGAAGCACACTGTGAACATGCATGCCCACGAGCACGCACAAGCCAAGCTTTCACGGAAGGGGAAAAATTAGGATGTAGGGAGCAGTTGCTGAGGTAGTTTGGGAGGTTTTTAAATATCTAATATTGGTTTCTTGCTATATCAAAAACACACACTTCCTAGTCTCATAGCGAGACTAATCATCACTAACATAGCAGCATTTCAAGCCAATAAAGATGACTCACATCACCAAGGGAACAGAGCAGAACTTCATGCCATTTCTTTTTTTTTTGCACTCACTTCCTCTTACTCCACAAGTCTGTCTCACCAATTCCTCTCATCCTCACCTTCATTTCACATATTTTCATTACCTCTACCTGCTTTTCTACCCATCAATACCCCCCCCCCCCCCCCCCCCCCCCCCCCATCTCACATCATCAAGCTTATATTCTTTTTCCTCATCTAAGCAAACTGATTGGGATGCTCTCAAAAAAGGGTTCCGGAGCCTGTACAGCAATCACAGACAGGATGCCAGCAAGCACTGAGGGGCGTGGAAAACATATTTCTTTATGCACCCATACATATATACATACATACATAGGCACATATCTACGCACAGGCACTAATGTACTGATGGCTGTTCTTGGGCAAGGGTAAGACGGGTCAAGTGCATTTACAGCTTTCAGTTTTTATTGGTGTTTGTGATGACCTACGCATTTTGTGTTCCCAAACGCAAACACCTCATCACCTAGCCCATTACGGAAGCAACCACCAAGGACAGAAAGGCAGGGCTTGGGCGAGCAAAGAGAAGGTGTTTAAAAGAAGGATACATTCATAAATACAGTGATGTTGTGCTACTGGTGGTCATTTAGCAAGATAGAGCACACATAGTCACACAAAAAAGTGATTAAAAGGAAAAGAACACAGGGTTTCAAGGAGCAAGGGTGTGAAGTAATTTCACTGAAATGTCCCCACAGGACAGAAGAAGGCGTAAAGTTGGTTGGTAGTTTGTATGTTTTATGTTTTTATCTTTGTTTATGTGTGGCCATTTGCATTTCTGCATGTGAATGTGTGTCCTTTTGCCTGTGTGTGGTGC
This sequence comes from Etheostoma cragini, assembly GCF_013103735.1. Lineage (NCBI taxonomy): Eukaryota > Metazoa > Chordata > Actinopteri > Perciformes > Percidae > Etheostoma > Etheostoma cragini. Next base: position 6,561,437 of record NC_048429.1, on the reverse strand, counting down.
ACATATGTGGGTGTATGGTTGGCAAGTGGTTATGTAAGGCACTAATTGTCATGCAGTGTGCAGGGTGCAGACACTAAGCACAGACATGAAGCTTTCTCTAAGCCCAGAGCAATGAATATTAAAAATACTTAAGAATAACATACCCACAGATCCAAGGGAGAGAATGTCAACATCAAAATACTTTCTGTTCACATAGATGTACTAATTTCTACGTATAGAAGTACATTTAGTTTATCTGGCATATACTGTGTACTTTTGAGTGTCAGCTATGTCTTCATGTGTTTGTTTGTACCTACATGTGTCTTTGCCTGCCTGTTTCTGATTTCAAAGTACATCAGAGGGCAAAGCTAAAGATCGTTGTTAATCACATTGACTTAAAACCTCTGGGACACAGATCCAGATATTTGAATTAATAAACGTATGCCGCAACTAAACAGGATTTCACGTGGTTCCAAGAACGTGCAGATGGTCCTAACATACAGTGTGCATGTAATATTCAGGGGCTCAGAATTATGTTAGTTTGATGCTGAATTGGCTTAACTACTACATATTGATGGCTTGTGTTGTGTTCTTTAAAAAAAAGATTTGTTGTCTGTTGGGTCATTCTACGATTTATAAGATGAAGTAACTCGGTTGAAATCTGGAGATTTTGAACGCTTTGAGTTCATCGTCAGCTTCTGTCATATCAGAGAATAATTTAAGAAGGGAGATATTTAAATATGGATGAAAATATATCAAAGAGCATAAGGATTTTGATTCAGCATTAGTCAAAAATAAATGTAGTGATTCATTTTGTATGAGAAGTTTCTTAAGCAATTTGCAGCCCGTGTTAGGTAAGACTTTAAAGACCCATCACAATCATGAGCATTCATGTGCCACACCTTTATTTTGTCTGCACTCCCTTGAACCCCTGCAATCCAATTATTTAGAGAAATAAGGTATGTTTTATCAAGGCATAATCCTTTGAATCTCTTAATTCATTTTACACTTGCTACTGTTTCTAACCCCATGCCAAACCTGAAACATTTTGTGTGGCCAAGTCTTTAAATGTCTAACACACTTAAAATTAAAAATATAATGTATTTATCAAATGTCCAACTGCTGTCTTACAACAATAATAAGGGATTATGTAATCAAAGAAATTCTCCACTCTCCAGGAATGTAAGTCTATGGTTACTCCAGCTACTGGCCCTTTGCCCTTTTTGGCTAAATGTCCTTCTGGAGCAATGAAAAATGAAAGCTGGCGGGTCCACACACGCACGTCAGTGGTGCCGGCGGGTCCCAGGTGATGCGTCCGTGTATTTCTGGGACCATTGAACACTTCACACAAGTTTTAGACTAAATTCCCTTTGTATAAAATCAATAATTACTATTATTACCACGTGTTACAACTGCCATCTTATTATTTGAATTATAAAAAAAGTCTGCCAAGCTCCCATCCAACAAGAGATGACATTGTCTTCAGAGTTGAGTTTAGTAGAATTTCAGTTTTTTTCCCCTCTTCTTTCTTTGTGCACTTTGAACATGATGTAAGTTATTTATTCTTACATAGGTGCTTTATGCAGCAATTAGGATGGTTTACATGTTTACCCTAAACAGGATATATGACCATTTTGGTTTATTAATGCCTTTCATTAATCAGCGCTGCTTTAGGACACACTGCCATTGACACCGTGGCAGAGACATGAGGACATTCTGAGTAAAACGTGCAAAAACATGGTTTTCTGTAATATGAATCACGTATACCACATTGCTGTGAAACAACATCCACAGTAAGCTGCAGTGTTATACGTTTCCTAAATGTGGTTTTCCTGCGCTCCAGACAACCATTAACCTCTTACACTCTCGGGACACTGGTAAAGAAATGTTCAGACCAACTCTTTGACAGTGTGACATAGAGCATCAACGTCTGTTTCGAAAAAACTTACACGCCAAGATTTCTTTTTCAGTCTCTTGTTCTATGTCTGTAACTCACCAGGCCCAAGGTCTTGAATTGGACAATAACATGCCTGAGTAGTGTGTAATCAGAGCCCTGCAAGAAAGAGAAGAAAAAAAAGGGTGATTGGTGCAACATTCGGGCAATGGCTCAGGTTCCCTGACACCAGAGGGGCTTCCTGTATACATTTGAGCCACATTAGGAGTGGCGATGGCCAGGGAAGAACAAGCGGACTCTCTGGCTTTTCCTGGCAAACCAGCTGGCTTAATGTGATTAATTTGTCTTTGGTATGCTGCATTACTACTTTCCATTACATAAACAGCTATCTCATGGGGTTCTTACAGTTCATGTTGCTTAGTCTGAAGAAAAAATGTAATGTGAGTCAGCAGAGATTAGCTAGTATTACAGCAACAAGAGTTTAACACTAGAAAAGAAAGAAAAGGAAGACGTGTTTTTTTTTGCAGCCTGTAGGAATCAGATGACTTCCGTGTCGTTTTCACAAAAGCGAGTATTTTGTTTCTTTTTGTTGCCAGTGTTCATGTTCAATTCATTCAAAAGGTGAGACAGAATTCCCTCAAAGTCAATCACCTCACAGTAGCTCACAACTGCTCCTTTTCTATAACCACACAATTACAATATTTATGAGAAGTCCTGCTGATGGAAATACTATTTCACTGTCTGTGCTCCCCCCCATCTCCCCTTTTCTTTTGTGGTCCTCATTCTTTTCTGCGGGCTTATTTTAATAAAAAGTGTGATAGTGAAAAGCTCTGGCATTCGGCGGGCTTGTAATTTCCACAACACGATGATGTGAATAACTATAAGCTGATGGTTCCAAAGACGCTGACAGTGCCCAGAATAAATACATTAACAAAACACAGGAGAATGAAAGGGCAGAATTCCTCTTTATGTGGCCCCACTTTGCCCCTGAGAGCCTCAAACAATAAATCATAGAAAAGCATTGAAAAATGAAATGTTCATCACAATGACCTTAGACAGTGGGAGAAAAGCATGAGCGAGCAAGGCATAATGACTGCATTGAAAAGAGGAGCGAATAGAAGGAAACACAAATGTTCCCATCAGGGTGAATACCTTCTAATACACCTCCTCCGGGGGAAGATTATTGATAGAGGGTATGATTGTGGGTGGTGGGGATAACATTAAAATACTCCCACTACCACTGCTCCTGCTGCACGGCCTCTCCTTCATTCCATAAACCTCACTGCTATAATATGCAGCAGAATTGCTACAGCATGCAAGTGAAATCTCAACCATTTGCAGTTGAGGGTTGTGTCCTGGTGAGAGATGACTTATTCATGGCATGCTGTACGTATCAGGGGCAGATTATCAACCTATGGGACACAATCTCCTACGAAGGGCATTCTAAAGACATGTTGACGTGTGGTATTGCACTTTATATGCTGCCTGTAGCTCATTTTCCATTTTGTAGACTGAAAACCAAGATCACCCCTAATAAATTCAATTAAATTCAATTTATAGTTTAAAATCATGAATGAACTGTATAAACTTATTAGTACTCCTCGTGACTAGCAAACTGACTTTCAAGTGTATAATCAGTTAAAGTGCTCATATTATACTTTTTGGCTTTTCCCTATCCTTTCTGCTATTATATATCTTTTTGTTCACGTTATAGGATGACAAGGTGAAAAAGCCCAAAGTCAGGATGATCAAAGACTCCACCAAGAACAAAGCATTTCCAGGGTCGCTGTATGAAGCGAATATATGCCTTTTGTTAAAAAAAAATGCAAGGAAGACACTGAGCCTGGAAACTAAAGGCCCAATGTGCTCCTCAACTTTGACTAGAAATCTGTAACAAAGGTGCTAGCCAACATTTTAGAAAGGCACATCTCTTCAATTATAAACCCGATCAAACAGGGTTTATCCCAGGTTGGTTCTCATTTTTCAATGTACGGCGGCTTCTAAATAATATGCCAGCCAATCAGGCGACTCCATAGCAGCTGTCTTGGCCCTTGACGCGGCCAAGACATTTTATCAATACAGTAGCCTTTCATGTTCGAAGCTCTTAGGAGATTTGGAATTGGGGACACCTCCATTGCTTGGGTTAAGATGTTATACCTCTGCACCAAAATCCTCCATCTTCACCCATAGTGATAAATCTGGGCCCCTTACGCTGCACCGCAGAATCAGGCAAAGCGACCTGTTGTCGCCCCTGCTCTTCAATGTGACCCTGGCCCCTGAGCCCCTTTCAATAGGGATCAGGAGCCATCCTGGCATCAGGGGCCTTAAGATAGGCGAGGTGAAAAGCCGGGTGGACAGATAAAGATAGTTTGGACCCGCATTTCCTTGACACACTGCCTATACACTACACTAGTGAAAGACCATTTCACCTATTGTATGTAGGGCTCAAAATACCCCGTGACCCCAAGCATTAATTAAACTTAACTATGAGCTTTTATTGCCAGGTATGTAGGTACTTTGTAACACACACTATGATTCTCGCCTAGATGCTAGCGCGGCATGTCCTAAATACTCCTAATACTAATTGAATTATGCACCAAACAAGCCACTTTGAAATGTTGCTGTTTTCACGAATACAAAAGTTGGGTGACCCTCACCACTAGACTAAAAAACGTTGACCCTCCCCTCAACAAAGACATGACCTTCCCCTATTTTCCTCCTGTGGACCAGCCCAGCTCCACATTACAGACCCAAAGCTAGACCACAATGCTTACTTAATGCCAGGTCAAGACATAGTAAGATCTCAACCCAAACCTCTGAAAGAACACCAAAACTTTACACAGATTTAGACAGGAAGACACAGGACTTAGTGTAGCTCAGGTGTAAATGTCAAATGGCAGGTGGAGCCCTCACCGATTGAACAAGTAGCTTTTTTGTCCTTCTAAAGGTGATAACATTTGCAGCCTTAACCGAGCAGACAACTATGCAGCATCATCCATGTGACAACTGTGAAATGACACAGTTTGTCTCAATTAATTGGATTCACCTGGAACCTCAGGTGTAAAACAAATCCTGATTACATTAGATCTCGTCCTGCTGGATTTAAAACCAGCGGGGCTCTGAGTCCTAAGGCAGCACAAGTATCACTAGGACACTCAAGTTAGGACTTTCTAGGATAATGATAGAACCACACACTGCGCACACTCATGCATATCCCTTATCATGACACACTGATGCCATTTTGTTTTGTATGTACATGTCCGTATCTGGGGTCATCCCAACCGAGCCAAGGCAAGGGAACTGTGGGTAATGGTGGCCCCTGCTCTGGGGACAGCAGCCATTTCATGGCTGGTCACTCCGGCCTCTCCCATCACTGTGTTTTGATCGATCCACACACCCTTTCTTTTTCCCTGCCTCTCCCGGCTTCCCTCCCTCTCTCCTAGGACACTTGACGCCGGCTTACGCAGTGATGCATTTGATTGCACAGCACCTCACCAGGGCCAACTCATCAAAAGCTTGATCCAGGGAGAGGCATGCGGAGGAATGAGTTTGGTGAAGCTATCTCTATTGGAAACCTGTGGATAAGATAAACTCTAAAACTTGAGAAACTACAGAGCAGAAAATGTTCACAAATGACAAAATGTAGCGTCATACTATCAGGGCGGTAGCGAGTGTAAAATATGTGCAGTAGATAACAGAGCAAGGTTTGACGGCATGGGTTGAGCAAGAATGTCCCACACCTCTATTGCCACATGCATCATCCTGAGGGAATGTTTAATTTATTAACTTCATTAAACAATGAAGAGTGCATTTCCACTATCATACAAGAATTCCATTTCAAAAGTTTAGCGTTAAAGCACAGCAGACCTCTGGTTCATGTTACAGTTACAGCTACCGTACAACCACTACGGCCCAGCTACCCCATATACTCAGTGTCCTTCACTTAGCCGTGTCACTGCTTCAGACTGCCCATTTAATGATTCAGCGGGCTGTCCCAGCTCTTTGCTTGAACTTCTCACAGTGTTGGCCTTTATTATTGATGAGACACTGAGTGCAGGATATTCAAATATGCAAGATTTGCAAACTTCAGTCAAAATTCTTCTCTCTTCTGTGCCTGTGCTGTCAAGTGGAGAAACTGGGAGAATATAGTGTGCGTGTCACGCCTTACCAGTAGACACTCCACAGGGCCGTTACAAACCTCTCACTCTAACCTCACACACAGATAGCAGTAGTGATTAGTTGTCCACTTCCTCACTTTTTCAGGGCAGGAAGGCCTTTCTGAACCTGAATGTTCATGTTCATAACAGCAGGTAGAAAACCGGCACGTTGTAGATCGCTCTATACTCACACCGGAAACCAAGCAGGCGTGCTCTAAGCTGGATTTGCTTGAGCAAACAAACTCTTTGAAATTAAATCTTTATACACAAATGTGAGACATTGTGCTTGTGTGTGTACAGCTCTCCGTGAGTGATCCGGTAAAAAAAAGGCAAAATGACTTGTGCATCCCGTTTGTAAATGAGAAGTCTATCCTTTCATGGAGACCCACAATCCTTTGCACGCATTTTCTCTCCTACAATTTCTTTTCTCTCATCTCAAGCCTTTTCTCTGTCTCTGTACTCTTTTGTGTTACCCCGGTATCAAATCGGTCATACTTGTGTGCTTGTATGTGCACACACACAGTGTCTTTCTCCCTGGAACAATGGTGTTCTTTGGTTGAGAGAGCAGGCGGGCTAGATAAGGCCAGAGACTTGATCCCATCTGAGACACACTCCTCACACACAGCTCCAGTGTAATTACAGCCCCCATCCATGTTAACCATCAGTCCCTGAGCATCCCCACTGAGACAGTTTGAATGTTGATCTGTCTCTTGTTGTTGTGTTTTGTCACTATGTGCTGTTGGATTTCCAATATGTGAATTAGTTAAATCTTGTGTATTTGTTCAATATTTGTGACCACACATGGCACACAGTAAGAATATTATTTCTTTCCTTTTCCAATATCTTTTAAGAAAAAGAGAACAGGGTTGGCTTTAGTAGAAAAAGAAGAAGAACAGTTGATTTTAGAAAACGTGACATAATTGTTGGACATCCTGCAATCCCCGGTCCCCTGGGTGAAAGTCCTGCGTTTTACCCATCCAAAACTCAGACCAACCTCCCTACACAGATTTTAGATTTTCACCTTTTTCATACTACTCACTACGGTGTGAATTCACACGCTATCGCAAGGTAATGTAGGTCAATGGAGGCTAAAGGGTGTTGATTAACACACTAAAAGAGAGTATGCCTCTTAATAACACGCCAATAATGGCATACGAACTGGCGTGTCATGCATACGCCATTTCAGGAGATCAGTCTGGTTATATTGTATAACCGTGAATATTCACAGAGACTATGCATCCATTGGTCATTGCACTTAAGGGAGTAATGGACAGATGATCATCAACTGCCAATGATATGGACAAATAAGGCGTGGTAGAGAAACACCAAGTTTGGTTGATGAATGTTTCCCAGAAATAAAAGCATGTTAGGAAGGAACACAGAAAGGACAGTAATCCTCATTTGTCTCTGACAGATTCCCTAATGCAGACAGATTTGGCATTGGATGTTTTATGAGCTGAGTAGATAAATATTGAGTCTGACCAAGATAATTGAATGAGAAAAGAGAGAATCACAAGGAATAAATATATAATATAAAGAAACCGGTTGGCTGAAGTTCTTAAAAGCATGGCGCGTGGTGAATATAAGCTAATGATGGCTTCTGTCCAAAAACTCCATAAATTAAGTTAGATTGCAAACGCATAGCTGAATGAATGCCGAAATGAAAACACTGTTACAGGTTTGCTGAACAAATTTTTACACATACATACATATGAATCAGTCTAATTCAGTCTTTACATATTTTAGAACCAGCCATAAGCAGTGCATCCTAACACTACCAACAGAACATTTTTTTCCCACCGTCTGCTGCCACCCCCTTCTTCCTCTCTGTCCCACCTTCCTTTTGCTTTTCTGTAAGATTATCTTCCATTTTATTCCACCACAGGCTAAGAAAATAGATTGTTTGGGCCAGGAAATGTGGCTTAGTGTGCAGGAGATTGTGCGTTTCATTTTCACAAATTCAGTGTCTATGTGTGTATGCAGATGTCCCGCGTAAATAGTCATTTGTAACTAATGCAATTGGATTACAGTTGTGTAGACCTGCTTTTTTCTGTGTAAGGCGTTTCAAATCCATGGGCCTGTGATTGAATTACCTTTTGTTCAAAGCTGCATGGTGCAGCAGGACGGGATGTAGGTGTCCCGCGTTCTGTAATTATTTTCAAATACACTAGCAGACTGCTTGGTGTGCTTGTGTGTGTGCGGTATGTGCAGTGTGACCAAGCACGTAATTCCCCACTCAGGGTAGCCGCCTTAGGTTTAGCACGCTACGTCGGCTCCTGCAGAGCTGCCGAGTCACAATGCTGCATTTATGTTGATGTGTCATGTCCCAACACTGCGGTGGAAAATTACCCCAGAAAGTACAGAACAACCTCAGAATAATAGCCCAAATTCTGACATTTACTGAAATAATTTCTTTCGTTTGTAAGTCACAATGTGTCAACAACACACAGTTTATTAGATGATTGCGATCTGACCCAAGGATATACTCTTTTGGGAACAGGACTAAAGCATGTCATCCAGAGATAACTATTCACTTAACTGAAAAAAGATGCAATGTAATGTAACACTACACAATAAATACCAACACCCCTTTTAAAAAGACCAATTAACTTTGGAGTGAAATAAAAAAGAACTAAGTTAATTCAAACCACAGCACTATTTGATTGCCATGATTGTGACTTTAACTGCTACTTAAAATTTAAACTTCAGCTAGTTGACATCTCCCTTTTTTATTTTTTATTTGAACTTGCTGTCTTTAAAAACATGGCGGTGTGGCCGGGGTTGGATCAGTGGGTAGAGCAGGCACACATATACTGAGAGGTTTATTCCTTGACGCAGAGGTCCAGGGTTTGAATCCAACCTGTGAAGATTTCCTGCATGTCTTCCCCTTCTGTCGTGCCTTTCTCAGAAGCTGTCCCTTAAAATAAAGGCCAAAAAGCCACAAAAATATGTATGGTATGATAAAACATGAATCATGAAAAAATGACATAACAGGCACCAACTTAGCAAAAGTACCTGATGGAAAACAAATGTGCTTTTCTGGGAACGTTAATTATTTACCTAATTAAAGCAACAATTGTTGCTTGAGGAAGGTTTATTGAGTTTGTACTTTGTATCTAAAATTAAACACAAAAGCGGCTCTGATGCATACAACACCTTTGACATGAGGGTAGTTTTTTTATGGCACTATACCTCCCTGGAGTTTTTGTGTTACATTACCTACCCCCCAAAGTGCAATGCTCCAGACATGGCTATTTTTGAAGCTTTTTAATGATAATTGCACACTGAAATTCAAAATGGTATAAATCGGAATTGGAAAGCACTTTTAGCGACACATCACACACAACTGTGAGTTTGGGACCATCTATTATACTTTTTTTTTCATTTCTTCTTTATGGACAAGGAAGATTTAAACGTCTTCCAGGCTTTTTACAGAGTGGAGGAGTGAAGTATCAATTTACAGTATGTATTTTTGAAACCGCAGTATAAGCAAAATTAAAATAAATGATTGATGAATAAACCAGCTGTGCTTGCATTCCACTGATTTGCCTGTAATGTATCTCTGTAAATGTCATACCTCAGTCTGAACACCCACGTGCCACTCCTTCTCGTTTACCCTGTTTTTTTTTTTACACTTTCAGGCTTCTCTCTGTAACTCCGTGTTTTTTAACGTCACAATGCGATGAATTGTGGGTACCTCCCTCAGGCAGAGTCTGCAGAAACGCAGACTTACGGAAATTGTTCAGAAAGGGCACAAAATGTCCGTGAAATACCCCTTATGCACTTGACAATTTGACAGCGGCACAGCCCTAAGCCCTTACAGACTTAAAGTCACACTAAAGTCTGTGAGTGTGGAAATCAAAATTGGGCATCAGACTGCTACAAGTAAAATACATCCTCAGAAGGCTTGTGAAATCATTGCCATCATTTGAGAGCTTGCATGATAATGGTTGGAGGGCAGTCTCCCCATGCATTCCTTCACCCAGCTGTAAAAGTGAAATACTGCTTCACAGCCCCGACTGCTGGAAGTGTATATCAGTCTGCGTTAAAATACTATCACCCCACTAAAGATTTCTGGGCTTTGAATCAATAAATACATTTGTGAACTCTCAAAATTATTTGACTGGTTTGCTGCTTCAAGAACTGACTGCATATTTGCTAGTAAAACAAGTGAAAGATACTGGAGTGAGTTTTTACTGTCTATTTTTGAAGATATGTGGTAATAGTCAAAGACTCAGAAGAGCTGTCAATAAAAAGTGTACAAACATTAAAAACTGACTCATGATGCCTCTACCATCTCTTCCTTGTCCTACATTTATTTATCTCACAAATAATTTTACCTCACAGTATGTTTCTTAAAGGGACACTATATGTTTGCATACATACATGGCACCCTCAGAGCAAGGGTAAGTGGTGATAGCAGTGGTGTTGGAGTGTGTGTGTTGTGTGCGTCCCCTCTTTTATGGCAGAGCGTTTGCAGATGTCCTTCAGTGATGCTGACGGAGTGCATAAATTCATTACTCCCCGAACAAGACAACCTATCATTCTCAACAGTGGTTCTGCACACATTCACATACAATGCACATTTGTGTGCAGCACGTCAGTGTGGGCAATGTGTTTAGCATTTGTGTGTGTGTGTGTGTGTGTGTGTGTGTGTGTGTGTGTGTGTGTGTGTGAAAACTGGTGAAGGTCAAGCAGATAGGTGTAGTCAGCCATAACAGACGCTGCCAGTAATATTGATTGACAGTGTTTACAGTAGACAGCCCCACTTGGCATGCCATTGTCATTAAAATGTAAGACTTCATAAGAATGTGCACATATATGATTGCTTTACGTAGAACAGGAACGTCTAGTAGCTATTGAAAGCCTATTTTTTATTATTTATTTATTTTTTAAGGGGTGGGAAGAAAAATTTAAAATCATATGTATTGTGATTTTTTTTCAACAATTTATCAAATTGATTCTTTCCCCCAGAATCAATAATTTTTATTTTATAACCAATGATTCACCTAAATATTTTCTACTTAAACAATACAGCCGTCATTTCTGTTTCCAGCTAAACAGACAAAAAGCAGAAAATTGAGAAAATACATGTTCTGTACTGCTTTCACATGTACATGCAGTGTTGGGCAAGTTACTTTCAAAATCTAAAATATTATAGATCGCTAGTTTCGTTCATTTTTGAGTAATTACTTATAATACAATTTACTGTCTCTAAATTGTAATGCGTTTGCGTTACTTTTGAGTTACTTTCATCAAAATAACACCTAAAGTTTGACTCGGCAGCTAGCGTGTGAATTTCACAACCTGATCAATTAAGTCCCCTCTTTATCTACTTTAATACATCATAGAATATTCATAATAGTTTCTTAAAATGTACATGAATATGCAAAGTAAAGCTAAACAAATAGATAATTAAAATGTACAATAGGCAAGTAGGAGTAAATGAAAATACTCAATTAAAACTACCTTACAGTTGTATTGAAGTACGGCATTGTTGTAAAATGTTTATAAAGCACTATAATGAGAAATTCACGTTGTTAAGTTTAGTTTAGTTAGGTTGTCTGACCGTTTGGGACACAGATGTTGTCCGTTCCGTCTCTGGCTCTAACCGTGGGAAGAGAGACGGGACAGCACCTCGCTTAAACGCTGCGTCACAACTCCTGAAAATAATATCCATCTCGCAAGTGTATCTGTCTCTGCAGTCCTCTCAACCATCGAATACAGCAACAGGAAATTATACTCACGGCTTTTTTTCCTGTGAAGAATGTTTCGCTGTGTTAGGTGAATTCTTAGAAAAACAAAACACCACTAAATGTTGTGTTAAAATGCGTTGTAACTGGCGTTACTGAGATTGTAACGAGTATAATATTACCGATGTATTTAAGTAATGCGTTATCTTACTGCGTTACAGCAAAAAGGAATACATTAATGTAATTGGGTTACTTTTGTAATGCGTTACTCCCAACACTGTGTACATGTGATGTGCATTCTTCTTAAAAAAACAAAAAGTATTTAGACATGTCTCATATTATATAGTCTCTTAAAGTGCATTATTCAAGTTTTGTTTTTGTTAAAGAAAGAAACTTTTTTGAATTGTAATACTTGTAATACCCAGCCATATTATTTCATTTTTTAAATTTTTTGCCCAGTAACTTTACAGGCTGCTGTTTTGTCCTCTTCATGTCAGTCAAATCGGTGGCTTTGCATTTGGGTGTAAGAACAATTTAACTCACTTTTTCTTAAATTCCTTAATAATTTTTACCATCATTTGTGAATTTGACTTAACCCGTGGGGAAAACTATCAATTGCTTAGTGCTTAGCTTACCAGTCAAGTTTTCTAATTAAACCAAATATATCATATTAACTTCTGTCTAGTGTCAAATTAAGCATAGTTGTACAGTATCAATACAATTTTGGGGTTTTTCCATTTACTTTTTATGAGAAAGCAACCAATAATTCTATATATTGTAATGTGACCCAAATGAGTGTAGAGTGAATAATTTCTAAGATTAAGATAATTTAATAATAACATTTAAAAAAAATAAAGTATTGTAAAGTACTTCTGAAAAGAAATTCATCTGCAGAAAAGTCGAAAAAATGGCCACTAGATGGCCAAAAAAGGATGCGAAGAAGAAACAACGAAGAAATGGGCGCTTTTGTGAACCGCAAGCCAATCGTCACAGTGGGCGTTCCCATGCTCTACAAAGTGGACAACTCTAGTCTCACTTTACCAGACCATCCACACGCTGCAGAGCAGGAGGGTCTGGCTAGGAGGAAAAACGTGCTCCGGGTTTATTGGAATTTCTTTAAACAAATCACAATCATCATGGACGGCATTAAACTCTGCAAAGTCATGCTAGAGAAATGCATGGACAGAAAGTCTAGCTAGCTGATTGGATTTACCCTGCTGAGATCTGAGGAGCAGTTACCCATAGTCCTTATAAAATCAACAGAGTTTAAAATTCCAACACAAAGAAAACAGACATCGACAAAAATACATGCATCCAGAGGAATTTCCTAAGGCAACGGAGCAATCCCGGAAGTCGAACGTTAAGGATATAGACTACCAACTCACTGACCAACCATGTGCCTTTACCATCCCTAGAGCTTCACCGAGGCTAAAAACCTACTAACATAGAGAGATACACACACTGTAGGCACATTCGAAAACACACAAGCACATAGTTTCATAGATGTTTTGAAAGGGATTCAAGCTTAATCGAAAGAGGTCACAGGCCCATTTCAAATTTCTTTGCTATTATTTGTAGATTATTCAGCCACTCTCATTTCCTACCATTTCCCCTGGTGATTTATGACTGGCAGAGGTATAAAGGATATTGCTTTAAATGGACCACAAATGGCCCTTTCTCATCCGCCCAATGAAGTTATTCAATTGCCACCCAATATGGCAGGGACAAATGACAGCCATTAGGGTGCAAAGCTTCCACTTGCACTTTGGCCTGAGCTTCTCACCTAATGTTTACACTGGCCATTCATCAGCAGGGTTTGATCACTGGCTAGAATCTCTAAAAAGATCATTATTTTCATCATTATTATGACTACTAGAGCAATTTCATATGTCCTTTGACCCTGGGAATTCCACTTGAGCACACATATATGTTCTGTACTACACAAAACATGAAAATAATGTTTTCACATAAGCAACCTTAACATTTTAGTCAGAACTACATGAGGAGTATTCCCTGCTACTAGGTGCTTGAAGAAGTTCAAAGAGGCTGGAAGAGGTCAAAGAGCTCAGACAGATCAGAGACAAAGACATTGTGGTATTTTCTTAAAATGTCATTGTCTTTGATGCCACCCACAGTCTGAGATGAGGTGAAAAGTGAATGAGGAATGGACAGAGAGGCGAAAATAATTTGAAAGCCCTCCTTTTCTTTTTGTGAGACAGTAAAAGCAAGATAGAAAGATGAGGAAATTGGATTGAACATCTGAGTGGAACAGAGGACACAAGAGTATAAAGGGTGGTGAGAAATTGTTAAGAAAGAAGTCCATGGTATAAAGAGCAGCTTAATAGAAGTGGGATGAAAACTAAAACTCTATCACCAAATCATCAAAGCCCCCAGTGTGTGGGAGCAAGAGCAAGGCAGAAGGAAATGGCAGAAAGAGAGACATGCGGCTGTACTTTTGTGACAATGCAATGTACATGTGGAGACATTTCCAGATTAATTTGCCATTTGGAAGGTATGCTGCAATTTTGTTTTAAAGAATAAAAGGGTATTTTTGCTTTCACTGCCTAACTTTTAAGACATGGAATGTGGTGGATTTGTTCTGTTTAATGCCTCTACCAAGCAGGGAGACATGTGACATCGAACATAAAACCGTATGGCATGACATGTAATCATGTCATGGCATTGGTTTCTAAGAAAAAATAATTAAGGCAATATTATGCTGCGAATGTGGCGGAAGACCTTGTGCATCTGACAGCAACAATTTAATTTATGGAGCCATCAACTGAGACATCCCTCTTTTCACAAAGTTAATGTTAATGGTTGCAGTGGCAGGTGGTTTGATTGGTAATCAGTGATGCCAGCCCATACCACAGTTAAGCTGCTTTTAAAAGAGTAATAGCCTAAACCCCGCCCCCTCCATGTTAGCAGATGGAGCATAGTCCAAAATAAAAGGTATCAGTCAAATGAATGTTCCCAAAGGTTTCTGTGATGTTTGTTAAAGTGTGTGTTCACAGCTGTGATTGATTCACACTTCCAGTGAGTGTATGGACGGAATGACACCGCGGTTCCACCACTGCACAGACATGAGCTCTAAAATTACAAGATGGTACTGCCCGTCTGACATTTTGGCTTCACTTATGTACAGTGACGCATTCATCTCTAAATACAGTCTATGATCCCACCCTATTTCTACATTCATGACAGTAAAGAGCCACGAAAGGCGGCGTATCGTAATGCTACGTTTGCTGCCATTCATTGTCTGAGACATGAGCCCATTGCTTTGCAAGGCATTGTGGGTTTACAGGCAACGTGGGACTGACAGCAGAGAGAAAAAAACTCTTTTGCAATGAGGGGAAAATTTGAATCTCTGTACTGTTTGCTTAAAAACTGTCAAAGAAAAACTGACATAGTGATGGGACATGAACTTCCGTATTTACTTGCAGTGTGAAGGAGTTGTTTTGATGTACATTCTCTTTTCAATGTCCCTGGCCTCCAGGTTTAAGGATACAAAAAAAAGCATTACTTCTCGGCACAACCTTAGGTAAATTTTTAGAGAAAGTGCAGGTTGCTAATTTACACGTTTGCTACTCATCAAGCTATTTGTCAGCTTGTGAGAGTTGAAACGTCCACCGCAATTAGCGAGAACTGGGGGAGGCAATGTGCAATTTGTTGGCTTCCAGTGGGGCTTCCTACATCCCAATGTGTGCCTTTGGCCACTTAATAACAATGACTTGGCCGCCATGTCAGCCTGCATTGTTAGTCACTTATTTCCAAAAGTAAAGCTAACACGGTGAGCCGCCTCATTTAAGGTGAGACGGTGAAGACGGTAACATTCATGAGCATGTGTGCTTGTTCCCACATGTCTTTTCACCCAACCTTCTGTCTTAATTATGTGAAAAAAGGGATGAGGGGCGCATCCGGCAAGGGAGAAAACCCAGAGTCAAGACAAGTTTGAAAAAACATCTGTTTTGATTGCCAAAGTTTGGTTGAGCTTCTGAGTTCATTTCTTTGAAATCAGATGACATAAGCAGATATGTAGCAATCACAGGAGGATTATTTT
This sequence comes from Etheostoma cragini, assembly GCF_013103735.1. Lineage (NCBI taxonomy): Eukaryota > Metazoa > Chordata > Actinopteri > Perciformes > Percidae > Etheostoma > Etheostoma cragini. The sequence goes on along the minus strand of NC_048429.1, from coordinate 6,545,654 downwards.
TGCATTCACATTACAGACAGATAGTAAACTTTCATCTGCTTACCACCGTGGGACAATTTAAAATTCATCAGCCAACTGGGTTTTTGGTATAGCAAAAAATCTCAGAATAATGTGTTAATACCTTCAAGAAAGTAGTAGTTCATTGTTAACTTCCCACCTGTGGACATATACATACACAATATAACTAACAAAAAAGGCCTCATCCACGGAAGTACAAATGCTGGAGTTGAAAGAGATTCCTAACATGGTGTATTTGAGGATAAAGTTTTGAACTGTTGTAGGTGAAATGTTTGACGGTCCTTAAAACGAGTGATGTGGGAGATTCCCCAAATGATGGCACAGAGGAAAGGTCGATCAGAGTTAATCAACAGGCTCCAGACAGTGGCTTTCGGCCAGACATAGCAGCTTGGCGATGTATGGCGTAACAACCATGGATCCTCTGGGATCTCAATCCAGGGGCAGGTTGAATGATGTGCTTGGCCGGGCGTGGTTTTCACATATGCCAGGGTAAACTGGGTAACTGCTTTCCAATCCACAACGTTAGAGTTCCAGATACTCAATATAGAATAGGACAAAGAAGACAGATGGAGAGCAGTTTATCATTCACACTCAGCTCCAAATGAAATGGGATCAAACGGGATATAGTTAAATCTAATGCAACTAAACACACAATTTGATGTTTAAAGAAACTTATTTTCCAGCTGCCAGGGTGAATAAATCAAATATTGTGAATATACTGTTGCTCATCATTTATATTTTTGTCTTTAAGTGTTGCTTCTTCTCTTTTGGTCCATTTTTCATTCTCTCCTAACCTGCTCTGTTTATGTCTTGTTTCAAACGTCGTTCCTAAATCGTGTTTCTTTATGCTACATTAGCTCATGGTCTCATAAAAGAAAACTTAAATCTGAGAAAGAATGATATCAATGTGCTACATTACTTGAGCACACATATATTTAGCCCCATAAAGGCTATAAAGCTGACAAAGTAAAGTAGTAAAGTGGGTAAGTAAATTAAAAAGCTGAAAATGAATGAAGGCATGAAGGTACATACCCTAATGATGAATTAAGATTCTTTATGTGATGCCAAGCTCTCTCTATTTTTGCTGTTTCTTTATCTCACTCATTTAATTCAAACTTTTTGTCTGCTGGCTTCTCTCTCTCCATTTGGCCTCTCTTATCAACTTTCCTCCCCTCCATATCCTCTCATTTCTGTCTTTTCTCTGGGGAATTTTATCATCCACTCCTCTCCCTATCTTTTCTTTTTTACTTTTACACCTTCTCACTCCCATAATGCTCAGACCTTTGAAGGGCTTAGCGAGCAGCACATTGAACAGTAAACATTTTACAGCATTTTCGGGAATCATAAAGAGAAGTCGTTTCATCTGAGTCCTTAAAAAAATGTTTAATAATGTCAGTGACTCACTGCAAAGAAGTACACCTCCTCCTTAGTGGGAATATTTGCAAAGTTGCCTTGCTCGCTGCTGCATGCCGTACTGAATGAGGTGTGTGGGTTGGTGCAGGTTTAAAGAGTGGGAACACTTGATTGTAAGGGTAAAATGTTGAGGGTTTGTCAAGTGTGGATGTGTGTGTGTGTATTCCACTGTAATTTCACACAAATGTGTGTACACATGAATTCATGCATCTGTACATTGTACTTAGCTGGTAACATAGTATTACTGCTTTCCCCAGTAACGATAGTAGGCTGTAATTAATTCCCAATTTTACAAATTATATCTGAGTTTTCAGTAAAAAGTAAGTTAGTTGTGCAACTGCCCTCTTTGAATATCATCAAATATTATTTAAAAACATTTACTCATGTAAAGTATGAGAGGATCTTAGAGCCCTAATATACACCTAGAACTTCATCTGCATGTTCAAATGCAATAGATGGCCATTCATATATATATATATATATATATATATATATATATATATATATATATATATAT
>NC_048429.1:6534861-6543606 GCF_013103735.1 Etheostoma cragini | reverse complement strand
ACAAAGAGTGAAAAATTTAAAGGGGTCTGAATACTTTCCGTACCCACTGTATATATATATATATGTGTGTGTGTGTGTGTGTGTGTGTGTGTGTATACACTGTATACTTACTGTATATATACATACACACCTTTTGGGAAAATTCTGTCAGGCCAACTTTAACAGTTCAATTCGACCAATTATTTCATCATTTATTCACCTGACCTCCACCTTTACTGCCACAGTTAGCCTATGGTTATGGGTAAAGTCAGCTCTTATATTAATGGATTGTGTCAGGTCCTGAATGGATTTATAGACAATTGTGTGTAAGGCACACAGTATAAAAACATGTCTTAAACACAATTACCATTTTATGTTTGGTATAATTGGTTGCAGTATTCTTGCACGTCAACCTGAAATAGCTAAATCATTGAAATTTTTTTTTTGCATTTGTTGTTGTTGTTTTTTTTTAAAGAAATGATGAATGTTAGGACACACGTTTTATGTAAATCACTTAAATGTGTGGCCCTGACTGACAACTCCCTCTCAGGAGAGGAAACTAAGTTAATTTGAGTTTGAAAGGTCAGAAGCAGATGCTGTAATACATTACTATCGTCAGCGAGTAATGAAATCAGTGAAGAATAATGATTAACACATTTTTTTTTAAATTAATGAGAGCCCCAATACTAATTTAGACTCCACAACTGCATTCCACACATCACATGATAATACATGAGCACTAAATTCCACAGGTCAAAAGGAATACTCAAAGAAGAGTGTCATACTGTATGAACAAAAATTCCCTCTTATACAAACAAGACATGTGCATTAAGACATTTACATTAATACATAAAGTACTTCTCCCCAGACTACTGACCCTTAGCGTCTGTTTGTAGTTTTCTTGATCAACACTAATGAAACATCTGTCTGCTGTTTCTCCAACAGAGGCGCCACAGTTAATTGCAACTAGATTACCCTACTAATCATGCCACTTTTCAATGTCCATAGTTGTTTTTGAGAGCAATAAGTGAAAAAGGGAAGTGGTGTGTGTGCATCTGTCATCATTCCTCCTTGATCCACAACTAAACAGCCCATAGAAAATGTGCCTTTGAGAATGTATTCTACAATAAGAGGATTAGAAGTGGCTGTATTGTATTTGCTGTCCATGCAACCTAGGTAAGAGAAATGATGACTTTGGGAAGCTTTATGTGACCCCTGATAAGTAATCCTCTCTTCCCTGCAGCGCTTTCTTTCATAAAAGGTTCAATTTCCTCTGACAAGCTCTAGCACATGTTCTTGCTTCAGAGCGCAATGCTTAGCACCAATTGCGTAATCTCCACTAGCCACCAATATCTGTGTCATATCCCGCCTTTTCTCTACAGTTTGTGCGAGTGTCTGTGCGTCTGATATGGGACTGGGATCCATTAAAGAGGCTGAGTCAAGAATCTTGGCAAGTCATACAGGACTGCATTCAGTGTCTTCACCTTTCAGTCCTCCTTTAGCATAGACACAGCGCAAGAAAAGGAAACGGGAGCATAAAAGGTGGTTTTGAGATACCTGTGTCTTTCATGTGTAAGAGGCGAAGGTGGACAATATATACAACATAGCGGTGGGAAGTGATATTAAAGAGAACAGGAAACACGGACTGGTCAAGAGGTCAGGACAGACAAGCTGGGAAAATGAAGGAGTAGATGAAATGAAACACGCAGCGGTTCACAGATTCAGACCTTCTGTGGTCGGAGAAAAAATTAAAAGACGGTAGAGCGAGAATAACGGACAGAGATGCTGACCTCAACAACAAACAGGGCTCTGCCAGATATGAGAACTAGAAGTTACAACAAAGTGAAGAAGTTAAAATGCCGGAACTTGAAATTAATACAAATATTGGATGAAAAGAGGCAAGTGATGGAGAATTAGGATATAAATGAAAGTAAGAGAAGGAAGAGAGAGAAGCAGTGGGAGGTACAACGAGCCACAGAAGGAAATGCCAAACTTGACATAATCAGAAGAGAAGGTGGTTATTAATTGAATAGTAAGCTTTATGGTAAAGTGACCCGGCTGCCCATGTGGGAATGAAGGTAGGCGTTCATGTAGCAGCCCAGAGGTACTCAAGGGATGCAAAGCTGTTCCAAGGTCAGCTCAAAAATGCACAGGCATGGGGTGTTTGCATTGGAAGGGCTGCCAAATCCCCGGGCCCCAAGATCACATAAAAGTAAAAATGCACAAGCAGGAACTGTACTTCTATGCCTCAGCTAAAACATACATTAAACACAGAAAAAGAGGGAACAAAAGAAAAAACAGGATTAAAAATGAAGAAAGAGGAAAGAAGACAATGGGAAGGTGGGAAGAGGGGAGGGGAGGTACCAAAGGGGATTGGTACTGTGCAAACGTGTAAATTACATTGTTGAGGTATTTAATGAAAATGCATACATTTACAATCCTTTCAATTACTTCTAGGATCGGTCTTATGGAGAGTGGGACGCTGATGATAGGGGACTCTATAAAAAGATGCATCACCTCATCACCTCATCATCATTGGAAAGGATGCATAATCAACCCTATTCAAAAAGAGACACTGACTGTATACAATTATTTTTCAGTTTTTAATCTAAATTAGTTTGCTATTTGCTTAATCATCTGTGTGATATTTCAGGAGATCAGAACAGAAATTAATTAACAGATCGGGCAAAAATAAATCTGTGTCTTCTGTTTTTTTACATTTTGAAATCAGATTTGAGGAAGCAAAAATAATGAATAACTGTATGGTGATAATATATAATTGTGTAATATGTTGATCACATCAGTAAGTCAAAGTGAATTCTTGAAATACATTTAAAAACTGTATACAATTTATGAAAAATACTTCAAAGATGCCCAGAGGCTCCTAACTGGATAAATTGTATCCAAAATCCCTCCGAAGCACAGGAACAACAACCTGGAGACAATGAAAACACAGTTGTTTTCTACTTCAACTCAACTAAAAGAGACTTAAACAAAATGGAGCAAAAGCAGAGTGTGGTGGTCAACAGCTTGCTTATTGCATGAAAAGATGTGCTCAATGCTAAACACACCCACAGAAAGAGTCTGCATGGAAGAACTGCTCCAAAGATAGTTGTCAGTCAGTTTATGACACCTGCCAACTGCATGAAACATCCGTGAAACACTTTGAGGCAATCTGCCCCCCAGAGAGTAGTATGAAAAACAACTGAAGTTTCATCAGAAGTTTTGCATTTTGCGTCTTTTATACTGTTCTGTACTGTTACTGTTTCTTCCATTAATGCATTTTGCAATTGGTATAATATTGTTAGTGTCCAAACAGTTACTGCTAAATACTAACCATTTTACTAGTGAGAATTGTAAGAGGTCGCAAAGTCGTACATTCAGTGAACTAGTACAGGGGATAAGAAGCAATATGGTGACTACATATAGGATACACACAGAACAAAAAGGAATTCATCTGCTCTGAGGTGGGAGAGACATTTGTGAAACTCCCTGCATGATGTTACCAGGTTTGAGTCCGATACCTTAATAACAGAAACCCGCATAGTGGAAGTCTTACAGAGGCTCTGACTCACAAAGTACCTATACATACAGAGTGACAGTAAAACGCTCCGTCCAGCACACTGTAAGCCTAAAGCAAGACATGCAGTAAGCCGCTTAATGTCTCCGCAAAACAGAGGAAAGCAGAGCCGAGGAAAGAGAGTGGGATAGAGGAAGGCAGGAGTATGAATGGATGGATGGACGAAAAGAAAGAGAAACAGGGATTTGGGCCTGTGATGGGATGTCACAGTATGGGTGAGAAGGGTGAGGATGACAAGGAAAGAAAAGGACGGGTGTGTGTTGAGAGAGAGTGGGGTGCGCAGTAGACAGACAGTGAAATGAAAAAGCCCTTCCAGACAGCTTGGTGACAGGCCTAAGTAACCCTCCCAGTAAGTCGGCATATAATCCAGGTAACGTGGCACGAATAATAGATGAAACATCAAACAGCAACCCCCTCCCCCGTCAACCTCCCACCTTCAACTAACCCACTCTAGCGTTTGCTACCCCTGCCAGCCAGCCCGTCCCATCCAAAATCCACTTTCATGTTACCTCCGAGCAGCACGCTTCAAACGCTTATCACAGTTGACAAATCCCCTTTTTTCCAATTTGCTGGGTAAAATAGAACTGAAGTTTTTATTGCAATACATACTTGTGATGCAGAGATGAAGGGGGAAAAAAACACTGATATGTTCATTATTTATTTGTTTGAGGATGTCGTACATTCAATCCCTTTGGGTGCTGGGAGGTGGATAGCTAACATGCGGTTAAAGATGTGGAGACCCAACGTGTGGCAGGGAGACAGAGTGTTACTGCTCCCACGGTGAGAATTTGAGGGGATCGTTACATAAACATGGGACCCATTAAGTATGGGGAATGTAATTTGTGGAAGTGACAGATCATTCTTTGTATTCTGTCTGGTAATTGCAGACACTGCATCATTGGGGCTGTGAGTGAGACAAATACACAAGGAGTGTTTAAAAGTGGATGTGGTCATCCAGGGTAGAGGGTGCTGTTTATGTGTGATTGTGTGTGTTTACCCACTCTTACACAATGATGGTATGAAACTTTTGCTCCTTCTAGTGAGCTACTATGGTGTATTGCACCTTCTGGGCCCTAGTTAGTGGAAGCTGCTACCAGATAATTGAAAGTGGCAGAGAACTGTCTGAGCACAGCTGGAGGCTGACAGGAGGTGGGGTTTCATCAGGAGTTGTGGGTCACAAAAGAATAAGAAAAAGAGGAGGCAAGGGGTCAGGCAGAATGTCCACCTCTGTGAAGTTACAGTACCTGCTGGGTTGTTTTTGATTGAGAATGACTAGAGCTCAAGCTTTTCCTTCCTCTTTACCGACTGCTACACGTAAACACATTCACACAAATGGGAGCACACGCACACTGTTTTTGAGAGTCAGAATTTCACTCATCAGAGCAGAGTCCTTGAGGCCTGAGGGGGACGCCCCGCTTCTTCTCTCTCTTCCCCTCCTTCTCTTTCTCTCTCACACACACACTTTCTCTCCACAGAGCCCCAGAGCCGAGAACTTAATGAAGACGAATGTGAGGAATCAATTTGCGGCATCTTCCTTCCATCTGGCTGAGGTTCGTCTCTGCACCTCAATTAGCACGGCAGCTGGGGGAGAGCTCCTCCAAAGCAGCCGTATTACACACACCAGCGTCTTGTGGAGCAGCTACGGGCTACAGGCTTTGCTGAGAGAGGAATGCATTAAAATGAGAGGAATGTGCTACTTAAAGCTTAGCAGCGAAAATCTGTTTTTCTTCTGAACCAAGGAATAAAATGATAGCTTTGGCAAAGTTAACTCCAACTCCAACATTTAATATTCTCTAACAACCCAGTTGATAAACAAAACTGAGAATAAGAGGTGCAAGTCAATTATATAAGGTGTATCATCATTTCTGCTTTGTTGTGGAGGATTATTTGGAAAGAATTACATTCTAGTAAACTAGTAATTGCTTGACAAATCTGTTATCATTATACTAACAAATAAGCAATTGCTTCTCCATGTTGGAAAATCTTCCACCTGTGTTCTACAAAGATGAAGTTATAAAACTGTGCTGATGACCAAAAATGCTTAGCCACTTAGCATACTAGAAAGTATGTAATTATAACCACTTTCAAAAATGTGAGCAATAAACCCCATCAAAAGCAAAATCCACGTACACAACCGTCCACATGGAAAAGCTCAGAAATAAATCGGGCTTAGGATGACGCCTTTTACAAAACTGACAAGGCGTTGTAGAACCCGGTTTTTAGGATTCACAAGCCAAGTTTCCATCCACTTGTCAATCAAATTATCTGAAGTTCAGTAAAAAAACTCATGTGATAAAGCTGGTGAAAGTGTGTTTCCATCCAACGGTTTTAAAGCGAACAAAAACCTGTGCCTAATGACGTCACACACTGTTTTGCGATCAAATTGGCATGTCAAATTGATTGTTTCCATTCATTGTCGCACTGAATCGTAAAAATGAAACATTCAGGCAAACATTTGCGAACAAAGTTTTGTTGACAAAATGGATTTCGCCGTCTACCAACAAATGATCAACATTGCACAAGTTGTAATAGTGCTAATGTGCCAGCTGAATGAAACATATCAAGCTATAAGAAGAAAACAACAACGCTATCAACACATTGCTAGGATGATGCAGATGCATCTTGCCTTTTATTTTGCTCTGGCACCGCTGCGAGACAACTCTTTTTTGAGACATGTCGCTGTTTGAGCGCCGTCCATTTACTCTGGAGGACGTCCCACAGCTTGTCGTAACCTTTGTTGGCCATTTTTTTCCACGAGTTCTTGATCAATTTAATTCAAAAAGTCTCTCGTCTCCTCGTCTGTCCACTGACAGCTGTGTTTGTTGACACCCAACTTGTGTGCAAACAGAGCGGAAATACTGGGCGGAAATGAACTAAAACTTCTTCTTCTTCGTTTTGTGGCGGGTTGCAACCATCAATTGGCCTAAAACTTAATCGCAATTCATCATTTATTTGGCAAATAATGTTTCCATCACTGTTTGTTGCATAAGTCGCATATCGATCAAGATAAAATCCGATGAGACCAAACTTATTTCCTTAGAGCCAATATTTTCATGAAATTCCAATAAATTTTGCTGTTTCCATAAGGCATCATTTAATAAAGATAAAAATGTGTGGATGGAAACATATCAACATTTCTCTTTCCACATGATACAGGGAGAATCCACTGGGATCACACTAAACAACAGGGAGGATACATAGTGACCAATAGGTACCTAAAATGGGTGTGTGTGAAGGTTGTGTTGCTCATAGAGCAAAGCACTCTCTCTGATCTGTGCTTACTTTGTTATCTGTTGATTCAACAGATACTGAATCCAAGACTGGCTGCTACCCAGACACAAATACAGACATCTACTGTCACTATCTTCTGTTTTCTCTGGATTACATCAATGTAAGTCCAACGTTACACACTGTCCAACACTGACCAAATATTGACAAGCCTAAACTGTTGGCGTCCATCATCCTGCATATCAGATTAGCGTAAAGCTAACCAATAAGTGCACGGCAGTATACTGCCAATATCTAGCTAAATCTTGGGCATTTACACAGTAAGCTTGTGGTGATGACAAGCTTGGCAATGGATGGCTGGGGCAGATTTTAACACCAGAGTAAAGAGCTCAGGCAGACAGAAGCTTTCGTTGCTCGCAGGGACCGCTCACTCGGAGTTGGCCCGCACAGGCTACAAGGCTGAAATGGAGGACACCCACTGTGACCTGGTACAGGAGGTGACCAAGGCACTCCTGGAAGCTATTTGATAGGATCAGTCTAATTAAGTAAGGAAGAAAGCAAGTAAGCTCACTATTTGCTCATTCGTTTTGGCAGTATCTTACTGCAGAGTAGATTAATTGTCCTTAAGGTAAAGGAAAATTGAGACCCAGAGGAGAATTGAAGAATGGGATGAAGCCAAGCCTTTACTTTGCCCAAACTCTACTAGCCTTTTAAGAGCCCTATTTTGTCTTAAATCAAGGTGAAGGTGTTGTTTTTAAAAGTGAAGTGACCATCCAATTTAAATTAACTCAATCACACACACCCCGTTGATGAAAGACGGACAATCAACAAGCCTTCTCCAGCGGCTATTGCCCACATCAAATCGCTTGTTACTTTGGCAATAATGTGAGCTGCTTTTGTTATTATCTTTCATGCTAAACGGTCCCTTATCAACCTGCGTAGGTGTGTGCACTCGCCTAATTGATTTCCCACATATAGGTCATGCATGTGATTCACAACATGCCTGCACATTAATCACTTTCTCTTTCTATCTCTGTACTCTTACTCTCTCACATGCCAACTCTAGTTTCTTGATGATGAGAACAAACAGTCTGCAGATATGCTGAAGCATAAAAATAGCATTTCAATCTGACTGCATTGTGCAGCACACGGTTTATGGTAGATGGGAAGCATAAGGACAATCAGGGAAGACTGAGGATAAGGAGACAGAATATGCACATACACTCATGTACATAAAACATGCACACATATAGTATGTATAGCACAACATTAATAGAAAGCCATGCATCTTTGTACTTCAAAAAGCACTGCCCTTCAGCCTGTGACTCACACACACAGCTCCTCCAACAGTTTGTCCTGCAGCAGTGGATACACACTCCGCTGGATCAGCTGTACTAAGCTCTAGAGGGATGAGAGATGGGAAAGACCCCCCTCATGCCAACATAGAGGTGCATCTGACGTCCATGGCTGTGTGTGTGTGTGTACACATGCTGATGAGTAAGAGTGAACACTGAGTCCTGCCTGGGGCATCACTCCTCCCTGGCACCGGCAGCATCAGAGACATTTCAGCCAAATGTCAAGCATACTACCACTAGTAAACATCTGTATTTTTATATCCGTGTGAATGGCTGTACGTACTGCAGTCTAAGTATGCTACACAGCAGGTCATCTGTAATTTTATCTAGTTGGTGTGCTGGGGACTAACTACTTATTTTTGTTTGATGCTGTCCTTTTACTGCATACAGAGTTCTTTATCCTAATAAAAAAAGGCTACACTTGGATAATAGAGACAATTCCTTTGGTTGTTGTGTAACATCCCATCTGTGAATAAAGATCACATACAAGAAAGGCCAGGAGCCATGTTCAATGTTCAAATGTAACAAGTACAGTGGGTACGGAAAGTATTCAGACCCCTTTAAATTTTTCACTCTTTGTTTCATTGCAGCCATTTTCCAAAA
>NC_048429.1:6520708-6534761 GCF_013103735.1 Etheostoma cragini | reverse complement strand
TTGGAAAAAGGCTGCAATGAAACAAAGAGTGAAAAATTTAAAGGGGTCTGAATACTTTCCGTACCCACTGTACATGTCTCAGTTTGTGCGCTGAACCATCAAGATGCCCTTGATAATGATTAAAAAGGCCTGGGAGGAAGCAAAAGAAACCCCCTCTTTCACACTGTATGATACTTCCACTCTATGTCCTAACATGCTCTCTGGCCTTGCCACCTCCCACAACCACTCAACCACTGAGTGACTACACTCTCTTTGAAGTCAGTCCGCACCAATTAGCCTTTGCTACAAGCTGTGCCTTCACACTGTCAGTGCAGATCACCTGCTAGTTCAACACAGCCTATTAAAGACTGAGATAACTGAACATGGAGGTGGTCGAGGGAGCTGGCTCTTAGGAGTGGTACTTGTCTGCTTGTTGCGTGTTTGGCTCGAGAAGAGAGAGGCACCTGCACCAATTCTAAAGCACAGTCACCACATTCCCTTTTTTCTTTTTGTTTGACACATTTTAAAAAGGTAAGAGAGGAAGGGGAAGGGAAAGGGAGAAACACTCATGTTGTGATGTTGTGTGTCCGTGAGTGTGTTTGAGAGAGAGATAGGGATAGTTGGTCTTTGATGGTCTATGTAAATAGGGGCATAGAAAGTCATAGGAAAGCTGCATCTCTGCTGCCCCTCTCAGGTAATACAATCTTACTGCACAGCCTCTGCTGGGAGTTTAAAAGGTGTTTCACAGACATCTCTCAAATCTCCCTCCTTCTCCTCCCCTCCTCCTCCCAACAATTCTTTTTTGCTTCTTTCCTACATCATTTAGCAATTTATCTCTTTTGCTTTCCCATTTTCATGTTGTCTCTTTCACAGCTTTGTCACTCTCTCCGTCTCCCTGTTTGATGCTCTCTTCCCCTCCCTTTTCTTTGTGCTGCAGTACTGTGTAATGGATGCCCATGGGTTAGGTGTACCTGCTGCACTGTGAGCCCACATAATCTGTCAGCATAGATACATTAGTATGTGACACGAAATTTGGAAAAGAGAGAAGGAAAAATACAAAACAAATCATTGGATAAGGCAGTGGTCTACATATATACAGAACATGAGTTGTACTGTTATCTCTTAACAGTAAAATAAAGTGTATTCTTTTATAAAATATTTCACACAAATCTATAAAATTAAACTGGATTCACATTACTTAGCTAAGTCCACTGGCGACCAATACAAGGACAGCTGGTAATGACACAATTAATTAAGTGCAGACAGCCATTGGCGACTAGGCATGTTTTTACCGGGGAATGTTTGTTAAGATTTATAAAGAATGTGTTTATAGTATTTACTATCTTACTGGGATGTTTTGGAGCCGATTGGCGTGGGTTGGTGTGGACGAAGGACACAAGGCAATGAACTGGTAAGAGGAACTTACCTTCATTCATGTATCCAGCTAATTTAAAAGGCTCATGTCACTGTATTACTGCATGTGGACAGACAACTTCAGTTATTATTGTATGAGGCGTTTTTATTTTGTGTGGTGCGAATGTTCCATCAAAACAAGTTCCTTTCCGAAACCATTTTGCAGAGCCACATATGCTGCGTCCTGAGCCTAGCACCGCCCACAACGATTGTGATTGGTTTAAAGAAATGCAAACAACCCAGAGCATATATACAGTATCCTATACTAGAATATATCTGTGATGTAACCAGACCTTACCCCACAGTGCTGTGAAGATTAGTCTGACAATGTAAGCCTACCAAAAGACAAACGAGTTCTAAACCATACGGTACTGAAACTAGAGAAAAGGTTCTTCATCAGTGGCTTCCAAAACAACACAAATTCCTGTACCAAAAACAATTCATGAGCGTTTCTACAACCCTTGACCTCAACAGGTCCTACCCAGTGGTCCACCTATGTAGATATGTTCCCTTAGTTTGCATTATTATTATTATTTAAAGTCCTTCTCAGGATTGTGTGGAAAACGTCATTGGTCTTTACATTATATTATCTGGACCCTCCTTTTGTTATTGTCACACCTCTTTTGGTGGGATAAGTTAAACCTTTAACATATAATTAGTTTGTAAAGTTTGGTGGCCTAAATTCAAGCCTAGCTTCAACACACATGAGCAGGTGTAGGGCCTTTAAGGTAAAGTTACGTTTAGAGATGAATTAATTAAATAAGTGTCAGATTGGGTTTACGGTTAAGGTTACGAGTGTAAACTTTTAATGATGGGGGACCATGGTCACTGGTGCAGAAGTCAGAGACTGTGTGTGACCTCTAATACTTTATATGGCAGTACAACAATGTCACACTACTTCTTCCTTCACTACAGTCAAAAATAGGAAAAAAACTAATGAAATTTAGAAAATGTAGACATGGTTTTACAAAAACAGTGCTGTTGTTTTCCTTATGAGCACAACATTCATTAGACATCAAGTGATGATGTTAATATAAACCTTTAAAATACAAATTTAAAGTGTGCTGCATACAGTAGCTGTAATGAGACTTGATGCAGAGTGTCTGTCCTTGGTCCTGAAACACACTGCATGGTGACAGTCTGGGTCTGGAGCTGTCTATGGTGCTGAAAGCAAACCCACACAATTACCAAACTAAGATGCTTAGTCCCACAAAGCCATGGAGCTAAAGTGCGACACATATGCAATTAAACGTACCGATTTTGATTTCTCATAGTATATTCACTGCAATCCGATGACAATCAGTACAATATTTTGTCCCAAACTATTTGTGATAAAGGCAAAGGGTAGTAAAAATGTCCATGGTGTGCTTGGGTAGTAGAAGCTTTACAGCAATGCAGTGACAGCACCAGAGCTAAGTACAGAGTCTTGGGAAGATGTACTTAGAGCTTTAGTGGCGTATGCTAGACAGCAAAAGCTGACTGCGGCGTACTGAGCACCATAGGGTTGCCAACGGGAGACACGAGAGGGAGCAAGACAGAGGGAGAGGGTGAGGAAGAGAAAGAGAGGAGGGAAGAACGGGGATGACAGAAGAGCTTCCATTACTAAACAGAGGGAACATTAAGAAGATTTCATTTGCCTAATGACAAAGGCAGATCCCTAAATGGCTGCACAGTATATTGTAGTGAAGCATATTCCATTAATGCAATACATCTCTGAATATTAACAGTAGGTCCGTCTTCCTCAGCTTTTTTTTTTTCTCTCTCTTCGGATTTTCTCTTTCCTTTTAGATTTTTTTGCTTATACCCCCCCTCTCTGTGCCAGTTCTTTTTATTACATAATATTGCGGACAAAAAGTACAGAGAGAGGCTGGTGCATGTGCATCCATGCTATCTTTATGACTCCCTCTCCCCTTCTACTTCTCTATTTCTTTAATCCCCTTACTCCATCATCAACACAAACACACACATCACACATACCCAGAGCAAATAAGCTATTATTCATTCGCAGATACACAAAAATGCACGAATCCACACCCGTAACGTTTGTTTCTCACATACTCATTCAAGTCAAAGCAGTACGCGATTAACATCAAAGCACAGTTTACATACCAAGCTCAAGGGTGTGGGTAAAGCTTGTGCATTCATTATTGATGGCAAAATACACACACACACACACAAGCAAACAAACAAACAAACAAAAGGGGCCCTAACATCATACTTCCAAAGTTGCCATTAACTCAAACTGAGCTACAGGGCCAACACTAAAGAAATGAAAACATATATTTGTTGTAGGAAAATAGAAATGGATGCATGCATAAGTCTACACATACTAATGCATGCACAGAACTCTGCCAAACATACAGTAACCACCATTAACCCAAACACTACCTATGGCCCACAGAAGCACAGTTACAGCAGAGGAAACCTGTACATACTGAATGCATCATTATTATACACGTATTAAAGATGGATTATCATGTTTGCTTGCCCTTGATTGGTAGGGTTTGTGTTTTTGTGAGGCTTCATTTGTTTTAGGTGTTGCTCCAATTTGTTAGACGTAAGCAGCTCATTTCTCTTTGTTAGCAGGCTAATAATGTCATAAAAGCAGAGAGCTTGTTTTTGTGAGGCCGGAGAGCTGTTTGAGGGCTGTAACTCTGTTCTCATATTCTTCCCTGTGTAGCTATGCTTGCCTTTCTTTTCAGCTGTCCCGTATGACCTTGCTTTCTGCGGCTGAGTTAGAGATTAGATGGAGGAGAATACAACTGGGGAAATTTAGATTGTTAGAGAGAATCTACGGTTTTAAGCAGGCATGCCTAAGAAAAAAGAAAGGTCTTAAAAGATACATTAAAGCGGAGACACAGCAGTACTGGGAGATGAGAAAAAAGGGAGTGAGGAAGGGCTGGGTGTGTAAGCAAGTGTGTGTGTGTGTGTGTGTGTGTGCGCATGCTTTTCTCTTTGTATACCTTCATATACAAGTGACGGGAGGTCTTTCATTTTTTATTCCAACATAGTTGTTAATCCGCTAATTGTGCTTAATTACCTGATGGCTCTAATTAGGGCCAGTGATGGTATGAGTGGAGCAACCCTACTCATCGACCTGAGAGAATCATGAAAAGACCCCGGGCTGGCTGATGCACTCTCAGTAGTGTAGCTCTATGTGTTTGTGTGTATATGACCAAGGAGAAAAAAAGAGGATGAAAAAGGAATTTGAAGGAACGTGGGCACTTTTGCCAATTATGACAGGGATGAAAAATGTGTTGGTATTGCAGATGATGAGGTTGAGATCATGATTGTTGATGAAGTGCATGTGTGAGATAGAGAGACAGAATATGAGTAAAAGTGATTGAGCATATGTTCACTTCTGTCCCTCTCCCCTTCCTTTTTCACCCACTATCTTCTCCTAAGAATGATGAGGGGATGACATGGCAGTGGGCCTGCTCTGTTAACCAGCTTATGTAACCATGCCCTGGCGGCCTGGAGGATGTGCTGACAGCATGCTTTCTCAGCGTCATTAGC
The DNA here is from genome assembly GCF_013103735.1 of Etheostoma cragini. NCBI lineage: Eukaryota > Metazoa > Chordata > Actinopteri > Perciformes > Percidae > Etheostoma > Etheostoma cragini. The sequence continues at coordinate 6,529,853 of NC_048429.1, read as the reverse complement.
AGAGTTACACAGCTGGCTCAGAAATAGGGGGAGGAGCGAGGGAGAGCAAAAGATGAAATAGAGGGAGGAAAAGAGGAAAGAAAGTGGGACTAGGGAAGTTGGGAGGAGAGCAAAAGCATCAGCAGGGATGGGATGGTGGGATGGCTGAAGATAGGAGGCGGTGAGTGGGAAGAAAGGAGAGTGTGCAGGGTTGACCTTCTGGAGCTATGGGACCTCCAGAAGGTCTATCCCAAACTTTCTCAGCTGAGCATCTAGCTCAAACACTATTCACACACCTTTTTTCCCACATTTACTCAATTTTCATTGCAACAATGCAGCAGGAGCGCCGCTGTTCTACCTATTGTTTTTTTTAGCCTCAAAAGGAGACAGACATGAAAGAAGAAATAAAGAATTGCTTTTCTCTCTTAGGACGTTCATCCGGCATGCTATCATGCCCCACATCAGAGGCAACAGAAAAGCAATTCCCATGCAAATACCAATCTCCCTGTGTACTGAACACAGATTACAAAAATGGCAATCTTGCATCACAGACCCCGAACAATGTCGGGGAAGACGCGTCATGTAACACAGATGTAACGTGTCTAAGAAACATCAAACGGGGACGGAAACTGTGCAACAGAGGAATCTGTCAATCAAGATGTCTGAACTCCAGCACCCTGCCAGAATCCAACAGAGTATAAAGACAATATACCACATGAGCCAAATTTTTTTAATATTCCTTTTTCCCATTCTGCAGTGAAAAGGACTTGTGCAGGGAGTGGTCAGTGCAGTTAACAAACCCTTTTTGATTTGACTGTAAACCTGCCGTGTACATAAAATGTAAAACCGCAGTTGAATCAGCAGCCAACATATCTCTGAGGCAGTTATAGGCTATTTAAATTATGCTACAGCAGCTATCATTTCTTGGCCACAGGGCTGGACAGTGATAGGAGGAACACATGCATCATAATGGATGCATGTGTGCTAATGGAAAGTGATGGAGAAGACTTTGAGAAGTTGATGGGGTGATACTAAAACACAGGTGCAGAACTATATTTTCCACTCCGTTTTTTTATTTTTTAATCCAATGTACATAACCCTAAACTCCCACAACTCAGACACACACACCGACACTCTTTTCTGTCTCTGTCTCCTGCATGGTTTAGCACAAGCTGCTTGGTTTTAAGCTGAGTATGGTTGGGGGAAGGCCCAGTCCATGGAGAGCTGTGAGCTCAGAGCCTGGACAAACATCCACCAGCGGCAGCAGAAGCCGCACAATAGCCCCTTTTCTTAAAACTTTGATGCTGAGGGGAGACACTGCTGCCATCTGAGGCCCCTCGTCCAAGTGTTGACACTGAGATAGAGTAGAGTATGGTGGACGTTTTTGGGTAAAGCATGATTATGGAAGTTGGATTAGCGAAGAACTTTTATTAAGCTTTTAGAAGTGGTGTCAGCAATAGGGAGGGTTGCATGACTTCTGGAGGAATGATAAAGAGGGGATGTACAGTATGCAAATATATGTATATGAGAGAGAGAAAGAAAGAGACCATGAGGCCGACATATGCATTTTGTGTTGTTCAGTGCAGTGAATAAGACTTTAAAACCTTCGTCAGTCAGTCAAAGCTCCAGCTCTGACAGCTTCTTTTCCTTTTTTTTTCCCTCCTTCTTCCACCATTTTGCCTCAGACACAAATGTTATGTTCTAATTCTGCATTTCCCTCACTCCAACATTTCCCACAGTCTCTGCCTTTGTTTTTTCTTTTTGCTACCGCTCCCATCTCTGATGCAACTTTTTCTCTCCGGAGGGGGATTTCTGTGGGACAAGTGCCATGTCATGGTTTATGGTTATATAATGTCTGGTGTGTGTGTGTGTGTGTGTGTGTGTGTGTGTGTGTTGCAACAGTGACGTCACAAACAGGGTAAAACTTTAAATGAAACCCACAAATGTCTTGGGGCAGTGCAGTGACACGGTTTCACCTCATAACCAGAGACATCCTGCAGCAGTGCTTAACACAGAGAGCAACGGCTCTGGGCTGATGGGGAGTCTGACATCTCCATGTACACACAGAGGTGTCACGCCTAAGGAGACAACAACAAGTCAATGGGGAAATGAAACATGCCAGCAGGGTACAAGCTCATTTGCTTATTCATGGAATGGGACTAATATTTTATCAGGCTGGTAATATCAGCTGACACTGGCTCCTTACAGATATATAGATATAGTTCTATTGTCTTGTCTACTGTATTGTTGACCACAGGGCTGCACCTAACGGTTATTTTTATTGTCGATTATTTTCTCAATTAATCAATAAGTTGTTTGGTCTAGAAAATACTAGAAAATGGTAAAAGGTGTCAATCAGCTCTTTTTTTTTGGAAGCCCAAGTTCACGTCCTCAAATGTCTTGTTTTGTCCATAACTCAAAGATATCTGGTTTACTTTTACAGAGGAGTTAGATACTAGATAATATTCACCTTTAAGAAGCTGGAATCAGAGAATCTTTATTACTATATCTTAATTACTCAAACCGATTACTCGATTATCAAAATTTGTAGTTGCCAATTCATTTAATGGTTGAATATTAATCAAAACAATTGATTTATCTTTGCAGCTCTAGTTGACCCTCCTTTTCCATAATTAAAGTTTAAAACATATTTTAGTTACTGTTTTTTTGAAAATGAATATCCGGTGAAGTTTACTGTCTAAAATGCAATGTTACCTTACGTGCTGTTATTGTCATATTTGATAGTCAGGTTCCTCGTTCAACTGCAAAATATCTGTTTTGACACACTGAGTGGCGTGAACTTAGTTTTATTCTGCTGTGCATACTACAAACTTTTGTCCTGACTCTTTTGTCCTGAAAACTAAATCTGAGGAGTTGTTGCAAAACTCACTAAATTAAAGTTGAATTCACAAAGTCTAAATACACCCAAGGATGTAAAACATATTTTAAGTTTTTTTTTCTTTGTTATCCATTTTATTATCTGATGAGCCCTAAGAATTATTGTATTGCTCATTTATTACTACAGGTGAAGTTTGCACTTTTACAGCCAGTCAAAGTCAAACATTTGACCCGTCCTCCGTTTTCAAAAAAAGGGAGGCCTATGACTTTAACAGGATCTTCCAAAGCGAGTTGAAAAGTGGACAATGCAGTGAAACAGCGTTGCCTCGGGGCCACAATACTGCCAAACTGGCACTAAGGCTTCTTCTAAGTCGGTTGGTACTCGCTGTGCTTTGGCTGCTGAAAGAACATCCCTTGAAGAGGGAGACAGAGAGGGAGAGTTATAGATGAGAGAAATGCTACAGATTTTCTATTCTGTGTGAGATGCAGTTCCTGCGTACGCATGTCTCTTGCTATTTTTTGTGTTTTTTCAGACCTTCCTTTTAAGTAGCACACTGCAGGCAAACACAAATATCCCTAAGGCCGGGGTGGAGGGAAGACTTGAAGTTAGGCACAGAGAGAATCGATTAGGACACACACAAATACACACAGGGCCCCCACACACTTGTGGTGGTACACTACCCACATGCAACCACATTCTCATACACACACACACACACACACACACACACACACACACAGACAAATAAATGTTACACAACACCTTTCCCATATCCCTTGCTCTCCAGAACTTGCCCTCTATCCATTTATCATTCACAGTTTTCTCATTTTGTGCCATTATCCCTGGTCTCTGTTCTCTTCCTCCCCTTTCCTCCACATCCCAAATGCCCTGTCTCAACATTATTTCTCACAACACAAGGGAGACACAATTTCTTGTTTTTTCACTCATCCCTGAATGAATTCTTTCCTTCTCCTTGACTTTGATGAATCATTCTGTCCCCCCTGAAGACTCCAATTATATCTGACGGGATAGCTTCCATGGCATGTATGTATACCAAAGCTAACTATCCATTGCCAGGACTCTGCTGCTGGTTACAACATGGCTGTCATTTACTTGGAGAAGTTGAGAGTATAAAAAAGCTGAAGTGGGGTCCTGGCTGCCAGTGGCAAAAGTAAACACATCACAGTGAGCCAAAAGGGTGACATAAATGTCATTGTTAAGCAAGCAGAACAGTGACAAGGCCCTTTTACACCGACTTCAATGTTTCTCCTTGGAGACAGACTGGAAGCTAAATACTTTTGACATCAATAGCACAAAAGTACAAAGTGATAAGAATTTTCTGTTTGCCAACTTGCCCCTTAAGAAAAAAATAAACAGATTAATAAGAATAGTTTGATTGCATTGGCTATATGTGGCTGTGCTGGTAAACTAGAAAAGACTGGATTCAGTCTGTTGCCAAGCTGCACTTTCTCAGTGCACTCTCTGTTTTGTAAATCACTTTGGGTAAAAGCGGCTGTTAAATTAAAGATTAAGCACAAACCAAAATTGCACTTGTGATGAAATGATTTCTTTTTAAAAGACGCTGCCAAACACAATTGACGCCGGCTAGCTTATAACTGGGTACAGGTGGTCTGAGCTCAGCTGTGCAGAAAGACAGACGGACAGGCGGACAAACACACACACACACACACAAACACACACACACACACACACACACACACACACGATTGGTTGACTCCTAGAGCATCAGGTTTGGGTCCACAGTATAATATACTGTAATCACAAGCCAACATGCATGCTGTATTTGGCATCATTATACCTATTGGTATTCAACACACAGACAGTGCAGTCTTGCTTTGATCTTTGTCCCGTTCTCTCCCAGTTTGCCCTCTCTTTCTCACTCTATTTACATCAAAGACATTTGTCCATATTTTAGTGTGATTTGCATGACAGCCTTGGTGAAGCTGTCCTCTATGTCAAGGTGGAAGAGGGACTGTTTGACAACTTGATCATATAAAAGCAGACTGGGAGCCGCCAGCAAAAATCAATAAAAGATAGAGCTCATGACAAACACTCAAAACCACGTAAATCTGGTGTTTGTCAGGTGTGCTCAGATAAGTTCACAGAGGGAAAACACTATTGATGAAGGTTTAAAGATTCAAGTGGTTCTTGTTTTTACAGCCTTATGGGTTTGTAATTGGCTCCCAGTCTCCCAAATGCATTTATATCAAGGCCTATCGATGGAGATGACCACCAAATGTCCAGGGGAATGTCTTTTGCACATGCCATCTGTGCACTGAGAGGAATATTTCTATATATGTTGATTATTTTATTAATAAAGCAATAAATCAATCACTAATTTGGCCTTTAATATGTCACCAAATAGTGAAAAAGGCCCATCACATTTTCCTAAAGCCTAAAACAGGTTTAGTACCATAGAAGGACTAAGAAATGCAGAGAATATTCATATTTGAGAAGATGAAACCAGTGACTTCTGGTCATTTATGATGAAAAATGTTATAATTTAGTAACAAAATTGTTAATTTTCTATCAATAAAATAATCAATAAATTAATTAAGCATTTCACCACTAGCATTATGTACATGAAAAGCAGCAAAATGCCAAATTAGTACTGCACAGCTGACAGTGACCTAAAGGCTACCTGGAACTTCTTAATACCCACTTTGAATACAGTCCCACCAAACAAAATGGTTCTTATATAACTTGCAGAGCAACAGGGGCAGGTCTGCTCTCAAGGGGCCGTCATTTGTTGTAAAGTTGCAGGTATCCTGTATACATATATTTATATTGATGTAACTGAAGGTAAAGATAGCAGAGAGATTGAAGACGGCTCTTCATCAATATATGCTCAGCTGTGGCTTCCCCTTTGGTCTCTAAAAATAAAAAAGGCAATTCTGAAGTTAGACGGGAAGAGCATTGATCTGGCCTCGTGAAATATCAACTAAGCATCCAGCCACACTTGGCCGAGCCCGCCGATCAAATTTTGGCAAGTTATGATGTGCACGTGTGAGTGTGCGTGTGTGTACATGTGCAGGTATATAAGCAGTGAAAAGACCTCAACCTGCTGGCACAACCACACACAGTATCCGTCTATCCAATAAAACTGGGATTATGGGGCTAAAATTGGCGAGTAAAATGATGTGTGCTCTCTTTGCTTTAACATTATAGTGTGGAACTAAGGCAATCTTTTGGCAGTGTACTCATGCAAACTCTGACAGCCTTACCCCTGAGTCGCCCATGCCTGGGGAAATGTGCTGAGTTAAGAGTGCTTCATTAAACCCTCACACACAAATACAGACACACACATTCAAGCACTCTCTTTCCTGTAGCCACTATAAGTGTGCAGGTGCACAACCACACATACAGTACAAACGCATACATAAGCACTAATACATACACACAGAGATGGGACCCTTTTTGCATGCAGTGGGGTTTGCTGGCACACTTCCTCCACCGAACTGTTATTGCTTTAGCTGTATAATGTAATGATGGGCAAGGTTTTGACTGTTTGCCATCCTTAAGGGGCCTAAAGTCACCGTAGGCTTTCACAAAAGTAGAAAGGGACATACCAAGGTCAGGAAGGATTGAGGCTGACACACGAGTGCGTAAACTAAATTAAAATGAAGTGTTGAAGCGGCACACTCAAGAAAAAGGACATTAAAAGGAGTGGAGAGGAAGTGAAGTGCTTGTGTTTGAAAGAGAAAGTCAGTGACAGAAAATCTGTTGTGTTGATTCAATTCTGGAAGTGTTTACACCTGCACAATGTTATATGGAAACTTGAAGACAGTGATGAGCAATTTCCTCAAAGTCATATCGGCTCTCCGTCAACAAACGATCAACATGTTTCTACAACTTGCCAAATGTGAAAAATTCAAATGCTGATTGATAATAAACATTCATGGCAGAAAATGTGCTGTGTGGCTCTAAGACAAGTTTTCTGTAAGTAACTATAAGTGTAAAAATAACACTATCCCAGTGTTTATATGAAAACATTTCAGTAAATGGTATGAAAAAGATAAAACAGAAATCATAATCCCAGTCTTCTAAATTATTAAACAAAGATTATAATAAATAAGAGAGGTTTTCTTTTTGTTCTTTACTCAAGAGAAAATCGCTATTTATAATAAAAAATAATATAAACGAAACAATGCCTTGTGATAAATAAAAACCCAAACCCTAGAAAGAGAAGGACAAAAACATATGTTTAAGAAGGAAAGGGATCCATGAAAGCGGCTCTCAGCAGAAATTTACAATGTATTACTCTCAAGAACAGCAATAATCTTTGGTGCAGCAAAGTGCATAATGGCCAGAAATAAAACTCAGTTACAGACAACATAAACAGATGAAATAACCCTTTGAATCAATGCAGTAAAATAGATGGAATTATTTACAGTGGAACATATTAAATAGATATCTTACATACTAGTGTGTCATGTTGCAGTAAAAAGAGTGAGTGATGACTCAATCCAAACTTGGATGACCCAAGTTATGTTTACAGTTGTGGCCCTAACACACCAAGCCAACAGCTAGCCACCTTGTGCAGTGGGACTGTGTGACTGCTCGTCAACAATAGTTTTTGAGGTCCTGTTGTTGAGCTCAAATAGGCTGCTCGTCAATCAGTAAGTATTCTCCCATAAGCTAAAAACCATGGGCTGCCTTTTTTTGTAATACATACTAAAATGTATTATGTATTCTGAGCATTTTTAAGAAGAAGTTTAATCCGATTAACAACAGATACAACAAAAAGAAAAGTTGTTGTTCAGCAAGTTGTTTAAGTGGTTGGACACCAATAAGTCTTGGTCACTTCCACTTGTAATTAGCGCTGTCCACTTGTGATAGCTAGAGTTGCATTTTAAAACCCATTGTAAACAGGGTCTCCGTCAGCCCTTATTCCTTAAAGTCTGCTTGGTGTGTAAGATGATAACTGCTGGTTCATTCACACTGACTTCCACATTTCAAAATTCATTGAATGTACAAAGAAAACAAAATATAACCCAGGAGACTTAGCTGGCTATGAGGGGAGAAGTAATTACGAGACATACTGTACATCAACCTGAACTTCATCAAAATTTAAAATACCTTTAACTTACTAAAAGGCAGGATTTGGCCCTGCTGGTTGTTTTCATAGAAAGTGAAATACTGTAGTATCATAAATAATTGAAAAAAAGCGATGATGCTCATTGGTAACAACATGGGTTCTAATCAGATGGTAAGTGGTGCGGACACATTACTCTTCTTATCTCGTGTCCTCGAGGGAAGATCTTTTGAGCACGGAAGTTGAAACAAAGAACCCCCCCCCCTGTGTCAGAGCAGGGTGGAAGTCCACTTTTAATGCTATTATTTCACCTCTCAAGCTTCTCCTGCTAGAAGACAGTGAGAGTTTGATGAAGAAAGTTAAAGAAGAAAAGATGAGAAAAGTTGGAAAGGAAGAAAAAAGGATGTGGCTGTGTTTCAGCACAGTAAATTGAGATAAGGTGACCTCTAAAAGAGACTGATGGAATATAAATTAAACCATAAATCATGTCAAATCTGTCATTGCACTGTAGCGAAAATAGGGTGGAGTTATATTTCCATGGAAATGTATTTTTTTTTTTTAAAGAATTTTTTTTGGCATTTATTTCTGACAGGAAAAGGGAGAATGAAATGCAGCAAAGGGCCGCCGGTCGGATTCAAACCCGGCCCCACTGCGTTGAGGAGAAAATCTCTACATATGGTCGCCCGCTCTACCAACCGAGCTATCTGGGAACCCAACATGTATTTCTAAACAATGAGTTGGCACTCTTCTACCTCTAAGATGGAGATTTATTTACTAAATTGGATTTTGGCAACAATAACCGTGTCTATAGTTAAAGGATATTATACTGATGAAATTCTCAGTTATAATAATTGAATTGGCTTTTAGATCTCCACACTCTTAAAACTGATGGCTGATTTAAAAGTTGGGTGAATAAATGAGTGATCAACCAACTTCAGTATATGAGCATGAAAATCATGTCATGTAGTAAAAACTATTCGATTCATCGAAAGATGTGAGAGTTATCATATTTATTGTAAAGAAGACCCGTATGATGAAAAGACCAAGGCAGTGTGCATTGAAGGCCGAGGGTTGGGTCGACAGTGTGGTTTGCTGGCCCCGTGCCAGAGCAGTAAAGGGTCAATTAGGGCATATCAGCCGAGAGCTTGACAGTCTGTTGGAGATCTCAGCAGACCACACACGCCACTGAATCTTTAGGGTCCAGACAGGCAATTAAGTTTCTCCAGGTGAGGGGAGGTTGATAGAAGCTGGGGGGGGGGGGGGGGGGGGGG
>NC_048429.1:6407065-6520698 GCF_013103735.1 Etheostoma cragini | reverse complement strand
GGTAAACCATTGTAGTGAAAGTTGCTTAAGTGATCCCACACTGGTTGGATGGCGGTGGCTGACTTAGACAATTGCAGCAAAGGAAAAGTCAAACTCAAGTTGTGTTTTATTTGATGGGTGGGCTGGCTTCCTGGCCAGAACAATCCAGGAGCCTAAAAGGCACAGGCCAAATACGTTATCTGAGGCTTCGGGACAAGGAGCTGCTCCGATTTGTAGAATGAAAAAGTTTTTTAAGTCTATGTTATTCGGTTTTAGGACTAGAGATGTTCTGATACCAATACAGTATCGGTATACTGCGTTTTAATCAGATTCTGGCTAAAATGCTGGTATCGTTTTTCATGATCTATATACCATGAAATAAAGCCCTAAAGGATATCTACGTTAAAGTAGTTTATGTATGTTCTTTTTCCATTGTAAATGACTGTCAACTGTTTGTGTTTGTTCATGTTTCACAAAGAGTTTAACCTGAGCCAGGCAGACAACAAAGATACAAATCATATCACATCCATACAGGGATAGTAGTATAGAGCTGTTACTTGCAAATTAATTAAATATATGATACACTGTTATCGGATCAGTACTTGATATTGACTCGATACGCAAGTTTAGGTATCAGAATTGGGTTAGGGAAGCAAGAAATGGTATCGGACAATCTCTACTTAGGACCAGAGTAAAAATTCTTTGATGGAAGGTACTAATGAAATAAAGGTGCGGGTTAATCTGTGTCTTGTTAGATTTGCTATTAATGCATGAAGGTGCAAATGAGAGAGCGAGAAAGGTGAAGTGGCCAAAGTTCTGTGCTGCAGGAGTAGGGGCCAAAGTCAGCCTCCTGGACTACACATCCCACTTTTGTGTACTGTGTTTGTAAGTCACATTAGTTTCTTTGCGTACACACCCACTCAGGCATCTTGACAATGACAATGTATGGCACTGAAAGCCTGCAGCCAGATCTCTGCTAGAACAGCATCCTGCATCACTCTACTGTTAGAGGACAGAGCCACACACACACACACACACACACACACACACACACACACACGAAGTTGGGCTAAAAGTGTAGAGGACAGATGCATACTCAGCTGGGGACAGAAGAGTGAAGCTAAAATCGAAGGGCACTTCTACAGTAACACTACAATCACGGTGAGAGAAACAAGTAAATAGGGTAGCAAAATCCGTACAAAGCACAGGCAACAACTGCAACCCAGAGGTTGTGTCCCTAAAAGTTTCATTTCTAAAGCCAATCACGCCAGTAAAAAATGTTTTTAAAAATCCTAAATGATTTCCGTGACAGGAGAAGTAATCCATCGTGATATGTAATTAATTCTGGTTGACTTAGAAATTAAGGCCAGCAAAAGAGAGAGGCAGGAGTGGAGGGGAGAGGTAGAGCTGATTTGAAATGACCTTTTATGCGGTCAGGGCAGGTGTTCGGTGGTGGATGGCCGTCTGTGTGTATATTCCTGATTTTTGCTTACAGCGAGACAGAGTCACGCTGCATCAGATAAGAAAAAAAGAGAGAAAAAAATGGACATTTTCTTTATTTGCAATTTAAAACCAAATGATGTCCAGTATTTTTCACTTAATATTCTTATTATGACTGTATAAGTGACCACCCCCTGGGGGCTGGCTGCAGTATAGGTCATAAATCCCACCCCCTGCATGTTAGCGGATGCGACATGGGCCCAAAAAAATGTTTGGTTTTAATTATGTGGGCATGCATAATTTATATAAATATTTATATATAAATTATTAAGTTATTTGATTGAATGAAAACAGGGTGAAACGTAATGATTGACAGCTGGGATTAACTTGATACTGGTTAAGCGTGTGTATAGCTGGGCGATACCGCTGCTCCACCACGTCATCACTACTGCGGAGACTCTGGCTCTAAAATTGCAAGATGGCAGTGCACGTATGCGGTATATTCTTGCTTCACTTTTGTCCACTGGGAGGAAGTGTAGACCCGATGTTTTTATAAAGTTCATCAACTTTTGATTTGTAAAGAAATTATGTTCTTCACATTCAGTACTAACTTTTACTTCCGCTGAATCAGTGTATTCTACCTCTTTTTCTATGTCATGGCCTGTTTGAAAAGAGGGGCCAAAGGTACTTTTCTTGAGTGCTGCACAGCAAACTGCAAACCTTAGAGGAGCAATAAGTTCAGAGTTCAACCTACACTGTTCTCCGTTGGGTGCTTTCAGTAGGCAGGTTCAACGCACTGTTCCGTAAGCGTCCACACAACTGACTTTACCACAGCCTATGTGTATTGACTGTGTGGCCTTCATGTCCATTGTGCACACATATTTCTGAGTCATCTCACCCACAGATGCATTCAAAGACATTGATTATTTCCTGCCCATTTTTCTTTTTCTCGATTATAGTCGTGTTCTTGCCAATCTGTTTCGCTGTCACTCTGTTAAATGTTTTGTCTGTTTATACTCTCATTCAAACTCTGTGACAAGAGACATTTGGCGAGGGAGAGAGGCAACAATTCCTTTTGTACTGCTTATCTCCTCACTCCTGACGCCTGAGGTTGGATCCCTGCTGGGAGTGCGGACACAGGAACTGATCAGACAAGAGGCGCCTGGATTTCTCTGAAGGGCGCGAGGTGGTTTGGGGGTTGGATGTTGGGGGGTTGGATGTTGGGGTCTGATGGGGTGGGGGGAGTAGTTGCTCGGTTATGTGAGTCCAGACACACTCTGCTCTTTTGCAAGCAACTCACATTCCCCAGCAGAGCTCCCCTCACGTCTGCACAGCCAGAATCTTAAATTAACAGTCTGGGGCTGCAGACAGTGGCAGCAAAACAGACAAACTTTTCAAACCCACAAAGAAAGACTCCCAAACACAAGCTGCAGTCTAACTATACTTGTGAGTACACTTCCACTGACAAGCAAACCTGATGAAACGTGTTGTTTGCACAGTTGCACTTGTGATTGAATAAATACTATCTGGGCTTATAAAAAATACTGACATGAGCGCCCCAGTGTGCAATGAATTACTGTCGCTACCAGAGTCTTGCTGTCGTCAGCAGGGACAGCACTGCTGTACAAGAAGCAGTCTGACTTTATTCATACACTTTCACTGACTTCACACAATACCTAAGCCCTAATCCAAACTTCAAGCCTCACCACAAAATCCTTAACCCTTATCTCAGACGAAACATGATCCTAATTCTAGTCTTAAACCAAACTTATAGTGTTCTAGATGTTCAAACTACAGTTTTGTCACGTCACTGTTGTTAGTATGCAGTGACAATATCACTGACCGACAAACAGCTGAGGCTGATGGGAATGTCTGTTTTTCTGGTATTTGATCATAAAACAAAGTATTGGTCATTGGACCGCCAAACTTAGGAAAGTTCTTCCTGTGGGCATCATCAATGTCACTTTCACTGCAATCCATCCTATGCAGGTGCTGTAACTGACCGATTGGCGTCGTCTTACATGGCTAAAAACATTCCAGATTTCAGGTATAAGTTCTTTATCATAAAGTGTCCTGGAAAAACATCCACAGTCCTTAGTAATTAGGTTCAAACTGGTTCTCACAAGGAGGGCAACAAATAATTCACACATACTGTACTATGCATCAAACAACACAAACACATGCTCATCAAACAACAAACATCATTGACTTGTGTACGTATGTGCACATGCTGGCAAACACAAAGCTGTCTGCTATTCACACACTCCCAATTCTATGTGACATGGTAGAGAGGATCAATGTGTCAACACAACACAGCCAGGGTGGTGGCCTTCTCGCGGCATGACAAGGTGGGAGATATTGAGTGCCTGGCCCCTGATCCCAGTGGTGGAGACAGACCCTCTAGGGAGGAAAAAGAAAATGGAAGCAAGGAGATGGAGAGACAAGAGCACTCACAAAAAAGTGATGGCAAAAAGAATAGAGAGGGAGAGTTATGATGGGAAAAGAAGGAGACAGGGAAGATGAAGGACTTAGAGGCATAGTCTAAGGGGCAGAGGAGGGGAGGAAGGAGAGACAGAGGGGAAGGAAAGGTAGATAAACACTACTGTATGAGCGTGAGAGAAACTGTTGAGTATGTGTGTGTGCTGAAGCTGAAAAATAGTGACAAGTGTGTGTGTGTGTGTGTGTGTGTGTTTTTCACATATTATACAAAAGCACATCAATATGTACAAACAGTAATTTACAGGCATTGAATTATATATAAAAAAACCTGCCAACAGTCATCAGAGTGCAGCTTTGCTCATCACAAGGCATTTCTTTGGTGTTTTTCTGTGATTTGCCATTGCATTTTATCCTCAGATTTTACATGTGGATGAGCACTGAAAGGAGTTAGCCGATGCATAACCATGATCAAGCTTATGTTGTAGAGTTTGTTGATAAAGAGTTTATTAGTTTGACTCTACGTGAGCATGCAAGCAAATGTGTCATCACTGCCATTATTGGTAAATGATGCCAGCAAATGTTGATTTACATACTGATATATATTTAGAGGAGTATCTATTAATATGCAAAACAGCACAGGGTACAACTATATAGTGTACATACTGCTAAGTGAGTGTCTCACAGGCTCTCACAGTGTCTCTAATGACAACATAAATGAATCATTTCTATGTTGCCGTGTATGACTATGATAGAAGAAGTGCATCATGGATGCAGTAGGAATACATAACTGTGTTATATCTGATTATCTATACAAGCTAGCATCTGATGGGTATGGGGGCTCACTCCCCACTACAATACTGCATTGCGGAGGATTCCGCTGGAATCCCTCTACTTCATATAGAGCACAGAGACATTAAAGATGTAACTGTTCTCTGGCCAACATCCTCTATCTCTGGTCTTCACAAAGAGTACACTCCCTCTCCTTCCCTTTGCGTATGTCCTGTGAGCAGAGACAAATAAACATTCAGGTGTACACAGAGAGGGTTGTGTGTGTCTGAATAAATCTGTCAGTCTAAATCAGTCTGCATGCCCTTGTACTCATGAAACTGTGTTTTTGACAAAAAAATGTTAGATAGGTATTACAATTGAATAAACAGAAGTGGTGTCTGCAGAGATATGACAAACAACTCGTACTAAATGCTGGCATATACACAAATGTGGGTGTATGCAGTATGCACGTGTATTTGGAGCAATGTCAGCTTGTGTGCATACCTCTGTTTGCAATTATGTGTGCATGCTACAGTATATGTTGTACTGCGTATGCATATACTATTTGCATGTTTGTTTCGCTGAGAGTAAATACGTGTATATGTGTGTGCCTGTGCTTGTGTGTACCCGCGTCGTGTGTGTTTATTGAATGCGGCTGGCTTCAGGGTAAGCTCGGGTTAGCCCAGCTCTGGGAAAAGAGAGAGGGGAAACAGGGAGGCGAGGAAAAGAAATAAAACGAACGGGTCCAATCCTTTGATGCTGATGACTGTGTGTTTGTCAAAGTGAATTTATTTATCACAGATGCCGGGGAAATTAGCATTGAAATGATTCTGGTGACAGACTTGCCCTGGATATCTCCGATGGCAGACACCCAAAATGTTTATGTTTACAGAACTTCAGGGGAGAGTAGGAAGGGAGAGAAAGAGAGAGAGAGAGAGTGAGGGAGAGAGAGAGAGAAGAAGAGAGACTATGCGGTGTGGGGAGATAATACGAGAGGTTAGATTAGGTAGAATAAAAAGCCAGGGCAGGAAAGTTGGAGGAAAGAGATAAAATATGTAAGAAGACAGAGAAAAAGAGCAAGACTCTAGAGGACGAGCTCCGCTGTAGAAATAGTTGAATTGCAAGTCGCGCTTGATAAGGACTGAAAAAAAGTATGCTTCTCCTACACAGAGGGAGTGAAAATAGAGCATACAAAAAAGAATAACAAAGAAAGATACTTCTCCATGTATGGGAGTGATACTGCCCATAGACCAAAGATGCTGGGAGAGCAAAAAATGCAAGGGGGGATTTTATTTTTTATTTTTTTTTAAAGACAGCGGAAAAAGTTTTGGGGAGGGAAGCAAAAAAGCAGGGTCAATGCAGAGGAAGACATCAAGATGAAAGCTTCTAAGAAGAAGTGACAGAGCGGAGAAAAAGGGAGGGAAAAGGGCACAGAGGAATAGAAAAATTTGCTAGAAAGGGAGCCAGTACTGCAGTTAAAGGCCCAGGCAGGTATGTAAAGTATATATAACTTCTTGCTCTATATGCCTAATAATTTAATCCCCCCCCTATAAGCCTTTTTATTATTAACCAGCATATCACCATACAGCCCGAACTACTGCTGCACTGCTGGCTAAGGAAGTAGATTGAGAGACTGAGGGGAGAAAGAAAAAGAAGAGAAGAATAACCGTGTCAGAGAAATGGATGAAGAGAAGAGAGAGGACATTTTCTTCTGTAGAGCTAAGAGAGTAACAGTGTGTTGCCATGGCAATAGATACACTTGTGGCTAAGTCTGTCTGTGTAAATACAAATGGACGTGAATGTGAATTTCTGCAATTCATTAAAAATAAATAACAATTTAATTCTCTCACTTATTGCACCTATGATCCACACCTGTCTCAACCACATTCAAGGAGCTTATTAGGTGTGCAGGCATCCCAGCAGGCATCCCATTAAGGCAATCTATTTGATAAACGTAATGTGTGCTTTCATAGAAAATGAATCATGTAAAAGTTTCTCTTAAGACTCATACAGCTTAACAGAATCTTGGGGCAGGACTTATTAATAAGAAATGGAATACCACCCTGAAGATAATAGTTGCATTAAACTGAATTGCTGCGACTAAACAAGGAAGGATCGCAAAGCATCATTCATCTTAGAACAAGACTGTAAGCAAATCCATGAAAACATTATAAAATCATGCAAAAAAACTTCAAATTAACTAGATATCCTCTTCATTTGTGTTGATTATTCATGAAATCAAAAGCTTTATTTATTGTTATTTTTGGACAGTTAATAAGGCCAGTAATTGTTTACTGTAAAGCGGCCATCAAAATATCTACTTCTAACATAATCAGAGCACACTCTTGTGTAGAATTACACCAAACACAGACTAAAAAGTAAAACGAAGCCAAACAATTCTTAATGCCTGCATTATACCATATCAAAAGTATGACTTCTTTAGAATTCCAATCAGCTATGTTTACCTTAGGTGCAATTTAAATGGGGTAAAGCAGAAGTAGCAAAGTAAACAATCCTGGCGTATAATCTTCTAATGCGGAGATGCTACAGCATAAATCCCTCACAGGCTCAGAAGTACAATTTATCCTTCTGTTTACCACTGATTTTGCAATTAAGCAGCATATTAAAAAGAAGAAAAAAACATGCATCTTCTTTATATAAAAAACATGCATAAATAAAGTACTACAATAAACAACTCAATGGGCTCCACTGCACAATCGACTGTAGTTTCTTTAGTTACTTTGTCTCACTTGGGGATGCTGGAACAGAAGTAAGAAGTAACATAAGCTCAGAGTAAGTTGAACTTTGTATTCTATGGCCCCCTTTTCTGTTTGTTATCTGTGTTTCATTATGGTAATTAACCACTGTATAATGAGCGGAGGCTGGATGCGTAATGACTGTTCCTCTCTCACTGCAGTGATTGCAGCAGTGCCTGGGTGTTAGTGAGAGGAGAGGATGTTTCTGGGTCACCAGCTGCCAACGTTTTCTGCAAACACAGCACTGCTAGACCTCACCAGCTGTTTTCTCTTACCATCGCTACCCGTTCAAACCTCTCATTGTCTGTGTTTCTTTTCTTCTCTTTCTCACTACATGTTTCTCTGCTTTTTCCAGATGCTTGCCTGGGGCTAGAGGAAAATTAACTGTCTCCTCTCTTACTACGGCTGTGTGCAATTTAGTTTGCATACTAATAGAAAAGAGATAACTAAGTGAGACTTAGGCAAGTCTGAAACATTAGGACATATTGAGCATTAATGGGAGGGGAGGGGCGCAAACGGAGGAGACAGAATAAAAAAAAAAAATGTCCTTTGATTTTGGCTATGGTGTCACAAGAAGGAAGTGTTGATCATACAGCTCCGAGAAAGATGTGATTACTCTCTACCCTCCTAATCATTTAATTACCACTCTACAACCTTGCAAATGAAGGGAAGATGAAAAGAGGGAGGGAGCAAAAACAGAGAAATATAAAAAAGGATTTAAAAAAAAAAGAGGGCGGGGAGAGAGCAAGAATGCAAATGGAACTGGGAAAAGAGTAATTGGTCAAAATGATAATTCTAATCCTACAGCAGTTAAATAGGCATAAATTGGATTTAATCCACAGGGCGGAAAATGCGTGCAGCTACAGTGGTAGTAATTGTAAGTGTGTTTTAATAGATGTCCCATATTATGTATGAGGCATTTAGACTGCATGCTGCTGTTTAAAATGCTAATGCATGCCATCTGTGTGTTTGTGTATGCGGGATTACTGTATGCGTGCTTACCTTTATTAAGACCTGAGTGCCGACAGAGGCGACGGCCCTATTGAAACTGAAGGAAATATTATTTTAATTGTGTGCTCAGACGCCTGCTCACAAGTTTGTAGATGAGTCTCCTTCATCGCTCTAAAACACCTGTGCATTTTTTCTCTAGAAAAAAGACATCCAACAGAATTGTAAGCACAACTCTATCTGCACTCATGAATATGGATAACAGTGTGTAAAAGCAGGTGTGGAGCGGAGCTAGCCCGACTCTTATTGTTGAATAATTACAATTTAAATGTGGCCTCCATAAACTAATGAATGTGCTTTGCCAGCTCTTGCAGGCTTGCACTCCAAATATAATCTTGATCAATATGTTCTGAGCTGGGAGCTAATCTCTTCACAGTCTGCACGTACAGTACTATTCAATCGTTTATTCAGACTATTCAGTCGTTTTGGAGATAAAAGATCAAACACATTCAGTCACGGGGATTAACGCCAAGAGGTCACATGCACCCACACACACACAGATATCCACTACGATAACCACACAACCTTAAGTTAGACCAAGTGCTCTCATGTTAAGTCTCCCAAAAGTCAAGGTGACTCAACGATAAATGACACATACACAGGATAAAGCAATATAAAATCAAGTGAAGCATTTTCTACTTTTGCACACATGGACACACAGATACACACATGGAAAGAGGAGATAGTAACACTTAAAGACAACAATTTTAATTCTCTTAAAAGAGGTCAATCAATTTGAGCAAATGTTATCATTTCACACACACACACACACACACACACACACAAACACACTTTGAACCGAGGCTGGTAGAAAATGTTAAGCACTCTGACAGCAGCCAACATGCCCTTGAACACACTTCACACAGTTCAGTGCATCACCTGGGAACAGTTACAGCACGCTACAGCAGCGCCGCCTTAACATGCCTCAGCTCTTCAATAAAGAAAGGAAGAACTTTGAAGGTCTTTAACAAGTCAATATCTTCTGCATCTTAATCACGTCAAAGCACTGTCATCCTGTGTGACCCCAAATATAGCCCTGATATGTTCTTCTAAAACTCATCCTATATACTGGTATTTTCGACTGAGATAGCAAAGTCTGTACACTATGGCTATCCATGTGTGTGGTTTTTATTAAAGGTTTCTATTGTGCTCACTCCCAAATATTGACTAAATGTTTTATTCATTCAAATTCACTTGTCACATAATTTCCATTTTCCCCACCAAATTACACAGGCTACTTTGAAGAAGTTATGATAAATTACTTTCAAAACACTTGTTGTTTGAATGCATTCAACTAAAATGTGAAATCTAAGAGTGATGTAAATAATGAGGAGAGGGGTTTAGAGTACATAAATTCCTGAACATAAAAAAGACTGCATGTCTTTGGTTGCCATGGTCATGATACATTAACATTCATGGAGTACTGTAGCTAACCTATAATGGCAATCACAGCCTCTATTTTCCAAAGAAATTAAGGCATCTCAGGAATAAACCAGGGCTTTCCGTAACAGCAATTGTAATGTTAAAGTTAAAAAGACAGCAAAACGAATAGTACAAATCAGTACATGTGTTAACAGCATGAGGAAAGGAAGAAATGACACAAGCACAGAGATGTAGAATAGGATCTAACATGAAAGGGTTTGATGTAACAGGAATGATGAGGGAAGGTTGGAATTAGGGAAAGACATGGAGGATGAACTGTCAAAACCACATAAGCTCTGTCACCACGAAATCCACACTTTCACCAGCTCACTTTACCGCTTAATCAAAGTCTAGCCTGAGTGATTACATGCCCCTTTTTTTCATAAAAGTGCCACTATTTTAAAAAAAACTCCTAATACTGTGCTCCACGAATCATTTCTAATTTATTCTCACGAGTCGTGGTCTGCCAGCCAAAGCTATTATAGGAAAGTCAGGATGATGTGCTGTCAGAAAGCAGAGAAAGATGTCATCCACAGCAATAAGCCTGTAATAATAACTACCGTCAAATTATTTTCAGGCCCTAAGTAACTTTTCTCTCATCTCCCCATTTGGCCCGCGGGGCCTCTTTTGCAGCTTGTAAAATGCTTATTATCACAATTGCAAAACTACCCATATAGCATTTGAAATGTTGAATTGAGGCAATATATTCCTCATCTCATCATTAACACACAAGGAGATTACTGAGCTCCTTGCAAAAATCATCCTCTCAACTATTTTGCGTAACTATTGTGACAAATACATTTGCTTACTTGTGGTACACCAGTCTGCATGTACACCATTGCAAGCAGTTAATGTCTAATTATTGTACTGTACTGCCGTTGCTTGGCATTTACATTCCCCTCATTCCTCATTGGAAATGAGGCAATGAGTGAACGAGAAGAAGAGAGAGAGGGGAGGGAGAAAGAGTACTTGGTTGTGTTTAGGGTGGCTCACTGTAGTTAAAGTGACATTTTGGTGCGATGTGCACTTTCCAAAAGCCCTGTGGGGGTGCAAGGGGCATGCCCAGCAATGCCAGCTCTCTCTATGCACTCACACTGTATCCTGACACTAAGCACAACAGGCAGCCCAGGCTAAGCGCTCCAAACACATTACACTCTTCCCTATCTAACACTCAAATAAATACACACTAATGTTAGAATACCTGACATAAACACAATACTCTCTGATAATCAACACGAAAAAGCACACACACACACACACACACACACACACACACACACACACACACACACACACACACACACACACACACACACACACACACACACACACACACACACACACACACACACACACACACACACACACACACACACACACACACACACACACACACACACACACACACACACACACACACCTTCAGCTGCACTGTGAGCTTAAACCAATGTGTCCCAGCCTTTATGCCCTCGGGTAGTCCATCTGAGCACTCAAGCGTTTGGCTCCCTGTGTTCGGCCCATGGTCTGACGCATGAATATTGACAGAGTACGAATGGCTGCAAAGTGATAGAAGCATCTTGGGTGGATTTCGAGGGACTGAAAGGCTACAGGGGGCTTTCATTCCCAATCATACACAGCACGCTGCAGCATTGACTGAAAAGCAACATCACTCGGTGTGGAGAATACACAAAATACACATACCAATCAGCCAGTCTGCTATCCCGCAGCGCTAAGGGGGGACAGTACGAGCTGAGTCTGGACACACATTTTTGACAGAACCACTAAAGCTAAAATGTCAGCACACTGTTGTACACAAGTAGAAAGAAATTTTAAAAAATTGAGAAACCGGGACAAAGAAAGAGGACGGGTTATGTGCTAACCAAAAGTCACAACTCCTCTGAGCATAGGTTGGGGTTATTGTTACAACTGTGCATCAGTGCCCTGCCAACAGCAATAGTAAACAAACTGCACACATAGCTTCTGACCTAAAAATGTCAGATACTAATACAGAGTGAATTTTTTTTTAATTTTTTTCTCAACATATCCCACTTTTTGGCTGGTACATGCAGCATTTTGCTACACAAGTCATTAAGGGAATATAAAATAAACCCAGATACACCTCAGTGTAACTTCATGAACAGATTAAGTGCCCAAAGTCCTTTGTGCTACATGGGGGCACAAAGTATGAAACATGTTTTAAGCTGTTGTAGGTCAGTGTCCAAATCTTATCTAATCAATAAGCTAGGTGGCATTAGTGCTAGAAACTGTGACATTAGTGTCAGTCAGTGGGTGTCAATAAAGAACCATTTGCATTTCATAACCGCACTGAACTTGCACGTACAAGGAAGGCCTCAGGTGAACTGTGTAACACATCAAGAAGCAGGTGAATTTCTTCCTTTTTTAAATAACCGAAGCCACAGGACCTGGGCTGGGGCCCAACATATGTCCTGCGCTGTCAACAAG
Source organism: Etheostoma cragini (assembly GCF_013103735.1). NCBI lineage: Eukaryota > Metazoa > Chordata > Actinopteri > Perciformes > Percidae > Etheostoma > Etheostoma cragini. Next base: position 6,508,423 of record NC_048429.1, on the reverse strand, counting down.
AGCTTTTCTAAACCACGGATAAGAAATAAAGCCTAGATCATTGGAAGATAGATAATGTGCAGTGTGGTTTGATCTCAAATATGGTTAACATAGAGTTTCCACTGGAACAAGCTATCCATTAAAAAGCGCTAGATTTCACACCGGCTTTGCCCTCTAATGGGACCCAATGGACAGAAGACCGTACTCTGAGAAACTGCATGCATTTGCACAACTTATCAGGTGAGCCCATTCATCCTTATGGGGCTTTGGGGTCCTTTTACCTGCTCAGTATAGAAAGTGTTGGTTTCTGTTTTACTGAATGAGGACAAGCCGATAGGTCCTTTACTTAGAAGTGCAGCTTAACTCTGCTATGCTTTGGAGTTTTAGTTTTCTTTAGGAACTATAACAGACGCGCTAGAGATGCACTAGTGTGATCTGGAAGAAGCTGTGGCTACAATGTCAAGAATTGCCTCTTTGTGAAAGGAGTAGTTTTACATTTTGGGAAGTAAGCCTGTTTATTTTGTTGATTGTTTGATGAGAAGACCACTCTAATGTCTGTATGGTAAATAGGAAGCTTAGCTCATCCTAAACACAGGAGGATGTTGCTAGCCTGGCTTTGCCCAACTGTATCAAAACAGCACTACTAAAATTCACAAATTTGTATACAGTAATATGTGCAAATACTGAAGTGTAAAGACCATTTTTCCCCGTCTGATCATAACACTAAAAAGGCAAGCTATGGATCCTTGTTTGGAGAGAAAAAATGCAACTGTGACACAATGGCACATTGTGTGGCTACAGCCATAACGTAGACTCTTCCTGTCCTCCATCTTACTCTTCACTGCTGTCATGCAACTGATGCATGATTCATAATTTACAGCACATCCCAGGAAATCTCCTCAACATTAGTGGACACTGTCGCTGGCAAGTGGAGCTAATGTGCACAATGCCCGGTCTGGTCCGGCCTCTCAAAGTGCTCTGGGATTGTCAGAGAACGTGCTTCAGAATGGCTGTTGACTGTGTGTGATTTAAGATTACACTAGAGTATTGAGGCTCTGATAGGGAGTATTTGTCGGAGTTAAACCCAGGCCTGCTGCATCAAGGAGTAAACCTCTATATATGGACAGCCGCTCTACCAACTGAGCTATCTGGCCACCCAGGAACCCCTATCCTGCCATGTTTTTTATAGGGAGCTGGGAATAATTGCTTTCAAAAAAAAAAAAAAAAAATCACTGCTGCTTGCTTTGATCTTGGCAGAGATCAAAGCATGCAGTGTTTGATTTCTGTGCAATTTTGGACAACAGTTTTCTTCTCCTAAGAAAAAAATACATCAGTCCTTCTCAAAAACATGAAGAAATTATTAGGCCGATGATGATATAGCTATAATAATTCCATCCTTCTCTCTAAACAGAGAAATAAAGGAGAAGTTGCACTCCTTTAAACAGTATAACTCCAGTATATGCTGAACAAGCTTTTCTCCATGGAGCTGCCAAACCGATATGTTCACGTTTGCATAGTGTGCGTCGTCTGTGTTTGATTTTGTGACAACCACATCTTGCGAATGCCTTAAATTCTGTTCATTAACAAACTCATAAATCTTTGATTTTGGAATATTGTATTATCACGTAAAGACAAGAGTCAGCAGCAAACTTTTCAAATAAGTCTGCACTTTTACATGCACCATCACTAAGGTAACTTTGATAAAAATAAAAAAAGACATCGGTGTAATGGATAGCCAAGTCTTTTTGAATACTGGAATGAATGGCACGTTAAAACGGTATGAAAAACCCCAAAATACATAACAACATATACTTTGGAGAATGGTCGTCACATCCTGTAAGGAACACAGGATTTGATGAGCTCAAAGAGTTGTCAGACAGTTCGAATATCAGGAACAGGAACTTTTTATGTCAGAATATGATTTAAAAAAAACAAGGATTAAAATTACCCTTTTCAGGCTGTAACCTCGCGACTCAAAACAGTTTCTTAATGAACACTTCGATCAAACACTTCAGCGAGTAAGAATACTCCAACAGAACGGGCAAGGGGGGGGGGGAATCAAACCCAATCACCTCCACTGTTAACCACTTTACAAGGACATTGCTGGGCTATGACCATCTTCTTAACTTTAATGGAAATAGTTCTATGGTTCAACAAGCACAGTCAAATACAGAGTGCTAACAACCTTGCTGACCAAGAATGTTCAATTTGTGCTTTTGCTCCTTGTTCTTTTCTATATATATGCAACTGAAGTATATGTGTAGGCATACCACACACACACACACACACACACACACACACACACACACACACACACACACACACGCACACACACACGCACACACGTCTAAGACTCCAGAGACCCAGTGCGCCCTTTCTCTCCCCCTCTTTTTCTAATCCCGGCAATTAGGGAGAAATAATTAATGATAAAAAATGAAAAAGTTGAGGGCAGAGAGCCTTGAAGATAGAGTTCTGCACCGTAAGCATTCAATTCCCCCTCTCAAGGTCCTCAAGGTCCACTGCTCTTTGGCTCTGATCCTCATACAGCTACTTGGGGAGGCTTGAACAAAGGCCTCTTTGATATCAGCCCGCCCTCCGTCAGTCGGTTTGACTTTCTCCTCCATTGTTTTATTCTTTCCCTGTTTTTCTAACTGTCTTTGCATAAAACTTACTTGCTCTCATCTTTTTTCTCCCCCTCTCTCTTTATGTCTCGCTTCCCCATTGATTTCATCCTCCCCACACAAAGGTTGTGGCCTGCCTGCTAAGGGTCTATCTGAATATACTTTGAAGGTTACACCAGACATGTGCTGCTGCCGCCCCCCCGCCAGAGTAAGGCTTTGTTTGGTTCCCTCTCTGTGAAATTAATAAGAGTAGCCGTTAACAATCTAGTATAAATAGGAGGCCAGTAGATGTGTTGCTGTAAAGGGCTGCGTGATGCAGCTGAACCTTGATCATGCGGTGCAGCGAAGGAGCTGTGAGTGGTGGGGGAATGGGCAACTCGTGACCTTGTAAAAGTCACTCCGGGGCCACATATAAGCATTATGTGGTCTTTTAATCCGAGAGAAACTGCAATGTCATCCCAGTCGCAACGCAACTGTGATGTGGCGTCTGTAAAGCCGTTTTTCCTTTTAAAATGTATTTTTCCTTTTAATATGTATGACTGTTTGTAAACATCTACATTAACCCCGAGGAAATCAATATTCATGTTCATAAGTAGTCCAGTGTATGTGTGCATTTGTGCACTTGTATGTGTGTGTGTGTGTCTGTGTGTGTGTGTGTGTATGCATTTACTTCGAACAGATTAGACAAACTGAAGAGAAGGCAAGAGGGAGAATGGGGGGAAAACACACTCCTGAGCACTTCTGCCCCCTGGTGGCAGTTTGCAGTAGCACCTCAGACTGCGCGAGGAAGGCTGCGAGATACTGGGGACTGCTGTGTGAATAGTCTGGGGGTTTTGGCTTATTGCATCACCTCTTCCTCCTGAAGGGTGGCTTTGATCTGTGAACGCATTTAAATTCCAAAGAAACAAAAAATACCAAGGGGTGGTAAAGCGCATTCATTCATAAATGCAGCAACTGGGATTTAGATCTTTGATTACAGTCAGAGTCGACATCATTTCACAATACTCTTCAAGCTAATTGTATTTTATTGGGCAGATATTTCAAATGCTTGGTGTCAGAATTTGAATACTGCCTTCATATGGAGGTTTTATTGCCATTGGCAGTGACAATTTAGCACAAATTTTGAGGCGGATATACAAGTCTAACATGAAGCATGTTAGATTTCCTGTCTTATTGGACACATCTGTGTTTCATTTTCTCCAAACCACTGCACACTTTACAGGAATTGAGTGTAGGAAAGCTGATGTGCAAGTGTAAAACTAAAATAATATTGAGAAGGCAGGAAAGGATTATCACAGTATCAGACAGGCTTGTAAAACAGCTTTGTGAAAAGCCTGCAGAATAGGTATTTGATCTGACGGATCTGAGTTAACACTTTGACCGCAGTTTATGGTTTTGGCCAGCAGATGGCATCAGCAGTTAGTGCAGTGTGCTGTGGCGCAGTGCTACCACCCCAATGTTGCCTGTCGTCTAGGTCAGTGTCTTTAGTGAGGCAACTGCAATTTGGCAATCAGTTTTCCGACCCAAGACAAGTTTTCCTATCATGACCAGACAACGTAAGTTCCCGATTTCAACTGTGCAAATGTAATCTCTGCTTGATATTTCAATCCCCTCGACGGCTAACCCTCCCACACACTTACACTCACACTCACATCCCTGTCAAAGTGTTGTTGACCTAGCAGCACACCAGAGTGTGTGTGTATGTGTATGTGTGTGTGTGTGTGTGAAAAGGAAAAAAGAAAGCAAGTGAGAGATCATTAATATACATGCTAACGAGCATGGTAAAACTTGTCTGAGGAATCAATAGAAACATCAGAAGGAGGAAGACGAAAATTAGATATTGACTGAGGTAATGGGGTGAGGTGTTAAAAAATTGCATTTAGCAAACTGGTGTGTATATCTAGCCAGACTAATGTGGCCAGTCTTTGGATGAAGCATATTTTGGTCTGTACTGTAAAATGTATCATCATGAGAATTAAGTGTGTAATAGGCAGTTAAATAATGTGACTGCATAATCACTGCCATATAAGATGGCAAAGGTTAAACGTATTACTTAGATGGATGTATAAAGGTTTAATACTGCCACCATGAATTAAATGTTACCTTTTTTTTAAAAGCACAGTCGTGTGCATGTTGCTGTGATGACACTAATTTAGTCAAGACAAATACAGAGAAGACAATGACCTACAGTTACGGTTACATTTTTAACCCTCCTTCGCTCAGGAGCAACAAAAGCCAGCTGGACCGAGGACATTAGAAAGCTACACCAAAAACAGTAAAGTCAAGAGCTCACTATCCTATCAGGAACTTGCTATAAAAAGATTAAATTAAAATAACTAACAAAAATCCTATTTTGTCGTTTAACCACTTTGCTTCTTTGCCGCTCCTGATGTTTGACTCCCAAACAGAGAGAAGTCACAGGTACACACACAGTATATCATCTGGTCATCTAGTTGAAGGCAATTATCATCATCATCATCATCACAACAGTGGCAACCACAACATTCAAACTCTCCTATCAGCAAGACATCTGGTATGGGTTGAAGAATATCTTAGTAAAATGATAATACCATATAAAATGTAATAATACCATGATACTGGTAAAATGTCGACTCATACTGAACCATCATGATAGTGACCAAATTACCATGGTATTGTACCACTGAAGTTGGTCACCAAACAGACATGACACTTCAAAGCTACAGCATAGTCTATGATATTTTACATCATGCACTGAACATGTAATTGGCCTACCAACCCATATGAACAAAAACGTATTGTAAATAAGTCTATCACCCTCAAACTTCAGCCTAAAAAAAATCACAACTCCTCATTAGACAGTCATAAAAATCTCTACTTTCCAAAAAGTTTGACTTATCATGGTTGGAATAATGGCCCTGTCCCCTAATATGTACTTTGCTTTCACTATAATAAATGAAAACCTAACATTGAAAACATGTCTATATCATCTACATACCTGGCATTTCCACTTGTTGCTAGAGCAGGTCCTCCATTACGCTTTGCAGAGTGCCTTCCATGGGTAATACAGATTCCATGTCTATGTTAGGGCTGCAGTTAGAAGTCATCACCTAAAATAAATAAGTAAGTAACGTAAAGTAGATAAAACAATGGCATTTTAGTTGTATACCATTCAGGCTGATCCTGCATTGCTAAAACATGATACCTTTAAAGACGTGTACTGCAAATGCACTGGCTTATTTCAACCTAACTTAGTTAAATCACCTAAACATTAGCTGCCGGTGCTACTTGCACTGTTAGCCAACAACAAGCTTTGGCTTTGAGCAGCGTTAAGCTAACGTTAGCTTGCGTACCATGTAGCCAAATTTAGCATTAATGTAAAAAGTAAAGCTTAAAAGTCGACACTGCTATAAGCTACGTCGAATGTTATGTTAGTGTAGAAGTTATAAAGCTGAGCAAACTTACGCCCGCCATGCTGGTTGTAGACTTGTGAATGATGCAAGATAACGTTGCACTCACGAACCATGGTTTACTTGGTTTAGAAGGTCAATTCACCTTAGTAAATTTCATCGCACTTTCCCCAGGTGGTTTAGGATTAACCCCATGTAGACACAGACCGGTGACAGATTTAAAATAATTAAATGACTCGAGAATCCTTACAAATGCATATGTTTCAAATACAGGTGTACTGAATTAAGCAATTAACCTATCAAGCTTTGTATGAAGATGATTGGTCACCACTCACTAGTTTATGTAGCTCTTTCAAGTTTTCCTTTGTATGTTATTTTTTAACACAAAATGGCACTTTTATAACCAAATTTATTTGCTCATATCAATTTACAGCATACAGTTACATTTATTTACAGTGTGATTATATGTACTTTAGGCTACTCCAAATAATAAAAAGTTTGTGTTTATGAAGAAGTAGCCTTTAAGGTAGATATTAGCATGGGTGTTGTTATCCAGTTACCCAGTAACACTGTCGCTAAACAGCACCGGTTTACTGGTTCCACTTATTATTACACTTATTTAGTATTATTCATCATTCTAATTCTCATATCTCACTTATTATTTGTTATTTATTCATCATTCTCATTCCCTGTTCTAGAACTCTTCATAATGTTCATACTGTTCATGTTGTAATATAATAACATGATACTATTTATCTCTGTACCCTTTGCACTATGCTCCACATTTAAATAGTCTTTATTGAACTCTTCATGGACTCATGCCTCTATATTGTTTCTGTTTAGAGTATGTGTATATTAGTGTGTGTGTATTAGTGTGTATGTATTGTTTGGTTGTATTTGTAAGTGTAAGCACATTGTAAGCAAAGATGCTCCAAAGAAAATGTACTTGAATGTGTCCTCACACCTGGCAAATAAAGCTGATTCTGATCTGATTCTGATTCTGATCATCAGAGTTATCCTTATTGTAACATTCACCCTGATATGTTTTGGAATCATATCGAAACCAAAATTCGTCCACCGGAAAATTGGAGTGTATGTCTGCACACCACATAACGGTTGTATGATCTAGACACACCACTTAACTGGTTGATAATACGGTTTGTTATAAAGTTTCAGTTTGAAGGACAAAAGAATAGAAAGTCTCTTTTGTTGGTCATGCCATGTGTGAAAAGTGTCCCTGTCAGGGCCTTGTGTAGGTGAACCAAGGTGAAAGCAAGGTGAGCCATGCACCCTGTGACAATTTTGTTGGACTGATGCATGTGCATGTGTTAAGTTGGTTCCTGTGCTTTTTTTAAATTTGTTTAGTGTTTTTTGATCACTGCGTGTTTTTTCCAACTGCCTTTGAAGTGACAATTGAATTGAACAAACTCTGCTCACTGCTGATGTACAGAACCTGTGTAGCTTTTTTATGGAGTCATAAGTTCCTTTTAACATAGGTGATCTTTTTGGCTTTTAAAGGTGCTCTAAGCAATGTCATGGGCTTCACAGAAATTGTTTTTAACTGTTTGGACTTATTATCATGATTATTATTTAATGGCAAAATCTGAAAATGATTTGTTGAAACCTGGAACAAAGATGGAGAACAATCAGCTCTCCTTAGGTGTATTCTTGCAGCTTTAACTTTTTTGAGTTGCATGTTAAGCTTAGTTTGGCAATAACTGCTGTAGCAATGTGGATTTAGGCAACAACTGAAGCTTTGAGCAATAAACAAAGCAAATAATTAGTAAATATTAAAAGTGAATAGTCACAATGTTGTTAGTGGGTGGTAGAATTACTTGTTTTTGTCACTGTGGTCCACTATCATCTCACAATGATGAGGCTGCCAGAGTTTTCCCCCTTTCTTTTTTCTCTTCTTCTTCCTTTCTCTAAGGCCACAGCATGAATGCAGCATCACTACTCATGCCTTTTGCGCATGCCTCCAGCCGGATGTCATAAAGCTGGCGCGTGTGCACATTAACACGTGCCTGTATGTGAGGGGTGGTGCACGGTGGGGCGCACTGGAAAGGGGAGGGGTGCACGCGGCGCTGTAATGTCACTTGAGCTCGAACATCACAGGAGATACATGAAGCTAACGCGATTAAATGGGAGAAGGGCTTTGCGTTACTGGAAAGGTGGTTGCCCTGGTTCTGTGAATGGATTACAAAGATAACCACATGAATGAAAGAACAATGAATGAATACTGTAGAACTATTTCCTACTTTTAATCTGCTCTCTTTTTACAGCCCATAGATTCTCCTTAAGATAAAGTTATTAAATACACTGCAGAAAGTAGTCTCAAATATTTTTTTTAATCACAGTCATCAGCTTGAGGTCAGATGTTAGGCCTATATTTTAAAACTAAAACTAAAACTAGTTTAAAAATAACCTGTGACATGTTTATTGCACATTTTTACATCAAAGTATAAGAGTGGTGTATGCCTACATTATTTCAAGGAAAAGAAACAATGACAAATCAGTTTTTTTACAATGTTAACTTATATTGGGGATATTTGCTTTTTCTTAATAATTGTGTTTAGACCATAGTTTCATTATTTACTTTTTAGCTCATGACTCATATACATGTGCAATGAGATATATATATATATATATATATATATATATATATATATATATATATATATATATATATATATTAGACCAGGTAGGTTGTTGAGAACCGGTTCTTATTTGCAACGGCGGCCTGGCCAAGAAATGCATAAGCGTGCAGAACAACATACAGTTTTGCATTTAATACAATACTATGGAAACAAAAGGCTACATAAAGTGCAGATTAAGTAGGCATTACAAAATCGGTGCAAGGGAACGTGTAAACAGGATGAAAGGTATGCAAAAGTGATATGGTAATTACAAAGTATACATGAGTAGGCTGGTCTATAACATTGCTGAGATGTAGTGAGGTCCACACAAAACAAAAATGAACAGGTGGGGCAAATGATGATCTAGTTAATGGTGTTGAATCAGTTGTGATACAATATGTAGGACTAGGCAGTCTGTTTAACTGCTGAGATGTATTGAAGAGTATTGAGAGTGGTCTGGTTTGTGATATAGTTCAGTGATAACATGGTTAACTGGAATAGACCTTGTATGTATAAGCTGAATGCAATGCAATGTCAGTATACAGTTAGTGCAGATTTTCATGTGCAAAAATTCAGTGATAGCACAGATGGAGGAACGACAGTTGAACATACCGGTGCGGATGTATGTAGCAATACAGAAGAAGATATGCATCTGGGCAAATATGCAATGGGGTGTGACTGAGGTAAAGGATTGCAGAAATGCAATAGCGGGGTGCGGGGCAAGAGTTCAGAATGACTTACTTTGAATTCAGTGAGTCAGTTTATTTCTCAAATTTAAGGTTCTATAAGAGACACTATACAGCAAATCTGTCAACAATTTAAAATGTTCCCAGTTTTAACTTAGATGAAATTTTTTTACTACACGTTTAGTCATTTAGCATCTTTTAATTACACGTTCATATTTTACCCACATTCGGGTAAAAAGTGATATAAATATTTATTTAAACATGTATTTAATTCTATTCTTTAGTTCTTAAATTTTTGTCCCATGTTCAAAATAAATATAGGGTCTAAACTCTGCACAGAGCTGCTGCAAAATAGTCATGCGAGAGAAAACTCAGATTGGGCAGATAGTCTAGCTAGCTGCCTCAGTTTACCCTGCAGAGAACTGAGGAGCAGTCAACCATAGTCCTCATACATCTAAAACTCCAACGTAAAGAAAGGAATCGGAAAATACATGCATCTGGCGGAATTTCCTGCAGCACCGGAGCAATCCCGGAAATGGAATGTGAAGAATGTAGACTACAAATCATCCGACAGACCTACAGGTAGTATTAGACATAGTCTGAATAAACAACAGTACATTTACAGGATAACTTTATTACCTTTCACTCTGTGTGTTGCCGTTCTCAAAGTCCGTTCCGAGATGGCAAGCTACATGCTAAAAATTACAAGTTATGGAGAAAATTTAGATTGTGTAACAAAGCAGGCCTGCTTGGTTATTTCAGGGAATGATTGTTAATATTTACAAAAAATATGATTATGGCATTTACTATCCAACTGGGACGTTTTGGGGTCAATAGGTCAGAATTTGCTATGGACAAAATGAAAATTACATTTTACCATGTGTCCAGCTAATTAAAATACATCACGTTAGTATATTGGGGGAACAGTTAACTTAATGTAATATTGTACATGAAGTTTCCTTTGGCAATGCGAGATGGCACAGGTAGTCTGAAGGAAGCGATGTTAATAGGGCCCGCCATTTTATATTTGCCCCTGGGCCCAAGTGCATGTCAATCCGGCCAGCAATCCACCAAAAGGCATCAGCTCCTGTGCAAGCCTAAAAATTAATTTTTGTGATACTATAGAAGCCTCTTTGTTAAGATGCATTCTCTAAAGGTTGATAAATGTCAGCAGCTATCTTTACAGCATACACTACAACAATGTAATTTTAAGATCATAAAAAGGTGCCCACAAAATGGTGTGTAATGCATTACAGAAATATATTATAGTGCAGACTTTGCACATCACAGCAGTCCTTTAGTACAACATGTTCATGTGTAGACTCCTTATGCTCTTTGGACTCCATACTGTAGCTTACCAGACCCACTAGTCCTTATGTGAATATATATGAAGGAAATTATATAAAGAGATTGCGTAAAATACCCTACACTAAGAAAATGTATATTATATTAACAGTATACTGATGCTAAAGGAGCCAAAGGATAAAGTTTACCAAAAAAACAAATAAATGAGATCAGGTACAGTACATTTTAAATACCACTATGCAAATATGACAAAGGGATATTATGGTTGAAATGAATGTGTAAGCGTTGAGATGAAGCTCAGTAATAACAGAGAAAGATGTGTGTGTGTGTGTGTGTGTGTGTGTGTGTGTGTGTGTGTCTTACAGGGGGGTGAGGGGGGGTCACAAGATTATAGATTGATAGAAAGAAATAGTCGCCAAAAACAGCCCCCAACTACACCTTACCCCAACCCCTCCCCCCAGCCTGGAGTTTGAATTAATGTGTTTCTATTTTTGGCTCTCCCGTGTTTCCAGGGGAAACCTAATGACGCAATGACGTCAATGCAGGTCACCAGCAAGAAGCAGACTGGAGGAATTGAGTGGCTTCCATTAGAGGTTTTGCAGCATTTTCCAGAGAGGAGGGAGGAGGACAAAATGGATTAAGAATAAGAAATGCAAAGAAATAAAATAAATATAGACCGAAATGAATGGGAGGCAATGCGATTGACGTCTGGGAAGAGAAAAGGATGGAGGGAGGGTGAGAGGGTGGAGGTGGAGGGGTGGGAGGGGGGCCCTACTGCTGCATATCAATGGGTGCCGTTCAAATTCCCAGGGATTATTGGAGGGAAAAAGGGGGGGAAGAGAAAAATGATGCACGCTTCCTCGGATCGGTGATGACAGGGTGAGCCAATTCTATTTTTATTATTTCCTCTTTGCTTATTGCTGAAGTGAGTAAAAACAACCTGCCATTCTGTTTTCGTGCTTATACACAGTGTTGCTATATAAAGAGCCATTGAGAAAATTCATCCCCGAGTTTTGACGGCGAATCGTGAGTGGCCAGTGTTTTCTCCGGAGAGATGTTTTGATGTGTGATGTTAGGAGAAAAACACATATTGAACTAAAAGTGTCTTCGTGTTGACTTCCACTGAGTTGATTGCAATTCTTCATCATTAACCGCAGCGGTGGACGTGCTCCGTCTGCAGCCCGGTTATACCGATGCAATACCAATTCTGCATCCATCGACATATATTCACCGCTGAGAGAGTGTGTGTGCGCTGAGTGGACATACATTTCACAACGATAATTAGGCTACAATTTTGAAGACTGATCTTTGAAATGTTAGAAACACCATGAGAGGATCAAGGCAAAGCATTGTCGTCTAATTGCAATGCCAATCACTCACTTCGTACATCATTTTGGATAGTAACATGTAAACGAATCCGGTGAGTTTCATTAAAATCGACAGAAATGGAGCTGATTTTGTTGATCACCATTTGCCAAAAGGCTACTTTTCACTGCCGGGCGGTGTGTGTTTGTGTGTGTGATGATAGGGGGGGGGCAGTCGTGCGCGTGGAACCTATAAGAAGTACCGTTACTTCTTATACCGTGGAATAGCAACGATTAGATCGTTCTACGAGTGCACGCGCGCACACGCACGCACAAACACATAATGCCCACTCGTTAGGCTTTCAATGCGTTATAGCAACAAGTTCCAATTCATGCACGATCAATTCATCTTCAGACTGCACCCCCCACTGTGACGTCCCCAAAAGAGATTTAATATTTTTGTGTCAGTTGTTTTTATTGTGTTTATTGTATTCTTTTAATTTTTCTGTTACCTTTCATTCAACCTTTTTTTTTATCGTCAACTCCACTTTTCCCTCTTTACACAAACTGGGCTCAAGTGCAGGGCGTTTACCACGCAGCGAGAGCTGGTTTCAGCACCACGGACAGCTCACGGTGGAGCCAGCTCTCTCCCCACAGCCGTCGTGTTTAAGGCCAATGAGCAGGTGCCGTGCCATCGTCTTTAAACACTGGACTGATTGTCCTTTGCTGTAAAGGTGGACTTACCTCAGCAACTTCTATAAGACGGAGAGCTCACATGGGTTAGGGGCCTGTAGAGCTGCCACTGTGAAAATGAGATAATTGGAGCCCGTTTGAATCCCTCGCATATATGCATTAAGTAAATATATTATCAAAACACACATCAGTGTATAAACACGTAAGCTAAGTATGGGACAATGTAGGACCCATTTAGAGAACACACACACGACGCATGTGGTGAGGTAAGTGTGGCAGATCCCTACGTGTGCAGATGGTCCAGTCTGCTGGTCCCTATCTGCCCCGGGCGTGACGTAACACCCATTTACACCATAGGCCCCATCATCCAGATGTGGTCCTGTGCTGTGCATGCCTCCTCAATTCACACCACAAAAGCCCTTTTTTTTTTTAAAACCTCTTTCTATGAACTTGTTCTTTACTGGAGCATGACATTTCATGATGCAGGCCTACACATGGAATGGGTTTACACTCACAGTTTAATGTTTGATGCAGGATTTTCCCCCCTTTTTTCCTAGATTAGAGTTCAGCTGGATCCCCAATTCTAATGCTAATTTCCAGATTTTTGTTTTAATTGTCTATGGCTAAGACCAAAGCAATTATAGCTGCAAACACAACTCTCAAGATATGTGTTGTAATGATGATTACTGCAGGTTGGATCAAAAAGATTGCATGTGTAGTGTTATCCTCTAGAATATTCTCCCATTCTCACACTACCTCCTCTATAGATGCATTTCGGCAACTATTATTTTTAAGTACCAAATGAATTGCTTACACTTAACAAATTACCAAAAACAACACCTTGCAGTGATTTAGCTTTCTGAAAACCGTGAAGTGACTAAACGTGTTGGCTGACATGACGGATTCAATCGTTTTGTTCTTGGTTGTTACAAATAGGATTATTCATTTACCATAAACACCCCTTAAATCAAGACACAGTTCAAAAAGGACAAAGTCATGCTCACAATGTAAACCTTATGAGAAGCCCACCAAAGAGACTAAACACACCATCAATAAAGCTCCAATGGTCAAAAATGTAAAAATGAAATTAAAAACTGTTAACGACTTAATACTGTCAGAAAAGAGAATTTTATAGCAGTGTTGAAGAAAAAAATGTTGAATTTTATGTGAAATGCCCACATACACCATCCTATTTGCAGCCCTCTATAAAGTATGATTTAGGGCCTAGACCTTTAGCAGTGTACACTTTGAGGTGGTGGCTTTGCAGCTCGTTTTGTTTTGTTAAGGGTGTGGCATGGCATGGCGTTGACAGTAACTATCTGTATCACTGAATTAACTGTCTTCATCATGCAGTATGGTGCACTGGCACACTTGGTGGCTGGCGTGTGATGGTGGACAGGGGTTGTGGTGATTGAATCTTTTATACTTGCTGCCTGGTTTTCCTGTAGGACGTTTAAGTTAAACAAAGAATCAAACTTTGTTGTTTATTATCATCTAGATCTGAAATGATGATTCAGATCTAGATAAGAAATAAGTTCATTGAATCTGTCATGTTTTCATTTCGACTGTATCGGCTGGATAGAGTCTGCATTTTCTGATTGTATATTTGTGGTTTGCTTGCTTCATACAACCTTACAGCGCTTCTATTTAGCATTTAGTAGTAATGTCTTAAAGCTTTGACATGATAGACTCTGATGAATTTTTGAAAAACTGCTCTGAATGTCAGATTTATGGCTGCTGATGTGGAAGTGGAACTCTTCCAGTTATTGTAGCATGTTACATATTTCTGGATAAAGCACAGAATTTCATATTGTGAAAATATTTTGGGTAGGATTTTTTTTCTTCTTTTTGCTTCAACGCAATATTTGATCAAACTAGAGCTGGATGGAATTAAATTAGTAGTGTGTTTAAGGTGGTCCAGAAGGCACTCCACTACAACAGTCAGATACAGTTAGAAAACGGTTTTACGTAACTGAAATGTAATATTCAATTTTTAGTAAAAGACAATATTTAAGCTGTAATATAGTTTCCTTCTGAGAAACGTAACGCAAAGGAAATAGTTTGTGGAACATTTAGCTGTGAAACTAAATAAAGTTTGAGACAGGTCCTATCATAGTACTATTCTGAGAGCATCTGCTGCCATGGCCAGTGCAGAGTTAAAGAAAGCTGAAGAGTTTGAATGTGGGGTTGGTGGAGGGAAATACGTATCACATGGTGGGCTTTACCACCCAAGGAAGAGAACTCACTCTTTTGACTCCTCAAAATACAAAGTGACTCGTATTTTCTACAAAATGTCTGGATCCTGGATCTTCTAATGTGACACATTTAAAAAAAGGTCGCGTCTGCAAGTTGTGGAAGAGAGACTGGAAGATGCAACTTTAAGAATTCTAATCTTGCTATGACAAGCCATTTTAAGATTTAATAGCTAGGCTGGATGTGTATTGCAGATATCCGTAATTCAACTCATCCTAGTTAAAAAGAACAATTCAAATATCCCCAATGATATTCTTCCTATCCAGAATTATTACTAGGAAGAACTCCAATTTCAGATATGTACAATTCAATTGTTACTAGTCAAAACTAGCGTGAGCAATTTTGGCATTCATTATTATCTTTTTGCTTGATCTGCTCGGGGACGTGTTAATTGCAGGTCACGGACAGACACACGTCAAACAATGCGTCAGTTACTATTTCTGATAGATACAATAACATTCTGGATGAGAAGCATTGCTTTTATAGATATCTGGAATGTGTTTCGTTTTGGATATCTAAAATATGAGTTTTTACAAGTAACAATTGTGTTGTAGACATCTGCTTTGGGAGTTCTTCCTTTAGGAATGATTCTATTGCCGATATCTGGACTGTTCATTCTTGATAGGAAGAATGACGCTGTGGACATCTGAAATTGAAAGGCCCATACACATGAATGGGAAACATGACATCAACTGTACTTTGAAGAATATCATTGTGCATATCTGAATTGTTCTTTCTGACCAGGAAGAGTTGAATTATGAATATCGGGCTAGCTTATAACTGTTTAAACTGACAACATTTTGAAACAGATTTTAGATATCTTTCATTTACTTCTGACCAGTACAATCAAAGTTGTAACCTCAAATACAATTTCTACTAGTTAACATGTTATTGTGGAGTTCTTTAATCACCATTCCAACTAGTGAGAATACAATTTTGTCCAGTAGAAATGCTATTATGGATATCTAAAATGTAATTACAGATGGGAATGGGGTTTGATTAAGTGTAAAACTGCTTGCATTGACTTACATTTTGGCAGGAACAAGCCCTCAATACATTGACGCTTCTGCATCCATCTAGTTCAGAAGGGCCGCTTGTTGTTTTTGGTCTTTTGGTGATTAAACAGGGGAGAAAGTGTGTGTCTGTGTGTGTGTGTGTGTGTGTGTGTGTGTGTGTGTGTGTGTGCGCAAGCGCGCTTCAGTTGAGGTCATTCTTAAGGCCTTGTCCTGATTCAGAACTTAACAAGCAAGCATGTCCTTATGCCACTTTTGTTTACAAGATGAAATACCTATATGACAAAGTTTGTAAATTTCATAAAATGCAACTTGACTCATTGAGATGGCGGGTCTCACTCACAAGTCGCTAGCTTGACTAAATTTGATCTTGAAGTGTAAATGTTTGTAAGTCCCTTTCATTTTTCCCCCCAATCTAAATCTCTTTGGCATGGAGAAACTGAGCAGGTTACACATAAAAACTCACATCAACAACAACTTTACTATAAAAAAAAAAGTGCAGTATAGCATATCAAATCCTTGTATTCTGCAATAGGACAAGGCCTCCAAAGACATTTACCTATTTAAAATGTGAGGAAGATCACACTTTAAATGTTCAGTTATTCAGTGACATCAATCTTAACCTCCTTAATATAGTTTCCTGCTGGCCAGCGGAAAGTCACAGATTTAGAACAGCAGTTTGGTTGTACACCGTGTTGCTGAGGTTAGATTAACAAGGGTTTTATGACAAAACAATATGGTCTTTAGTTTAAGTTGTGACCAAAATATCTTGCTTATCAAACCTCTGATCAGCTGTAAGACCTTTCAAGACCGTTCATTTCATTACAGTATGATACAATCACACAGATCACACCTGGTGTGCTGTGAATCAGCTGGATGTGTTCCGACTCTGAAGGCAGAAGTCTCCTGTCAAGACCAACGGTGAAAATCAACATTACGAGACCAACCAGCCTAAAGACTCAGTTTAAAATCAGAGGAAGACGGTACATGAATTCAATCCAAATTAACAATGAAAAGGATGCTGCACATTTTGCATTAACGTCTTTATTATAATGTCTTTTATTTACATTTCACCAAGTGTGTTCATCTGACGTAGCAGTATTGACCGCATCTGTACATTTTTGTTTGTTTATTGTCCCTGTGGGAAAATTAGGTCGCAGCAGAAATCACAAGGCATTTTTGACAACAAAGACAAAAAAAAAAAAAAAGGAAAAAAATGAACCCAATTCTAGACATTTGTACATTTATTGCATGTATCAGGAGTGCTAATGTCTCCTTTTATTTCTATAGATGCTGAGGAGATCATCACAAGATCGTAAAGTCAACGTTTTTTGTCCTTTGTGGGTCTTTTTGCGGTCTGGGCTTGCTGTTCCTAAGGCAGTAGCCAGGAAGCCCTTACCCCAAAAAGTATCTGCAGTGGATTCTGGCATCTGATGTACGCGTCGCCTTTTCATTCCCCCTGATGTAGCAGTGTGTATCTCGCTCATACACGCATGAGTTGGTGAAAGTCAGAGACAATGCAGATGTGGAATATATTGGAGAAAAAAGCTGAATTACTTAAAATGTTAATGAGATTATTCTATTTTATACCTACATGTATAATGCATATTGCACAATTTGTTTTGTTGTCATTGTGTTATATAGTTCTAATATTTGCCAAATCCCTATGTTTTGTATTGACAGTGAATGTACATCTTTTATGTCTTTTTAATCTACCAAAAAATCTACCATTAATAGCCCGTCTTCATGCATTTATGTTGTACATGTTTAAGGATTTTGCATCATCCCTGATCTGTGAATTGTCTGTCATGTTGTGAAAATAACTGGATGTAAAGAATAACTCACTGCCTGATGCTTTTCACACCACGACATGTCAAAGGATTCATTGCGCTAAATTCCTCAATATCAATGCACTCAGAATATCTGAGATCATAACGCCTGCTTTATCTAGTGTTGTACTTACAGATTATATACACTTCAAAAATACAATATGTCATATTTTAAAGAATATGAAAATCATCAATGGAATGAAGTTACACCTTAAACAAATAAGCTGAGGGGAAATGAACATGTAGCTTCAAACCCTCTGACTCATGTGTTACGTAAACGTGATTATTTATCCAAACCCGTGAGCCTTCACAATGGGTTTTATTTACGTCAAAACTTAAGGCGCTTCTTGTGTGCCGACGAGAACACCTCACTTACACTAACCATTTGACTTCATTGCTCTGGTCCTGTTTATATGCATGTGTATGTCCTGTACATGCAGTTACAATTAGGAGCAAGTGAGATGCAAATGTGTCATTATGATGGTAGTGAGCATCTAAGCATCCTTTTCACACTTGTCTCTCTTTCTGATTCTGAATGATTACCTGTTCTCCCCTTCAAAGCACCTGCTGCCATATACATGTTCATCATTATGAACTGGACATGTACAGTATGACTTGTTAAATAAAAATGAAATAAGAATTAACAGAAACTATTGTACTCGTCTTGTTGTCCGCCCAATAGTTTATAACCACTATAAACCTTCCTTTTAGATTGACTGGTATTGTTTTCACATGCATACTTAATCTTGTCAAAATACTAAATTACACAAATACAAGGAAAGAATAATTTATCATAATGTTTAATAAAAATAGATATTTAATACTATGTACAAATAGACAGCTATAAAGTCTAAAACTGAAATTCCGGACATAATCACTGACTCTCACTGCCTTTAAGTGACGCGACATGTTTTCCGGTAAGCCGGGCATACACACTCAGTAATTGACCTAACAAATCTCTGACTGACCTTCAGATTGGAGCCACAGATTCAGAGTTAAAGCGCAGCAGGGGTCCAGAAATAATGTGTCACACATCGCCCTGGGAAATAGGGCAGGGCCTCATCCATGTTATCAGATAGGGACGTGGGTTGATGGATGCACTTTTGCTCCTCTCCACTTGTAATGGAGTAAAATAAATTGGTGACCACAGGCAAAAGGCAGTGGAAAAGGGATACACAATAATGATTATGAATATGTCACTTTATTCAAAATAAAGTGTGATAAGGAGTAAATTTGGGTTATGGATTTTAATCCTCCTTTGCCATTTAGAAGCATATCATCCAACAGGCAAAATGAGTTTAAGAATATTGCTAATGATCTAATAATAATCATATCAAACTGTAAGACAGAATAAACTGCACTTGCTGAGATCCATTGTAATTCAAGGAAATGAATAAGAAAGAATGCCATGCAGTGTTGAGATTCTGCTGAACTTCTCCTCAGTTGAATCTCTGGGAGACTATAGCTCTCCAGAGGATGTTTGGAGAATTGCAACCAAGAGCACACTGGGCAGCTGCATCGCAGAGGCAAACTAAAATGGTTTACTTAAAAAAATAATTAAAGAAAGAAATACCCTATCAAAAAAAAAAGAGTTCCAGTAAAGTTTTCACAAGACCCAGATGAACACAGAATGGGTACACTAGTTCTTTTTCAGCTAAATTATGTTATTCCTACTGGAAGTCTCCTCCCCATGACTTGTTCCCAACAAACTTACGTTAAAAAAGGGTTTAATGTGAATCATTCAATCCCTCGTTTAGTGTAACAAGATATGTTGTCTTAGGACGTGTTTGCTAGTCTTGGCTTTCGGCTGTCCAAAGATCTGGTATGTCTTTGGTTAAAACTCAAGGACAATTGATTAAATTCAATTCTCATAAAAACAGCTTTGAAGTGACTCAAGTGGACTCAGCAGAAAATGAATCTTGTTCCAGTCATTTGAGCTGCTGGTAGGATTGGCAACAATATTGTGTTTTCAGTCAGGCCACTGTGGATGACGCAAGAAAAAGCACATCTAGATGGTAGATGCATATTTCTACCAAGAGCAACCAGTTGTTTATATCAAAATAATGGTTAAAACAGCATCATAAAGAGTTAAGTGAATGTGAAAATTACAGTAGTTAAACAGTGAAATATCCGCAGATTACACAATATAGTCACAAGAAAAAACTGACATGGATTATGTCCATGTGCATTTACTTCAACACTGCAGCTGCAACATGAAGTAGAGCTACTCGTCTTTACTTTTAAGAATCCCCGTTTTAAATAATAAAAAGCAGAAACACCTATTAGGGGCCCAGCTAATGTTAATTCAAGAGTTAGCATTTTACATTTAGGCAAAAGACAGTTTAACACTACAGCAAGCCGTCTCTGTGAGGCTGACCCTTAGCAATAGTAGTGCTTTGAGCATAATGTTAACTCAATGTCAACAAAAATCCTCAATATTCAGAAGCTGGAAACATGAATTTGTCTTACAAGAAAAATGACTCGATATTTCCCTCAGAATTGTGTTGGAGAAGAAGTATTAATTGACATGAAATTGGAAATATTCAAGTGGAATTCAAACTCAAATACTTAAATTTGTAATTAAGTACAGTACTTGAGTGCATGCACTTTGTTACATTCCAACACCGCCTGGAGACTTTCATGTCACAGGACAAAAGCATGAAGCAGCCACTTTTTTGGAAGAATGACGAAGAGGAACATTCCAGCATGTTTACATTTATTTAGACAGAACTCTAAAAAAAAAAAAAAAAAACTCCAGAAACCACCATAGTTTACTAAATGTGTGTGTGCCGTTACTGTTATCCTATCTTTAACTTCTTGTTGCTGCTGCTGCTGCTTTGTCTCCAACATCAGTGATAAAAAAAAAACACAAGTAGGGAACTTCATAGGACCCTAGTTCCAGCAAAGGCAATTCATTTCAGGATTTGTGCTCATTTCCAAGCATCTGACTCAGGCAGCTGTGTTCTATCACATGGCATTTAGAACCCAGCACTTCCTCCATTGAGGGACTAACTAGTATCAGCCATGACCTAGAACCTTTGGATAACAAACTGCAGAGCACTCTCACAGAGCGCCTCAGCCAGATCAAGTCTGCGGTCTCCAGCTTGGAGGGAAGGGTGTACTCCCTCGCCCTGGCAATGGACTGTCCCATCCAGGCCAGACCCAGAGGGAAGACCAGGGACAATGTGTTCCCCGGCAGTCACCTTCACCTGACTGACAAGGTTCAGCACTATCCTAGAGAAGTTTCTTCTCCACAAGGACAAACTCAAAATCTGAGAAATCCACACTTCTATCACAGGTATGCTAAACCTTGCCATGACGCAAACGTACAGGCGCATTTGCACAAATAGCTCAGTGTAAACAAAGCAATTTGTATTTTCCCATTTCTTTTTATACATAGTTCTACAATAATTCTTTTCATCTAGTTGCTAAAAGCAAGTACATTTTGAGGAGCATTTATTTGTATGATAAAGCTTTATAAAAGTTTGAAAAAATGTGAACTGTAGTTTTACTTGGTGTGATCTGTAGACTTGTGTTTATTCAAATTGTTGAAAAAAGAACAAGAGTTAAAAAAAAACAAAAAAAAACAATAGTAGCAGATGTACATGTGTTATAATAAGACAAATGTGTGTTGGTATGGGTATTCTATTAAGTGCAAGGTATTAAGGGGGCTGCAGAGGGGGCTGCATATCAAGGGGGGCTACATATTAAGGGGGGCTGGATGTTAAAGGCTGCAGAACATCTCAGGGTAAAGGTGTGGGGAGAAATCAAGCCAGCGGAGACAAGGTCTGGGCAGATGATTTAAATCTGTTTTTTAAATATAAGGTATTGTAAAGTAAAGTGAGGTGGACATAGTACAAAAAATGTTGTAATGTAAGTAAGTAAGTGACGTGAAATTAAATTGAATATGTAATTAAATAGAGCAAAAGTAAGTAACCATAATATAGAGGATATTGAGGTGTAACCATAGTATAAATAATATTTAAAAAGTAAGTACTCATAGTGGAAAAATATAAATACAAATCTGAAGAGGGGGGGGCCCTGATCGAGTCCCCCCCCTCTGCCACCTAAAGAATTATGAAAAACTATTTGATAAATTTCCAGTCATTGCATTTGAAGTGCACTTTCTACAATGTTATATTATTATAATAATGTATTGAGCAGAAACATTAGGATGTGAGACTTTAACTGAAATGCAATTTATGTCAAACTTTGTAATTATTGCATTAAAACAAATCTAATCTTTTTAAAGTCTTGTCAAGCAACCACGCACAATTACAACACATAAAAATAGCACATTTACATTAATTATTTTAATAAAATCTAGATTTATTCATTTATTCTGAGAGAGAGAGAGAGAGAGAGAGAGAGAGAGCAGTAGCTAAATCTGCCAATGATATTAGCAATGTGCCAAGGTCTGAATGAATACATATTTCTCCTTTCCTTAGGAGCTGGGAGATTTAGAAGAAACATCTAAGCTTGTTATATATAATTTATAGCCTAAGTTGATCAGCTCACATAAAAAATAAGGAAAAGCCAGGCCACATTAGCAATTAAAGCATTCACATCTGTCCAGTGAAGTAAGTGAACTAAATACATTTAGGTTACTCAAGGAGGCATGTAGGTTACTTATGTCCAATGTTGTTGAGGTACTCCCATTCATATGCTACTTTATACATTTACTTGTGCACATTGTAGGCCAAGAGTGTACTCTTTAGTCGCCTAGGCTAATTTAACTTACTAGGTTATTTGCAGATTTAGATAATACATAGATACAACTAAGTTATGGTGTCATACCCTACCCCAGTAATTAAAATTTGCCCCACTTTTACCAGCTGAATCCTATGTGTTTCTTAAATGAGCCATTCTGCATGAATAGCCTAACCTATAAACTTCACTTTTGGTAGACTACTTTAGTATATTTTACATACTTTGTATGTAGTTGTAATGAAATACTTTGAGACATAAAATATCTTGTTGCATTGCAGTATTTCTATTTTTTTCGGGTAATACTTTGTTAGCCACCAGTCTTGTTATAACGTCATTAGCCAAACAAATGCTAACAGAAACATCCGCTGCTCAATCCAGCAAACAAGCCCTTTTAGCTTACTCGCGCTAGCAAGCATCACGCCATACACTTCTGTCTACAACACCACCAGTTACACTAGTGATGTTCCGCTTAAAGCAGAGAACTTGACACTGTTTGACGGTTTCATTTTGGGCCAAGAAGCAGCCATTCAAACCATTCAAGTGCAATCCCAACATTTGTCCAGCAGATGCTGCCATTATCCATTGCGTCAAATGAAAGCGTAGACAACAACACAAACAAAACTATGACAATACGTCATGACAAAAAGCCTCGTTTGTACCACAGACTGTAACGGTCTATGGTTTGTACTTACCTAACTTCACCCCAGTCACTCACCTTTCTTCCTAACCACTGAAACTGGCTGCATGTCGGCCATGTTTGTCACCACCTGTTTGAAATCCACCTTTTTTTTACCCAGTTCAGTTAAAGACGACAGACCTTTCTGCTGCCATTTTATCCTATAGGTGTCCTCCATTTTGCCTCACAAACAAACAAAATCCCACCATGTAAATCTGATTGATGCAGTTTACAGACATTACGATGAACTAAATATAGCAAATATTAAAAACATAGGTTAGGAATAATTCAATTCACCATGAGCTTGAAAAGCTTTATTTCACATAATGTGCAAAAACCTCAGGTGTCAAGGTGCATCAACAGTTCATGTGCTAAACAAGCATCACACAGGGAAGGCTCCACAGTAACTGCTTAAATAAGCGCTTATCCCTTTCAAATGTAACACTGGTTCAAATCAAGACAACAAAGTCATACATGCTTAAAGCTATAGTGCACTGAGAAAGAACGAGCTGATAATCTTGATTAGTTTTGTAGCAACTCATTTGGCAATGGCTTGAGTGTAACGAACGTTCATTAATATCAAAACGTTATGCACTAAAGCTTTAAAAAGAAGAGACCAAATGTCTTTGTTATATTACACTATTAATTGTGCTACAGCGGCCGGATACAATAATCAAAGTGTCTTGTTTTTGAACTCATAAAGTGTCTTGCAGTTTAAATTCATTCAAACTAAGCCTCTAGCCCCCCCCCAACAGTTTACATTTTTGCTTTGGCGGAGGAAATGGGAAGCGAGTTCAAGAATTTCTCCAGCGTAAAGAGGTAGTCCTCTGGGTGGCATCGCATGTGGGCTGCATGTTTCGACTCCTTCCACTTCCTGCTCTCCACAGTCACGCCCCTCTTCCTCCAGAGGTCAATCAAAGTTTCCATATCAGCCAGGTCGCACAGGGCGTCGTTTTCACTGAAGAAGAAGAGGGCCGGTGCAGTAATTGGGCTGTTGCGGAAAACCTGGATGCTGTCATTGTAGAAGTCTGCGGTGTGGGTTTTAAAGAGCCAAAAATAAAACATGGCAACGTTTTTGATCAAGTTCGAAAAACGTGGCATCAGAGTCCTGCCAAGCCCTGCATACCAACAAGAGACAGTGAAAAATCAAAAGGAAAATTATTTCATAATTAAGAATACATTTACATATACACAACACATCACTATCTTAGTACCATAGCTTCAAAACTGTATGAGTGCCGGTGAAAATGTGGCTCACTCTCTACCACCCACAAAGTTAATATTAATGGATTCTGCCACTCCTTCTAGTATTGTTTGACTTACTTCTATTGGGGATACGGAACTACAGTTCCCATATTGTTTTATAGAGTATAATGTTGACATGGATTCAGTGACTTATGTTGTGGGCACCAACTTGTTTATTGCCTATATTTGTTTACATTTTGGGTAAATTAGCATCATTAAAAGTCTGACAAATTAGCTATTAACAGTTCTTGTTTGCAATGTACCCATGGAAAAGTACTCGTAAAAGACAACTATCACTGGGTTTCTTTAAAACTGTAGAAAACTAAAAATCGTGATGATTCTTAGGCAAGTTCTGGATTTATAAGGGGTGTCTAGCTTCCATGATTTCTAAGCAGATTTATGTTCATGTTCATGTTCATTAAGTAACACCTTAAAGATATTACAATAACCATTTTAAAAACCTTTACCATGTTAAGTCAGGACGTTTAAAAAAACACTTTCTAAAAAGACCTGCATCTAGTCAATCAATGTAAAAATTAATTTGCAAATATTTTGATAATTGATTAATCATTTACGATATTTTCATGAAAAACAGAAACAGAACAATGTAAACCATTTGCAAGCACTCTCCTTGGGCAGGTTAGAAACAAGCTGTCACAAATAATTCCTGGACTCCTGACAAACTGGAGCAGCAGGTCAGCTGTCTAATTAATTATTTAAAGATCTGACACACATGTCCAAACACAAAAGTAACCTGAGGGGAATCACACTCACTCACCTATCGCCATGTGATGCAGAGTGCCAACCACCAAGCTGTCATAGATGTGCCCTATCACCCTCTGAGCCAGCCATGCATGTTTTTTCTGTCCCTGAGCAATGTGGGTTAGTGTCTGGGTGAAAGTGTAGCCACCGATGGAGGAGGTGTGGACCAGCACCGCCCTCCCTGAGAACTGAGGCTCCTCCAGAACCTTCAAAACCTTCAACCCGTGGTCCAGCCCCCATCGAGGCCACAGGAAGTGCATTACATTGCTCTGAACCAGGAGGACATCCATGCCACGGTCCAAGTAAAGGTCCCTGTACTTGCCCACCGCCCGTGGCTCGGCACCAAGCCAGGAAAAGAAAAGAAGAAGAGGGTGGGAAGTGGCTTCAGAATCTGATTGGTTTTGGGAGGAGACAGGTGTGTGTGAAGGTGAATCAGAGAGCAACGGACAGGAGGCAGGATCTGCAGAGGAGTTGCTTAGGGGCAGAGCTGAGGGTGATATGGGGCAAAGAGCAGGGGAGGTTTGAGACATTGCTTTGGCAGGACATAGTGTCTGTTCCCCTGCCTCTAAGAACGGAGTGTAATAATAAGTTATGCCGTAGCTGATCCTTTTGGTAATGAACCTTCTTCCATTCACTTGTTCAGACATGGTGGCGTCATTTCTGAAGAGACTGCAACAAATAAACAAAATTAGTCATTCCCACACTCTGGCAGCAAAGACTGAAATGGTTTAGGCTAAATGTTATTTTTTGAGGAATTTACTATATATCCTCCTGGGACCCAAAACTATATAATATAAGTTTTTTGGATGAAAAGAAAGACAGACTTAAAAATGTATGTTATATTATGTCCTTTTGTAAACTTTTTGTAAATTGTTTATATGTTCTAAGTCCAGACAGATGATGGTAATATCAAAAAATGAAATTACAAACCATGTACTGTGTAGTGCTAGTAATTAGTTATTATACTCAAAGATGTCAATGTTTTAACATAGAATTGTAGTATTATTACCAGTAGTAGCATTATATCCACATCTTTATATTAGATATTTACCATTATTACCAGTATTTTCAAAACATCTCAGATATGGTGAAAAACATATATTTTTAAAGAAAATATATAATGAAATAACATTAAATATTTGATATTGACTATAGTAAATATTTCATAAAATAAATTGTACATGGATTATCTTAGCATCACTAGCCTTGTGTCATGCATGATCTGTGTGGCACCTGCTCCAAATTCAGTTTGAACTAATATTTTAATAATTAACACTTGAAATGACAAAGATTGAGCGAAAGTGGTATTCATATTACGTTACATCCATAATGTATCAGTGGGTTACCATCTGGAATAGAAGAAAAGGGGTTTTGGATTAACGCAGCAAACCAAGATGGGCTGTTCATACAGCGATTTATAACGCTTCACCGTCATCCATGTAACAGGGAACGTTAGAGTTAAGTGTCACGCGCATTTTTTTGGGGGATCAGCACATCGCAGTTTCTCTGCATAGTTCTCAGGCGCACGTAGCACAACATCAGCCAGTTACTGTTTGTATTTAAATGCTAGTTCCGCAAGACATGTCACACACAATATGTACCACAGCAATTTATCATTCTGTTACCCGATGGCGAGCAGCAGATTTCCCATTCTAGGAGGCTAGAAGGTGCGGGGGCGCCCTGGTCCTCCTGGTTCACCGTAAAACGACTTCGGAAGCTCGGTCAGATCTGCCAAGGTACCCCGTCATGAATGTTTTAAGAGACAGAAAGTGACCAGGGCACAAATTTTGTACTCCAAGGATGGCGAAGGCTTGACCCGTGCTACTGCCTCTGATTGGTCAGTAGCCTAGTCGTTGCCTTCGTTGTTTGGATTGGTTAGGTTTGGGCACGAGGAGTGTGATTGGTTGGCGGGTAAGAATGCCAGGTTAAGCCAATCAGAACAAAGTAGAAAGTATAACGCTCTTTCTATCCCATGAACTGTATACAGTCTCTTCTATCCTAGTAAATACATCCATGACCGGTGCCGGCTCGCGATATTTTTTTCCTACTATCCCCTTCAATAGCTTTAACCCACACTACTGTTGGCCAGGCATCCATACTTACATGTGTACAGGTGCTATAACCCGTGTCCACTCGGCTATCCTAACCATGACCTCTCGAGGTTAACCCTAAAAGTAGGAAAAAACAAAAACAAAATCAGTCATCGTAGCAACTTTTCATTTGCGAGTGTGGATCGGGACAAACAAACACACACACACACACACACACATACACACACACACACACACACACACACACACACACACACACACAAACATATATCTATATACATTCATAAATAATTCAAGTTAATTGCACTCTTAATTTATGTCTTACTTTCAAATGGATCTACTAATTATAAACTTTGATTCATGTGTGCTGGTATCCATAGAAACATCACAAACATTTGAATTCTGTATCATGTCTGCTGTAACCAAAATATCTCAAACAGCGAGTTTATCCAACATTTCTAGTGAAAGCAAGCATTGTAAAGGGTTACTGTATATTATATCTATTATAAATCCCATGTGTCCTCTTTTCCAAAACATAACTACAAAGAGTTATTGCTGGCGGATGTTGCAGTTTAAACAGAGCTTATCTCTGGATCTGTTAGGCTATTGATAGTTCAAAGGACCTCATGGTCAGAACAAGCTGGTTGGACCACAAGGCAATGAGGTCACATTGACCCGTAAATCTAAATAGGGAAACATTACAAGGTCATGAAGTAGGCCTATGTTTGTTCTGACCTACTAATCAAATAACTGCAAGACATGTTAATGCCACGAGATGGAGCTAGCGGCTAACACAGAAAGAATAGAATTTGACTACTTCAGTATGTGGAGCACTTTGATGAATGTGTAAAATTAAACTTGTATTGATTCAGTTGTAAAAATGGTAGATATGTCATTATTATGAATTACTGTTAATTTGATGTCCTGTAAAGTGACTTGGGCTTCATGGTGTTCATAATTCTAAGTTTAAATCCACGCCTTGAGAAATGTTTATAATTAGCCATGTCATTTGATCCTGAGATGCTGACCGCAAAATCGGATGTTTGCAGTTGTTCTAGATTTTTTTAACCAGGAAAAAAACAGAAAACATCCTGATGTGTCACGTTGTGTACGTCTAGGTTTAGATGGCTCAGTCTGAACAAGGGACATCTTCCACCCAAAACATGCATACTGGCACAGAAACACAAGATACATCATCAACCTTTTTCAAGAGTGTATTTTATTCCTGGTGTATCCTTTAACTCTTCTAAGCTCTAGTTTTCCTCTTTGAAATCAAGTAGATTTAAGATTTAAAAAATCATGTTATTGCACTCTTAACAGCATCTGCTGCCAACAGCTTTACCCATATATGAAACATAAATACTGGAAAATATAAGCATCTGCTGCTAACAGCATCACACACTAATTTAATTGCTTGTTTTAACTCTTTATTTGAGCTACAGTGTAACACTGAGGGACATACTCAAACCTACATTTCTTTATGGCTGCACCATCCCATCAAATAGAAAAAGAATTCTCATGCATAATTTTATAAACATCCCTGTAATTCAGCCTGATGCATTTGATTTTATTACGAACTTTGAGATATCCATTCAAATTTAAAATAAAATGAGGTTTAGAATGAAGCCTAGCTGCACAGCACAAGTTTACAGATTTATGTTATTTTCATTAAGCTTAGAAGTGTGCTACATTTGTCACTGTGGCAAAAAAAAGCACACACACAAAAAGAAAACTTTTCTGACATCGCCGTCAGTTCATCTCATTGCGGCTTGCTGTAAATGCGTTGTCATGACAGTGTTTTGTGTGTAGGTGACTTTAAAATGGCTGTCACAGTTGTGATCAGGTTTTCTATTCTTTCACATTGAGGCAGCAGAGGCAGTTTTGGTTCATCACATTCACTCACTTTCTCTCTTTCTTCTCTTTTCCTGGATCTATTTTCCGCAGCCATTTGCACCTTCCCCCACCAAAACACACACACACACACACACACAGACACACACATTGCTTTATATTTTCCAGTACTCCTGTTTCCTGTTTGACCTTCAGTAATAGTGCATTACGTTTGTAGTTTAATATAAGACTTTATTGTAGGGTTTGTTTCTTTTAACATTACATTAACATCCCAGTTTCAACTGGTGTTATGGTATACTGGTTTTGTGTTGCACATGTAAATATAATATCCCTGTTTCAGAATCCTGTTTAAACATCTAACTGGCTGTATTGTGTTAAACTAGGACACTCAACCAGGTTTCTGATATTGTCTCCTACCTGTGCGAGTGCCTCCTCAAACAGTAGCGGTTTGTCAGTTAAACAAAATATTCAATGATGAGCAATCCAATGAGGATATTTTGCTTAATTGCTCTACTATGTTTACACAAAGTCATTTAATCAACTGTAAATATAAAGATCTTTATTAGTCCAGCCTTCATTTCAAAGGTTTGGCTACCAATTTTATGTTGTGTGCAAACTTGTGTGTGCAACAGAAAAAGCCTGAGCTTTGCTTTGCCTGGCTCAGCATGATCACTTTCAGGCTCAGTCAGGCAGAAAATGTTTAAGTCCCACAAAAACACAACCCTCAGCCTGGACTTCATGCGACTGTGTTACCCTCAGCTCTAGCGACCCCTCTCTACCCTCTATCCCTTATCCCCATCTTACGCCAACGTCTTAAACAACCCCCCTATCCCCGCTGATTCTCTATACATTCCCCTCATCAAAACTCTCTCTCTCGCCCAGGAAAATAAAGCCTCCATCACTCTCTTCTGCCACCCCCCCGGAAAGCTCCAAGGCCCTTTCACCCGTCTTCCCCTCTCAGCACCTCAGACCACCCCCATGTTGCTGGTGCACAAATGCCCTGCCTTTCCTTTTTACATTGTTTCACCATGGCCCCTATTGTCTGAGCAAAGAGAGAAAGTTGGGAGAGAGGAAAAAGAGGGGAGGAGGGGAGAATGTGCCCTCTCTGTTGTCTGGGTAGGAGGGTGTGGAAATTCCGTTGCAGCTTCCTGCTTTTTTCCCAGTCTTTCCCTTTTAATCCACTCACTCATCTATGTCAGGTTTTCTCCTGGCATCATGTGCCTTCCTAACTCTTCACACACAGGATGCAATTACACCAAGCATGTCTGAGGCATTAAAACACACATTTTACTTTTATCTTAAATTTTTAGAAGAAGGTGACAACAATGCTAATTGAGGCTAAATGGCCACAGCAAAACCATCTAAAATACAGGTATTGGTATGCTTTTTTTTTAACTCAAACTACAGCATACACATGCTTGGAAGGTGAACAAATTGCAAAGAGCAAAACAGTCAGGAGTGGTGCTTTTATCCAGCAGGTTTTTAAATGTTCTTCAATGGTATTAACATCTGACGTTTATGGTAAAGAGCACAACTCTGTCCTGTTCAGCTGAAGTCTAAATAGTGGAATCAAATGGGTTTATGGCTCATCCTGAGCATGAAAACTGTAAACAGTGAAGCTAAATAGTTGTCTGCCTGACTTTAGGTTACAATAACTGACTTGCAAATACCTGTACATTGTAAAACCTTATAATGTATTCATTTAGAGCCATATGTGTCTGGCCACTCTGTAAATCTATACCTAATATCCACTCTGGGTCTAGCTTAAATTTGGTCTCCACCATCTCCTTTAGCTCTCTAGTTGCTAATTTTGTTTGCTGTCTGATGCGGTGCAGGTATTTTACAGTGGTATAGAGCTTGTTTCCTACAAACACATGGTTACTTAATTCATCAATTGATATAAAATATGATAACAGCTGCTTTATAAATTTTCCTCAAAAGCTGCCAAAGGAAGCAGCGTTAAGTCTCACATAGCACTGGGCATGTTCATCCACCATTTCTTTATCTTTGTCGGCTCTTCCATCAATCTCTACCTTCTATCTTTCTCCATCCATCTTTCACCCTTCTCCATGTGAGGGTTGTGATTTGCATTCATGACATGCTTAGAAGCTGTTGTAGTTTATGTGTGACACCTGTCGTCTGAGGGAGAAGCTTTTCTTTATTCCATCAGTCTTCCTTGTTGGTATGGAAACCATGTTAAATCCCCAGTAGGGGCACTGAGCTGATGTATTAAACATACAGTCATTGATTACAGATGGCAAGCCCACATCTTACTGAACCCACATGCATCAATGTCCCCTTTGAAAGCTCTAGCTGTCATTTTGTATTTTAAACAATCTGCTATATTGTTAATTTGGGTGCAGTATGGGCACGGAGAGTACTTGTTTCTGATGACAGGTATCAAGTAAAATTCTATAACAGGGCATGCAAATCTTGCAAGATATATTAGACAGCAGGTATCAGTACTTCTGCTTCACAACACAGCTTTAAATTTTAAATTCATTGTGTAGCCTTTAGGCTCTCATCAGTTTAATTGTCCTAAATGCATCTTTAAATTGAGGTCTCACAATTGCTTCATAAAAGGCATGCACTTTGGAATTATGAGTAGTCTATGGTGATGGCAAATTGATGATGGCACAATATTTATCCCAAAGGATTTGCCCTTCAAGGTCATCTCTGATCCTCATCTAACAGCCGTATCAAATCTGCAGGGAAAGCTGTTTGAGAACACATTTATGAAAACACATGAAAACGTACTCTCAGACACACACACACACACACACACACACACACACACACACACAAACACTTAAACACTTTGTTGAGCTTAAAGCAACGTACAAGCAGGAGTGAGGCTTAAAACACACAGGGACGTTGTGTTTTACCAAGTGTGTATATTAGATTTCTCCCCTAGTCAGATTGTCTGCATGGATTTTTTTCAAAGGTCACATTTACATTGTTACTGCTGCCGTCCCATACATATATTACTAAGACCTAGATTAATGAAACGCCTCAGTCTGGTTTTACTTCAGTGAATTATCAGTATATAAAATGTACAACATCATTAACAACTATTTCAAGATGTTATGGCTCTTAGACATGCTTTCTTTAATGAAAGTTTAAAAAAAACTTTTTAGCTAAAGTTTTGGGGAGATTTGCCGTCTTGACCTTGCTGTCACTATAAAAAGCCAGCAGAGGGTCTTAAGGCAGTGTCTGTATAGATGGCAGAGCCAATAAACTATTGATAGAGTCCATTGTTTTTTTTGTTTTTTAAGACAAAGAAACTTTCTTTGACCTCACAATCTGCCATTGTCTGACACTTTCCGTGTGCTGGAGCTAGTGGTCTGTCTCTCACACACACATTCACACACACACACACACACACACACACACACACACACACACACACACACACACACACACACACACAATTCTTAGTATACTCCGGGGGACGACAATCTGTTTTACAGCTGTGTCCTCAGACCTATGCACGACAAGTCCCTTTAACACAGAGAAGTCCATGCCATTAGTCACACTGATAACACAGGAATATGTGTAACAGTGCATGGTACGGTCCACAGAGGTTATCTTCTATTAGAAGTGGAAGTTTTCTCACTATTACAGTGGGATACTGGAGCTTCTTCTAAATACCATCACAGCAGGGGAAAAGCAGTTGCAATTGATAAACTACTGTCAATCAGAGCTGCAACTAACACTTATTTCCTTGATTATTTTCTCTACTAATTGATCAAATGTCACAGAACGATGAGAAATTCTCATCGCAATTCCAAAAGTTACATCTTCAGGAGTCTTGTCCGACCAATGGTCCAAAACCCAAAGATATTCAATTGCAATGGTGTGAAAAAAAGATAAAAGTAGCACATGTGTGGTGGTTGTGGTCGGCTGGTTGTCAAATTCAGTTTTGTTTCGTCAGTCTTCTAGTTCTTGATTGTGTAATTTTGTTTCTCTGTTGGCCCTGTGTTTTCTGTTTTTCTGTGTTTCCCCCTCTCCTCCCACCTACTGCTGCCAGCTGACTATGAGGGTCATAATTGAAATTGTAATGTATCAATGTTATAAAAACGTTTATGAGTGGAGTAAAAAGCAACTCAACAGCAACGGAAGAGTCCGGTCCACAGGAGGGTGCATGATAAGAAGTTGTCTGCCTTCAGTCATTTCTTCTATTTGTATTACTGCAAAAGGAAAATTTTGAAATATAAAGAACAAAAACAAGAGAACACTTTAAAGGTTGTAAATAATTAAAGACTGAGGTGGCACTAGGCTACAGATCCCTAATTAGAGCACACATACATAGAGCTTGTCCTCAGGCACAGTTTAAAGATCAGCTTATCCTGTCCTAAGTTCATAACTTCATAAGAAATACTTCAATCTGTCCTGAGATCAGAATGGAAGTTAATTTCAATTTCATTTCTCTCACTGCTGTTAAGCAAAACCTGATGGCTAGAAAGAAACGCTTGTCTACAGTTATTACAGAAATGATTGGATTTCTTCTAGTGCATGAAACCGGGCTTTAAACAAACCAGAAAGATCTACTGTCTCTAAGAAATGTGTGCTCCTACCACAAAACATTATGTTCTTTATAATGATTTATCAAAAGCCTAAAAGACTGTCTTTGTCCCTCCTTTATATAGCATATGTCATAGCTTTTGAAGAATACATTATGTATTTCATGTTGTGAGGATGTATGTGTCCAGTCTGAATCCAAGTGTTCCATTTAAATGCAATTAATACATTGACTTAAAAATAGAGGAAGCAGCAGCTGTGTGGCAAGGAACCTAGTCTTTTTATTTCACTGGGGTAAAAGTAAAGGTGTTAATAATAGTAAGGAGAGTCAAGGTGAAATGTGTTATTAAGGCGTTGTTGCCTGCGCCGGCGGGACTGAGCGGAGCTGGTGAGGGGACCTCATCACAGACAGCACTGCTCAGGAAAGTATGTTTCCTTGGGCTGATAGTTCTCTGATTGTTTCTATATTTAGGAATTTCCTGGGGATCATAGAAGCAAAGATCTGGGCAATGTTGAGCCAAAGTTGGTGCACAACAATGACTCCTTCAATTGATATGACATCTTAGATGTCAACGGAGTTAAGTCAGGGACTCTGTTACACTGTGTCAAAGGTAAGTCTCTGCAACCTTGTGTTAACTTTGTAGTAGGTTGAACATGACGTGAGTCGTTCAGTGCTTCTAAGGGCTGGGATGAAAAATAATAAAAATGATGCTTTAAAGGAGAACTTGGGTCTTATTTTGTAGTGGCAGCCCAGTATCTGTACCTGACAGATTGAAGTCCAATGCCAACATTTAGTGCCAACACAGGAAGTTATTGTGCAAGATATGTAGCATGGTGGAAAGTTAGGGTTTGGAGATCGGGGTGGTGGATGGGTGTGTACCTACCTTCGTGTAGTAACCAGAGTTTACCTCCAGTCAGACCTGCATTAAACTTTTGCATGTATATTAACAATAAACATGAACTTTCCCTAACCTTAACCATACCTTAACCAACGTGCATTTGCCATAACCACAATTTTTTAACTTTTGAGATATAGCAGAAAAAGAGAATTTTAAAACTATTGTCATTGAACATAATTCTGGATTTTACACAACATTCCAATATTGATGTTCTTGTCTGGCGATGGGGTTGGATTTTATCATAAGCAAACAGAATAATGCCAAAACTACCCAAATTGTAAATAGTGGAATTGATTATTTGCTTGCAAAGCCAAAATGCCAACATCAGCACATATTAGGTCTAAATATAGTGCTTGAAAACAGCTGCATTCAGATTTGACCAGCTTACAGCTTGTATGTGTGGGCACATGCAGCTGTGTGTTTGCACAACTCTGTTTCCCAGTGTCCGCGGCACTGGGTGATCCCCGCTTATGAACAATTTGCTCGGTGAGGTGTGACCACAGGCATTGTGACGGCAGCCACACAGTGGACTACTGATGCAGTGAGCGAGAGAGATCGAGACAAATGGAGAGAGAGAGAGAGCGAGAGCGAGAGCGAGAGCGAGAGAGAGAGAGAGAGAGAGAGAGAGAGAGAGAGAGAGAGAGAGAGAGAGAGAGAGAGAGAGAGAGAGAGAGAGAGACTGGAACTCAATCCCACACAGTCAAACCTATACTGGCTCAGAAAGACGGTCTCTCCTGCAGCAGAACACACACACACACACACACACACACACACACACAAACACACACACACAGCTGGCGGTGGATTCTCCATCTTTTTCCATACATCTGTAGGTAAGACATGTTTTTATCTCTCTGTTCATACAGCTGTACCTCTCTCTCTCTGCATGTGTGTGTGTTAATCAGCTGCTCTGCATCTCTGAATAGGGATGTGTGGGTCTGACTCCAATATGCATGCTGTTACACGCTGAGAGGCACACTCAGTAAACACACTGACAAACATATTTTTTTTAACATGTAAGAGGGCTTGTGGTTGTTCTGGATGCACTGATACTAATAACAATCGGGATTAAGAAGATCAGATGGAGTCATATAGTGGTAAATCTATGGAAAAACATAGAATGTGTGTTGGTAGTTGTATTTAATGAGAGTGTGTGTGTCTGTAAGTGTGTCATCTGAATATAGAAAGATTAACATAATGCAACTTTTGATTAATATCTGGATTGGATTATGTAATCACATCCACGTTTACTCGCTCCATTTTAGCATAAGGATGTACAGAATGTGTGAGAGGGTGGGTTTGGATGTTAGAAAACCAGCAAAGCATGGATTGTTTGTTGTGTCTGTGTGTTTGTGCGTGTGTGTATGTGTATGTGAAGCACACTCAAACAAGCGGAACAGCGGAGTCCAAAAGGTGCTGAAATCCGGAGGATTAGCAAGACGTCTTTGGCTTCAGCTGTCACCATGGCAAAGAAAGCCGGTGGAACGCCTGTGTTTGAGAGCTTTCTTTGTAATAGTCAGTTTCACCACATTCATCAGCTCTAGGGCTAACACAAGCATTAGCCCGGTACAATTAATGTCATTCTCAAGCATGGGGAATGTGTCATGAGTGGTCAAAGTGGGGATTTAAAGAGGTGTAGTATAAGGAGGCATGGAAGATGTGTGGAGAGCCAAACTAAAGAAAAAATGAAACATTGAGTGTATCAACAAGTTTTCACAGAGAAATTATAGTCCAGAAGATGCTATTAATGGTACTGCTAACATTCTGATAGGACTTCTGCATGTGGAAAATGGGTTTGTAAGATGTCATGTCAAACTAAACACCGGAGGAAACCCCACAGATTAGAATAGCAAGGCATTAATCTTGTTTGTAAATAGCATGACTCAGGATGTTGTTTGGTTGTAACGCCTCTAGGAGGACATGTGTAACCTGTTAGGACTCCTGACCATGATGCTGCTCGTTTGACCGGGGGTTGTCTATTGTCGGACATGACAGTAGCACTCATTATGGTCAATAATGTCCAGGGACTATTGACAATAGCTGATTGGACTACTTCTATCTGTGGATCTCAGTGATGGGAAGTTAAAGCATCTACTAGAAAATTATGTCAAACAATGAAATTATACAGTAAACTTAGACAAGGACTGATAATACACAAATATCATTGAAATCACAGGCAAAGAACCGGTGGATTTCTTTTTAAAATGCTATGCGCATCTATCTATCTATCTATCTAACTATCCATCTATCTCTTTATCTAGCTATCTAGCTATCTATCGGCAGGGATGCAAATAAGCCTATTTACCAAAATGTTGAACTATTCCTTTGCAATATGCAGGCAATGATAACACAATACTCTAGAATACAATAACATGAGTTTAAATTACAAAATTGATATGGTATTATTTAATCAATCTCTATTAATGTAAATATATAACAATGAATTAAACCAATCGTTAAATAAATCTATTTTTTGTGTGACATTGGGACATTAGATGAATACAATAGATGGATAGTAGGACAATTGGGCACCAGTTACTCTCTTCAACACTTTATAAAGCCCTTAAAATGTACTGCTTCATGCAGAATAAATCCCTGCTGGCTTAAAACGGCCAGTCAGATTGAATCTGTGCAGTAATGACATCCCTGCGTAGCACCAAAGTCACAAGAGGACAACAAAAAAACACCATATGTTTACTCCTTAGATGAGAGACAGAGCCTTGTGATGTTAAAGCACTGCAATCTGACCCAAAAGCATGTGGGAGGATGCACATGTTAATACAATCGCACCTACATATAACCATGGAAATAACCTTAGAATGAGAACTAGGGCTTGTAAATATGCACGCCCACACAGGAGATTCAGAAAACTGTCAGCCATAACAGTAGCCATTTGCAGGGAGGTAAATTGCTCCATTACCCTGGACTGTGTCATTGATCCACAGACCTTACCGTGCTCATAGCAAGTTTGGTAAATAGTAATGGCTCGGGCCACAGTTAATCGGTCTCCAATTGTGACTCCCCTTAGCATAGAGGCTCTCCATTTCAATACCTCAGGAGTGACACACAACTTTAATTCAGTCACGGCATTCAACTCCTCTCTTCATTTTTCCCTCTGTTGTTAGCTTTACGACAGAGGCCTTACCCTCATTTCCACCAGTTGCAGAACGGCTGCGGATTGGCTCCGCTGCGTGTTGGCTCCGTCGTCAATACACACCAGGTCCGATTTGTTGTGGAATGGCTGCAGCCATGAATGACAGCTGAAGTCACGAGGACCCACAAGATCTTGCAAATTCATGTAGAATAGGACCATAAAACCAAAAACAGTTTGTTTCCATTCAGAGGAGTAAAGGGGAAACAACTTTGTGCTGTGTTTTCAAGGTGTAGTGCAGGAAAATATGATCCGCCGTGAGCATGTTCTATTTTATTTTGAAAATGAACAGGATATTTTATTCTGTTTCTGTGCTCAACTTCCTGTCCCACACTATCTGGCCAAGAGGGTTAGCCTCTCCTTTCTAAGCGAAGCTCCCTATGGCGCCATTTTGATACCAATACGATGGCTACCAATCCATCACCACCCGTTAGCATTCAATTGACTGCCATTCATTTCGTCACTCTGACAGCAAATAACTTTACATCTGAAGCGTTTATAGACTCTATTTGTCTGTTTTCTATTTCAAAAGAAACACAACAATGTATAAAAGGCTCCATTACTTTGTAGCTCACATTATGGCTCCGTAGCAGACGTTTTTGTAAAAATAGGCTGACAATTGTGTCATAAGCACGCAACTTACTGTCGCACAGTAGAGAAATAACCGTATAGTACAGGGTAAGCTCAAAGACAGTTTGGACTTACATTTGATGTTTAGGTTTAATTACTATGTGTGTAATGTTAACTATCATTTTAGTTAGCAAGAGTTAGCCTGTGCCTGTTATCTCCTCATATATACCTACACTCTCTATCTCTGCAAGATTGGAATGATTGAGATTTCTCTTGGCACAGCTCCTAGAAGACTTACAACTTTCAGACACGTTGCTCACGTCACATCTATGTCGTCAAGCTCAGTTGGCGGCTACGCAGTAACGCTCAGCTATCACCGGAAAAGTGCTTCTAATATCCTTCACTGGTCTTCATCCAGAACAACGGGATCTGTTGGCCCATTTCTTTAACTGTCTATGTATCTGCCATGTGCTGAATTGCTGCAGAGCTCTCCGGTGTCCGGCAAAAATAGAAGCTCTTCGTGTCGCCGGAGCTGGGACGGAGTCAGAACGCTGCCGTTCCGCAGTCAGTGAAAACACACACATTGACTTTAATGAAAACCTAATGACTGCAATTCTGCAACTGGTGGAAATTTGGAATTAATACGATCAAAGAGGGGCATGTAATGATGTAATACTGCCAGCAGGCTGAAGGCGGATTGAGATCAAGATGGCTGATGATCCTGGGAGATGTGAGAGCGTGGGGGGCTTCTAATGAACACAACAGAGACACAGACTAAATTGAAAGACAGGAGTCTGTTTGCAGAGTTAATAAAGGACTTGCTGGCAATACACTAAAATGAGCATTAGGGAGACTGCAGCAGAGTTTACTCTCCTGGACTACGACTGCCACAACTGAATGTCAATATGGTGTCTTTGTCTCTCTCTCTCATTTATTGCCCTTGTCTTTGGCTCTCTGCCCTTCTCTTCTTCCGTCTCCGCTCCATTGAGCACACTACAGTAGAAGGCCCCGTCTTTGTTAGGAGCGGAGAGACAAAAACGCCAGCAAAATAATAGAAGGGACTTGTAAATTCCCCACAGACACTTTTTATAGTTCCTTTCCACTTGCTCTGTTGCCTGTCAAAGCAGACAAAGCCTTCACTAGCTTTGTCACCACATTGTATTTGATGTGGTGACAAGTGGCCCAATCCGAAAACCGAGTACAAGCCCAGGCTGTGGTGTGGTTTTTGATTCCTTAGTGGCTAGCACTGTAGAGACTGTGTTAGCTTGATTGCTAGTTTGTTTAAATTACAAAAATGTGTTTACATGTTTAAGCTGCTATTAGCAAGATCTTTGTTTTATTAATATCCAAATTTTGCAGTTCCCCCCAGCTCTATGGAGCATTTAAGTGTCTTTCAGCCTGTTGTTTTGTTTAATGGCCCGTAAGTTTAATGTTTTGATTAGCAAGAAACTCTGATAAACCCACTCTACATTACCCAACACCAAATTTTACACAGACAAAGTTAACAACTAGCTGGTGAACAAAGTGGAGCAACGAGCTGCTAAAGAGTCAGATATTTCCGTCAGGAATTGCTGTGGGTGACCAGAAACACGACTCCCAATAAAGGTTAATAATGCTAATGCTAATAAGTACCTGCTGGATGGGTAAATATGCTACTGTTTTCCGTATCAACCTTAAAGGTGATATTATGGTTGTGTTGTCTTCACAGCTCGTCCCATCATTTTTGCCCATATTGGCCAAATTAATGAATCCTTGCAGGTTTAACAAAAGTGGAGCGACTTTACAGTGTATTGGGAAATAAAATAGGATCTAGGAATACCCCTTGTGTTAACACATCATGACTTTGAAAAGTGTAGTCAAAGTACTTGAGGGAAAGAACGGGATGTAGTACCCTCAATCCTCCTCAAAACTGCTCCTGTGGTGTCTTTTTGATTGACTGATTCTACAAAATAAATTCACATAAAAAAACATGCTGGAAGATTACATTGTAAAGTAAAGAAAGTGTTTTGCGCTCTACAAAAGTTTTCTTTTACCACGCTAGGTGATACTGAGCTAAAGTGATCCTGAAGTGAAACACAAGAGTGCCAAAATAAATTATACATATACCCCACTGGCTACATATTTGATCAGTTATTCATCAAATCAACAAAAAGGCAGTCAAGGATAGAATTTATTTTGCCCCATGCTTTAGAGCTAATTAAAATGTTACTCTGCAATATAAAATACAGTTGGTTCCTAAATAATACAGCTTTCCTTTTCTCTTTAAAAGCTGCATTTAATAATTTAGCTTTCTCTAAGTGTTTAGAAATAGCTGGAAAACTGTCTTGAAGAAATCAACAAAGTGTGCATGCGTGGGTGTGTATTCCTACAGAACACTACATGTGGGCGTACAAGTACACAATTGCACTAACATGCAGCATCAGATATCTCTGCACACGTGACATGTGACCGTGTATGAGGTTGCTGCAATCTTGAGATCGAAGGCATCTAAAAACAACCTCATTGCCTTAGAAAGTGATTTCATTCCATGCTGTTCAGTCAAAATGCTAAAACTAAGGAGTGTGTGGAAAGCTTTATGTTTGACCCGCAACCAGTAGTAAGTCTTCACATCTCCGTACCTGACTGTATATACAGGCTGGGTTAGGGAAGGGAGGGGAAGATGGCCGGCAAAGTCTACTCTGCAGATCTGTGAGATGAAGCCTGAGACTCTTATAGTAGTCGCTGATTGATCTTGCATATTATGTGTTTTTTTTCTCCCTCATGCAAACAGATTTTGCTCCCTCTGCTTTTAAGAACAAACACATCTGAGATTAAAAGAGTGCAAGGCCAAAGCTGTGGGAGAGCACAGCTTAAGTACAGCTAAAGCATACAGGTTGTTGTTGTCACGGGGGAAATTCCTCTGGTGCTCCAGTCTTTTCACTGAGGCAACAGGCTAGCGACTTTGAACCACTCAGCGCCCCAAAAAAGAAAAAGAGGTCCCTCTATTCTTATGTTGGCAACCCTGACCCTAATTCTTCACTAACCTCCCCCAACCCTACTCTCAAACCTCACTGAATAGAATACATATGGATGGAAGTTCTTTAAGTTTAAGTCGTCTAATTGGTCAGTTTGTGTAGCAGCCCAACCCCTGTGACACAGCATGCACATGAGCAAGAGCCCCACATAAATACTGACCACCACATCTAACGAGACACCACTAAATGTGGGGTGTTCATAATACTTAAGCTCTTGTTGTGATTTGTGGTCGCTTACTTTTTTTTTTTAGCCTACTAACTTCAGCAAGCTCTTGTAACGGATTGCACAGTTTCTATACTTGCTTTACTTCACAGTCTGGAAAAACAGCTGCAAAGCAGGTCACACTCGAAAATGTTCAAAGGAAAGAAAAACGAACAGATGCAAAGTCTATCAAGTTTTCCTCAACTCAAATTTAGCCGACCAAGAGTGGATGAAAAGTGTGTCACTCAGTGTCCTGTGTGTTCTTGTCTTTTAGGTCATTTTCCCAGAGAATCAGACAAACCTGCCTCAGGGAGCAGAAGAATGGAGAACAACATGTGACCGGTCTGTGCGCCACTGTCGACAGCATGCTTCGCCTCCTCCGGACCTTGGCTTTCTGCTTCTGGTGTTTTTTGCTACTTCACAGGTGGGCTGTGGCTGATGAAGAAGCCCTCTGGGGACCAACGGCATCAAGCAAAAACCCACCTGAAAAGAAACAAAGCTCTTACTGGTGGTCTCTGCCAAAGCTCCCTGCCATACCCTCACTACCCTTCCGTATCCCCTTTTACGGGAACTCGTACAGCAACAACGAGGATGCTGCGTTGACCACAACCACCAAAGGGCTGACAGAACCAATCAATCACCTGCAAGACTACTCAGGTTCAGGAGAAGGAAGCATTTCAGAAGCCACTGAATCACCCACTACTTCGACTCAGGGGCATCTAACCAGCGTGACAAAAATAAGAACAGAACCACTTCCCCCAGGGACATCAGAT
Organism: Etheostoma cragini; assembly: GCF_013103735.1. Lineage (NCBI taxonomy): Eukaryota > Metazoa > Chordata > Actinopteri > Perciformes > Percidae > Etheostoma > Etheostoma cragini. The sequence continues at coordinate 6,466,290 of NC_048429.1, read as the reverse complement.
TCTCCACACAGCAGCATAGCACAGAGTGACAATGATACTCTTGTTCCAGACTCCTACTCTCCCACAAGCAGTTTTAGCAGAAACACTCTGTCCACCAACAGTCCCACCAGCACAAGCACTCCTGAACAAAGTGCAACATACACCAACCCACCGAGAGGCACGGCACGAGCGGCCGGAACCAACATTGGCGCCACTACACAACACCTTCCAGAGGAACACACTAATAAAAAAGAGGTTGGAGATTTCACAGAAAAGATCTCTTTGACGATAGCATCAGAAACTACAGTTCCCACTGCCTTGACATGGGCAACAGCCCAAATCACAACAACCCCAGGACTTGTGGAGGCCACACTGACCAGCAGACACCCTCTGGGGCCTGTAAGTCCACCTACGTCCTCAGAAACCATGTTTGACAGAAAACCACAACACTCTACTGTCAGTGTTACCCTCCATGCTGGAGAGGCCACAATGACGGAAACTCACCCCACTCAGAGTAAGGCTGACCTGGGCTACTCCAAGGCCAGGTCAATGTCTGGGGAGGAACAGCCGGGGGTAATCACCACTGCCATGGGGATCAATCACAAACTAGTGACGGAATCCATAACAAGCACAACTCAGAGCCAAAGGGTTAACATCTCAATAGCAGGAGGTAAGCAAAGTTAAACCAATCATTGGTTGCTGGATTGACTGTATAGATGTGATCCATCATAGGCAAGCAGGTCTTAAGAGTTCAATAGCTGGCTGTCAAAAAACATTTTGGCTCGATCGATGACATAACTAACATGGTGAATAGTCAAAGGTCCGAGATTAGCATTAATCCAGATGTCGTTGAAACCCTGACGACACTCATTGGTTACAAGTCTGGAATCTACATTTACAATGATTACAATGATGGGTTATTGGTTGAAATTTCTGTTCACCTTAAGACCAAATATAATCAACTGTATAATCAACACTTCTCATGCAGTATTCCCATAAGCACTCTCCCTCCTACATACTCCTCAGGTATACAACAAGATCAGTTCATGGGTTATTTAGCAAGGAAATAAGATTTCATTCTAGGACATGAGATAACATAAATGTCAAGACATGAAATAAACCAAAAGTCAATAGTATCTCTGTGGTGGTTAACATGACAGCTTTCAGAAATGGGAGTTGCACAATACAGCAATCAAAACCATCTAAAACAGCATGAAACATATTTACTGTATTTCCAATGCTTGCTTACCACACACTTTGAACTATTCAATAAAATAGTTCCATATTGTAAGTGATGTGGTGTTGTTGACTAAGTTGATTTGGCATTTCAAAATTGTTGCCAGTGAGTAATTTGTATCATTCTATGTTTTTATTTTTTTTTAAAGAAAATAACATATTACGTAAGCCATTAACTGAATGAAGGGAAAGAGGATTTGATTGAAGGCTGCTTGGTGGGTGTTTTGTTTGTCAAAGAGAATCAAAATGGAAAGATGATGAGCTAAAACAGCTACTGGTAGCCAATAGGTTCCAGGAGACTTTTATATGACAGTGAGGCAAGACATCCCTGGACAACGCCCATCCCCCAACACTGGTAGCAGTCTGGTGTCTGTGTGATAATGAGCCTTCAGGGAAGGTCCTCCTCCTGGTACAGACGCATTCATCATGTAGGGTCAAAGGTTGGGCCAGAAAATGATGAGTCGATTATTCTCAGCCGGAGAGGTTTGGTGTCCACCTGATAAACTTGTGATTTTTTGATGGATGCATACACACTGTAGAGCCTGCAATATGTACAAAACTAATATTCTCCAGGTGCATATTGATTAACGTCTATAGTTTAATGCTGGCCTTCCACAAAATGCACACTAATATCAGTCATGATAGATATTTCTTAATAAAACGATTTAAATTCTTGAAGTCCCTATATAATTACACAAATCTTTAGCCAAAACAGAATGAAACAATTTAATGGTAATACATGAACAATATGATTCCCCCTTTTACAATACATAACCCTTTTCTCTTAAAAATGCAGATTTCTCTCAAACCCTCTTAGCTTATTGCTAGACAAAATTTCGTGTTAGGGTTAGTAGCTGTTGTGAAACTTTCAATCATATTTAACAGTTGTCGTAGAATTTCTCCTTTTCTTTGCAATTTAGCGACTTTATTTTCATGTGTGACACAGTGCAAAGCTTGAGAATAGCTACTAAATGGATCTTAAAAAAAGATTGTTTTGCTGTTTCCAAGGTCAGAAATGGACTTTCAGATGCTCCTGGAGAGCTTCAATTTTATTCAATTCAATTTTATTTATAGTATCAATTCATAACAAGAGTTTTCTCGAGACACTTACATAAAGTAGGTCTAGACCGCACTCTATAATTTCCAAGGACCCGACAGTTCTAGTTGTTCCTTCCAGAGCAAGCAACAGTGGCGAGGAAAAACTGTTTTAGGAAGAAACCTTGCACAGAGCCAGGCTCTTGGTAGGCGGTGTCTGACGGGGCCGGTCTGGGTTGAAATGAAGAGTGGCAATAACGGTCACAGTAAAAGATAATGGAACAATACTGGATACTTACAGATTGCATGGTATTCTGTACAATATCAACAAGTACATTAACAGTTCCTTAGCTGAAAATAAAGATTTAGAGGGAATGTTTTCTTGCAGTGTTGGAATGCAACTATTCCAAATCTTGCATCTCCCATACCTTTACGCAGCTTGTCCTGAAACTGGTGGTGTAACGTTTTGTCTACAGCACCTGGTGTTGTGTCTACACTTGTTTTTGGTTGTGCATCGTGTGACGGCATGCAGAAAAGATAGGGGGGGATTGGCCCGGATGGGGAGGGCTGTTGTTGCCGTGTATCAGTATTCCAAGCGCACACTCAGCGAAATCATTTTGTCTCCAGTGGGACCATCCGCTCGCCAGTCGCTGTTCACGGATGCTGAACGTGCTTCTCGCCATTTAGTCTACTCCCTCCCTTCCTGCTACCCTCCGCCTTTAGAAATCTCTTTTACAAACACAAATCCCTGTCACTTTGTTCCATGGACATCCATGTCAGCTATGCCTGCTTTGAATGGTAAAAAATGTCCTGACAGGGAACAGATAAGCTTTTAGTCATCCATGGAGAAATAAAAAAAACAATAAAAAATATGGTCCTTTTATGCAACCTAGTAGTTTATTTGGTGTGGTAGTGCAGTGTTTAAATAAGCACACCTTGCTAAAGGACGCAGGGAGAGTCTTATATGACACTGAAAGCACAACCGCCCTGCATTATCATACATTATCATACGTTATCCCAATGTGAACATTCTATCCGCGTGCTGTAATGCATTTTAAGCTACACAGAGTGAATCACTTCCCTACCGGAGGCGTGGAACATCTTCACCACACAAACGGGTGGGTTTTCATTGATTGAGTGTTTGCTATGTGGCGTTGCCCTTGAGAAGGCTGTCAGGTGTAAAAAAAATAATAATAATAAAAAAATTGAAAGAACAGCAATGATCTGCATCTGTGTCAAATCCTTTACTAAAGGACACGCCAACATTTGACAGCAAGGGCAATTATGAGAAGAGAGAGCTCCTTCATTCTTTCCCCTCCTCCCACCTTTTCCATTACGGTACGCTGTATTAAAAGGCAGATGCTAGACCCTTAACATACTCCATTAATACCTGCAAAGATATACGATCTAAGTGCTGTAACAAAGCTATAGCACGACTATTGACATAGATTAATTACTTAAGAAAATGGATTCACGCGCAGACCATGTGACATGAATATCTAATGCCCCAGCATATCTCCATGAAAAAAGGGTTTTAATGCAAATCAAACCTGTGGTGACTTTAATATTATGTTAATCTTTTCACAGTGACTCCCTTAGCAAGACAGAGTCCATGAGTTTTAGAAAACTGAATGGGTTAGGCCTATTTGTTTATAGGATTTGACCCACAGCTCTCAGGCTGACTGAATAATATTGACTAATGCAATATGCAATTAGACAACAACCTGGAATAATGATCACCTTTATATGGACTGATTTCTAATTAAGATAGTGGAACGAGTTTGAAAATGACATGAATCCCTCAGTAACTATCTTAAAATAGAACCAAATTATCAACAACCTGATGCAATTTTGTGCAAGTACATTTGAGATGAGTTATCCCAGTCATAATATCTAATTTTTATGGATCTGATTCTGCACATCTGACTCTTTGCTACACTGCTATCCAACGTATTCTGTTTTGGTCTTATCACTCTAAGCTCAGTGTGTTCATTACAAACCAATGCATGCTTTTACAGACTAATTCGGGGCTTACGTAGATAGAGCAGAGTTTAATGGAGTCCAAGATCATCTTTTGTTTATTATTTCTGGAAGCCGGAAATGAGGAGCCTCTGAATCAGTATACACTGTGAAGAACTACCACGCCAAAATGGCCATTTCCTCAAAGATTTTGCCCACTGTAGGTGCAACTTTAAATAGAGTTTAGGCTCTCTGGATGAAATCTAATAGAGAAATATCCATTCACAGCCTGAGGCGGAACAAAGGATGTTTTGAGAAACAATGGATACATCACACTTTAAGTTCATAAAGGCTAAATGAAATGATGTATGTACTTATTATGTAAACAGTAAAATCTTTTTTTTTTATTATCTTTTTGCTTTTATTTTGCTCTGTCAGCCGTCTGTAAATTGCCAGTCATCGGTAATTTTGCTTGTGCTCAAGAGATAAGTTCCACTTGTACTGAGTGAGTGAGTGATATGATCCTTATATCTTATTTGTAGCAAATCTTGTTACGTTGAAATTGAATATGCCGTGCAGGCACATCCAAGCATCTGTACTGCAGATCTGAGATGCTGCAGCGATCAGGCTGTGGTGTACAGTCTTAAATTTCCAAGTCACTTGACACAATCAAACAATTTTCAATTTATATACTTTTCTAAAATTAAAATTACAATGTGTTGACTCTATTGTTAGAACACACTACACACACAGGCCTGAAATACACACACAATGCTCAGGTCCTATAAATGCAAAAATGGAGAAATGTTAGAGTGAAGGGGCGGTGACTGCTGGACAGACGCCCACAGCAGTTAGCGGGATTTGGCGCCTTGCTCAAGAGCGCATTGGCATGATAACAAAAAGGTTGTGACAACAAAAAACGTTTGAGGAAACAAAAATACAAATGTTTCTGCCAATTAGTCATCTTGTTCAGACCCAAACTTAACCTGTGGAGTTTTTTGTAAGCAAACATGATCATTCACTTTCAATGTTCCTCACCATACAATCTCTGGACCCGTCCGCAACGGCCAAAATTTCGGGGGTTCGGGTGTAGCCAGCAAATGTACGGCCGAGAATTCCTCTTTTTGTGTGCCGGTCACACAAAAAGAGTCTAATACTAACACAAGCCGACAGGTAAAGAAGATGTTTTGGCAAATCCCTATAAACAGATATCTGCATATCAATGCAGAAATCTGTTTTAAAAAAGCAAAAAAAAAAGAAGCTATTATAAAGCTAAATCCTCAGGAGAAGGTTCCGATGTTGCCATTTGGCAAACGCGTTGATCTCTTCTGCTTTCCGTGTGGACCGTTTCCCTGCATATGACTTAAGGCCTTGTCGAGGTCTAACAAACGTGTCAAATAAATTATCTTCCTCATAAAACATTTGCAAAGATGATTTTTTTTAAAAACATGTGTAGTCCTGCATTGTTTACATTTATGTTTACTATCTTGAAGTTTTCTTCTTCATTGCCTTTTATCGCATTGCTACGTTTTGTTGAAAATGACCGTGTTCCAAGCTAAATAGATAGCGTGAAAACTGGCAACTGTGTGTTGTGATTTGTTCTTGTGTGCAGACAACTGACTAAAGACTGGGACTCGGTCGTAAAAACCGTTCCGCTCCTACTGGTCATAACCTCAATGGGGTATCTTTAAACAAAATATGCCGCACAAACCCATAAATATAACTTAAAGTTGTTCTATTTGTATATGAAACTCAAAATATAACTGATTTATAGTGGAATAGATATCTGTCGTATGCGCAAGTAGGTTATATGTGTTAGTATTTGTTTCTCAATGATGTCCCTCTTCTTTGGCGTAGACAGATCTCCAGCTGCAAAGCAGATTTTGCTTTGTAGACTTTTAAAACATAATATTAATTTCGGTTGCTGTGAGCATGACCTAGATCATACTGTAGGATAGTGGCTGTGTTTTTTTAAACTCATTATTCCTTCCACTACCCCTTTTATTAATATTAATATTGAAGCTATAAACTATCACTGTACCTGCTGCTATCCCTGGCTTCATCATAGTCATTGTTCCAAATCTTATAATCTCTAGAGTAATGTGGCTCATTCTCATTCTTTTTTTCTTTCTATCTTTCTTTGTTCTCTTACTGAAACAGGCATGGGGTCTGGATTTGTAATGGATCAGGACATACACACACTCTCAAACATGTACACACATATCAGGATGTCAGTGTAAATAGACTATAGATGGCCAGACTACTGTGCTATGGATGACTGGCTACAACTAAGTGGGCGATGGGCCAATATATTTGACAGAACTGGGTTAAGAAATATAGTCCTTCCATGTTGTGCAGTGTGAAGCTCAGACATACTGGGAGCAGAGAACACAGAGGGTTAAACTTTTTCTATTGGAAGGCTCCAGAGTTGCTAATCTGTTTTTTCTCAGACTTCTTGGAGCTACAATGTCGTGTTCTTTAAATTACAGTCCTTATCGCTTTGAGATCACTCAGAGGTTAAATTGCATGTGTCTTCCCAGAGCTCCAAGGCAAAGGGGATAAGGACGATGAAGAAGCTGTGGTTCCTTTAGCTGACTGGGATGGTGACACCAAGTTGGCAGACAATTCCACACCATCCACTAAGCTGCTAACAACATCCACACCACAGAGCACAGGTGAGAAAACAAATCGCTTGAAATGTGAACAAACAACATATTTCAAAATCCCATCCATTTAAGCATGCGTTTGCACTAGCATGTTGTTAGGTGGACTACTAAAAGGACTGCAAGCTGTTTGTTTCAAAAACCGTCCTGTAGCTGTTTCAATATGTGTTTCTTCCAATCCTTTGCAGATTGACTATTCCCTTGCATTCTTTGCCTAAAGCTACTAATTGCTTCCATCGGGAGGAGGTAACTGCTTAGTCAAGCTGTGATTTTAGGGAACTCCTGAGAACAGAAGAGATAGGGAACAATGCCTACCCCAATAAACAAATACACTAGGTAATCATTGATCTGGTGACAATAGCTGCCTGAAACTGAATATACACACAAGTAATTTAGTGCTGGCCAATGACAGCAGAGTTCTTTAAAATAAAGACTTTCTGCTTGCACAGGTTGTTCTACAAATAACATATAATGCATTCTGTTTTGGAATCTATTCATTGATGCAGGGTGTCAAATTAATCCTATTATATATGTGTGATTTAATACCAGTATCAAACACAAAACACATTACGTGCAAATACTGTATATAATAATAATAGACTTTAATAATTAAGGCTGGCAAGTGTGTTTCCATCAACCTGTGTCTATGCAATAAATCCCATGACAACTTGGTCTAACACCAATAATTTGACCATCTTTCATCCCGTTTGCACCAAGCTCAGTGGCTCTCACTGGTCACGCACATCTTTAAAACCTTCTTACAAATACACAGTTTCCTTTTCCACAAAGGCTCAGTAATTTTGTCAAAGAGATGGCCATAATAGTTTTTAGAAAACATTACTCAAACAGGAGTAAACAGGGCATTTGTGGGGGGACTATTTTCAGTGGCGGATAAATACACAGTTGGTGCTCTATAGAGTTTATGTTATGGTGTTTTTATTGTTTTTGGGGCAACAATAGAGGTCTATGGCACAGAACAATGAGCTATATTAGGCTTTTCTACACAGACAATATTAGTAGAAACAATTCATTATCTCAATGTATCCATATATAAGTGTATCTTATAGTATAATATTCCATCATCATGAACTTGACTTCTGGTAAAAGATGTTTATTGAAAGATTTACTTTTAGCCCAGTTCACAGCAGCAGATGTAACCCACATTACCTCGCCCAGAATAGCAGATGTTGCTGAGTGATTTTCAAAAACAGACCTGTCAAATGTGCCACTTTCTGATGATAAGGGCGCTACGGGGCTTTCTATCTTGGTGTGCCACGAGTGAGTGAAACAATGTGTTGGTCGTCTGTCTGTCATTTAAATGTGTACTGCCTCAAGCAAAAATCTGTTGTTGATAATATCTGCTGCACTTAAACAACTTTCCAGGTATACAAGCTATCCCATTGGTTTTAAGGGACCCAGATCAGATGCTTTAGCATTAAGTACTAGTGTTGAGAAAGCAGATAAACCCTCAGCCTAACACACACAACTGGCTCCTGCTCAGTATGCATGATCTAACTTCTCCCTGAGCTCCCACTTAATTGTTGTTTCTGAGGTGATCCTAATTGAAAATGAAAGCAATCAGATAAAAACGACATGAAGCTCTCAGTTTTACAACGCAGAATAAACACGCAGCCAATTAAGATTTGTGTGGGGTTGTTGCCTATTTAACATCAGCAGAATCCTTCACCTTTATTACCTAGGCTGGTCCACGGGGTAAGGTGCCTTAGGTGAAACCGTTTAGGATTTAAAAGCAAAACCCAAAGAAATTAAGACATAAATAAAGCCCCTGAGCACTAATTAGTGTTTCAACTGAGACCTAAATGAACTCACTCCTCACAAGAAATCTGAAGCCTTGTAATGTGGGTTTTCAGAAAGTCAGTGTTCATTTATCTTTTAGACTGCATGCTATCGGTTATTCATAATTAAGTGAATTGCCTTAAGACAGATCTAAGTTCTTTCAATTTATACTGAATGTAACATCAAATATTCACAGAAATCATTGGCTGCAGGCATTGTGAAAGAAGGGCTAAATACTTTTCCAAGTTTTCCAGAGGATGAATCCTACCAACTTGCGTGAACCCGTGGCATTTCCCCTTGCGCCATCATCAGTTCAACATTTTAGCTTGTCCATTATTTTGGTTTAAGACCAAATACCTACAAATGACTAATGCCATTCCTATCATTCTCAGCTGTACTTGTGTTTTGTCCTCATTTGCAAATGTTAGCATGCTAACACGCTAAACTAAGGTGCTGAACATGGTTACCATTATACCTGCGTAACATCTGCATGTTAATAATGCCTATATGAGCTAAATGTTAATGCTAGCATGGCTAAAAAAAACTGCTGTGCCTAAATACAGCCTCACACAATTTTAGCTGGCTTTTTATGGCAAATGGAGACAAATTTATATAGCAACTTTCTAATTCACACACACATTCATTCACCAATAGTGGCGGAACTGGCATGCAAGGCATTGGCATACCCATCTGGCTAACAACAGGAATTTGTGAGAGGGCAAGTCAGGGTCAAGTGTCATTTCAGCGTCTTGCTAAAGGAAACTTTGACACGTGGACACAAGCAGCTGGGGATCGTACCGTCAACTTTGTGATTAAAGGTTAACCCACACCTGAGCCACAGCCGGCCCTTTAGCTGCTAAATGCTGCAATACGTTCCCAGCACCAGCTAGTTGCTGTGTCGGTCCGCAGCGGAGCAGGTAGTGTAGTGAGTGGAAATTTCAAGTCTTTAAAAAATTACATTTTTGACTTTCTTAGTTAAAAGGACTTCAGTTTGTGTCCATAGTCACTTTGCTTTCAGGCAGTCTGTCTGTCTGTCTGTCTAATGGAGATATGTCTATTGCCCCTAGAATGGGGGACTTGTTCCCACAGGAATGTGTCAGATGACCGAGCAGCATGCAGTGGAACGTAACGTTCTGATCCCTGTACTGTAGCCATTACATACCAAACCCCGTCCAGGCCGCTCGGCCGGCCCGGCAGCACAGATGAGACATTTGTCGACATGAGCGAGGTAACAAAACATGGCGCTGATTCAATACGTGTCACCTTTTTCAGTCAAATCATCACCATCGCCCTGGAAACTAAGCAGTTGGACAGACGAGTCATAACACTGTACTGAACACCACCTACTTTATCAGTGGCCCACACATTCATCAAAATGCCTGCAGCTGTGTGTTTATTTTACACTCCAGCCACATTTTTCACACCGCTACTGTCTGTTGTGATAGGGGGACTTTGTCAGTGCAGTTATACAGTGCTGGTTTATTAGAACACTGACATACGGTAGTTAATGCCCTCATTAAAAGCTGCTAATGTCACTTTAAACATGATTAAAAACACCTCCTCATTTTCTCAACATGACACCAATGTATCAATGACATAGCTTTCAGCATTCTGCATTGATTCAATACACAGTGGTCACAAGTAATGATTGGTGTCATCATTGATTAATCTGTTGATTATAAGTCATTCTAGCAGCACAGTAATGTCGATCCATCACTTTGGTCCAGACTGAAATATCTCAAATACTTCTGGATGGATTACTGTGAAATTTGTTGCAGACATTTGTGTTTCCCAGAGGATTAATCCTAATAACTTCAGTGGGGGGGGGGGGTGCAGAAAACACAAAGCATGGAAAGCCACTTTTGAAAAATGTAAGCAGTCTAGGAGAACAGAACAGAAAACTGTCCTAGTTCAAAGATAATAAACCCACGTATGGGAGTTTCCTCTTTTTGAAGGCAGAACAAAACAGTGAATTAGGGGACCAGGACAGGGTGGGATGGGAAACACAAGAATACAACCAATAAAAGTACATTAAAATACAGATGAAAGAGACTTAAAACAAAAATGCTAAACCACATAGATCCTAATTTTAGGAGTACTTAGGAAATGAATAAGACAATCTATAAGCAACGATTTGGGGGTTTTGTGGTGCTGATGTCTGCACATTTAAGTTCTTTAACCGGCACATACCATAACCACCCTATTTAATGTATTCCCCAGGCTTTGCTGGACATATTTAACCCCTTTTTTCTCTGTTTAAGACATTAGCATCGGACAATTCTTTTTGGCTGTATTTAACAACATTCTTACACAAATAAGTATCTAATCTCACATAGAAATTACAGCTAAATATTTTTGAGTGAACTAAACCTGCCTGATGTGGGATTTACTGTGCTGTCAGTTCATCAAGTTCATTTGTCCCCATCCCTGTTGTCCATCATAGCACCTGGCTCTTTATGGAGGAGTGATTGCCTCTGATCTGCAGCAAAATGACTGATGTGCTTGTGTGTGTGTTTGTGTGTGTGCAAATGAGAGAGATGCTTTTCTTCTGCTTTTGCAGTAGGGCAAGGGCTTTAAGCTGCCATTATTAGAGTGAAGGTCTCAATATGTTCTTTTTTGTGGTGAAAAGATAGTATGTGCGTGGGGATTGTTATGTTTTATGGAAAAGAACAGGGTCTATTATGTGAAGGTCAGTAATGTAGAGACAAGGAGGCTGAAAAGTCATGTTTGTCTTTTTGCCCACCATGCTGTGTAAAACGTCTTGTGCTATGTCCAAATATGAGTCATCCTCCAGTTTGGCACAGATGAGCTTTGCAGTTATCTTTGTAGTGTTCACACAAACACATATATTCATGGGTGCCCCTTAATTTCCAAAGCTGAACCATTTCCTTTGCAGTGCTATACACGTCTAACACAATCATGATTAACTGTACTTGCCTTCCAACAAGCTTTTAAAAAAGATTAGCACATTAGGAGGAAAGCGCGCTTTTACCAACCTGGACCTGATCCAATTTGTCTCTGGCTCCGATAGTTTGAACCTTGATTAAAGGCTTCTGTGTATTCTCATGAGAAAGTGAATGAGTTTGCTTTAAAGTGAATTTAAATTGGAATGTTTACAGCTGTTGCCTTTTCCAAGTTTTGGATTTTTCTTGTCTTCAATTACTCATTAAAATACAAATCTTGTTTATTCTCCTATGTGTTTAAAGCATATTTGATCAAACAAAATTTCTGCTTGCTTCCTCCAGAAACTCCCCATATTCCTCTAAACACTGAAGACTGGATGTCCAACCCGGTGGACAGCAACGCCACCTTCCTTCCAGACTGCAATAAAGAGCGCTCCGGGATCTGCAACCTCTCCGACACCTGGGACGCAACAACCTCCTCGGACGTCAAGCACACACAAAATATCACTGCCATGAACCAATCAGTCAACCCCCTCCTGATCCCTGCTCCAATCATGTTGGTGCCGCTGTATACCGACTGGAACAGCGCCATGGCAGCTTGGGGCCTGGCCTGGGAGGCGCATGTGTACGGTGCTGGTTGTGTCTTTGCGATGCTCACGCTGGCATCAGCACTAAATCTGCTCTGCTTGCCACTACGATGTCCTTCTGGATGTGGATACTTTGCCCTGGTCAGCCTGTTTCTATTAGCCGCTGGTTGCACCAGATCTTTCTCCCTCCTGTACGATGCCTACGGCCACCAGGACCGCTTGCCCTCCACAGAGGCCTCACTGATACTCTATGAAGCACCGTTTCCCTGCTTGACTGCAGCTTTTGGTCTGGTTTTCCTTCTCCTCTCAATGCGCTCAAGAATGCAGCTCTCCTACTCAGCTTTCCAGAGACCCTGTTTCCTTGCCTGCCTGGTTGTCCTGCACTTTGGTGCCGCATTCGGACCGGTTACATTACTGAAGTTCTACCAGCAAAAGCCTCCCCTTTGCCTCTTTCTTTCACTCATCTCCCGTGGAGCCTTTGTAGCACTAGCCACATTTCTGTCCGCTGCCTATTTTGTGTTCTACATCTATGTGCGGGCAGATTCGAAGCACATCTACCACCTGAATAACACGTCTCCAACACCTGCTGAGCGCTACAACCGATGCCCCTTTGCTGAGAGCCGGGACTGGAACCGTGCAGCTGTAACCGTCTGTATTTCAGCATTGTTTTGTTTAGCATGTGCAGGACTGCAGTTATATGCAATGCTCAATGCAATGGGTGTTTTAGGTGGAGAGGAGGTCTTCCACCCTTGGCCATGGTGGGCCTTTCAGTTTAGCTGCAGACTGTGTGAGCTCGGGGTTTGTCTCACCTTAGCCTTGGTGGTCGCACAACCAGTCTACTGTTCTGACCATCTACCAGCGGCAGGGAGCTGCTGGACTGAACTGTTGGCATCCAAGTCAACCATCCTGCCTGGGAGCTACCAGTGGTCCCAGAGCCAGCAGGAGAAGCTTGCAATTGTTGATACCATTGGGCTTGGAGAGACAGAGAGCCTTCCTCTTTACACTCTGGTGGATGACAGGCTTGGCAGCAGTCTGAACGGCTTGGACCTCCTCTACCACAGCAACCGGGCCTTGGCATACCGAGACCTGGACTTGGATTTGGACTTGCGTGGTTCAGGAAAACCTGAGGATGGAGAAGCCAGAGAGCCCTCAGGTGGATCCTCATTTACCAGTGACTCCACCACAGATCTGCGGCCACCTTCGCCCATCAACCTGCGTCGCAGCATAGACGAAGCACTCTTCAGTGAGGCACTCTTTCCCATGAGCCTCTTTAGCCCTGCTAGACCTTTTTGCTGCAGAGATCTATCTATTAACAACCACTGTGCATTTCCAAGCAATGGCCTCTGTGATCCTCTCTCAACGGACCCTGGCCTTTTTCGGACCTCTTCCTGCGTGGAGATGGCCTCTCAACCCCAGCTCTCTTGTGCCCAAACTCAAAGAGACACTATTGTAGGTGCTCCACTATCTCCCTCCCTGTCCTCTTCATCCCGTGAAGGTTGGAGAGGCAGCTCTTCCTCTTGTTCCCTCTACCGAGAATCTTTCGGAGGCTCGTCACTGGTCCTCTGCCCGAGCCCAGAGAGACAAGGGGGTATTGGCCATGTGGCATCGTCTGGCCACCAGGGCCATGCTGACCCACAGAGGCAGTATAATACGCTGGGTGCAGCCTCACAGGAGAGCCTGGACCTGGACATGTCGTCTGAGGCAGACCGATCCGTGCAGGAGGAGTTCATTAGTGTTTGCAGACAAATCGATGCTTTGAGCATCTGCAGCGAGACTATTGATTTATAAAGGACAGTCTGGTCAAACGAGGGTTACACAAAGGACTTATTAAGAAGGATGTCAAGCTGACCGTCAAGAATTTTTACAGCCTATTTGATAGTGCATGGTAGCTTTTGCATACACCATGAAAGACCTATTGCTGGCAAAATAGTTTTTGTAATGTGGTCATTAGTGAATGTCAATGAGGGTCTAAGTGCCAAGAATGTCAAAAGCCAAATGGTAATTTGTATCTTTTACATGTTTGATAAAGGCTGGTGAAGTTTGATACAGTCAAAAGAATAGTAACATTTTGCTGAGTGTAGATAACAAGAATTTGTACAAATGTTTTTTATTGCATTTCTACATTACAATAGATAGTACTGTGACTAAAGTTAAGCACTTATTAAATACTACTGAGGTCTTATGCTTTCAAATTCAACATAATATCATTATTAAATCTCATGTTAATAAATAAATGAGATTAAAATTAAGTTTGTCAAACTATAAACTCTCCATACCAATATGCAAGACATCTTACTTGCAGTTCTGGTGCAAAAGTGCCCTCTACTGGTAAAACACACCATATTATCCTCCTACTACATTTATCACCAATGAACTGTGCTTCAACATACACTGACAGCATACTCTATAACCGGTCTAATTTATTTATGTTAAAATATAACTTTGCTCAACATACTGTTTAATAAAGTTTGTTTTATAACACTTGGCTTGTTTAACTTAAGGTTCATAGTGACATCCGGCAACGTGAGTTGGCAACTCATGTTCAATTAATGAAAAAATATAGTCAATACAGTTTTATTTATTTTTATTTTTACCATAGAAAGCAAAATCAACTTTCCTCTGTTGAATGTTTTTACTGTAAACATGTTTTGAAGTGATATTCTTCAAAAAAAAGAAAGAAAAAAAAAAGGATTTATGAATACAGAGTCTTTTCCATCCATCCATCTTAAAAGCCCATGCTTATTGTTTTGGTTGTTGGTTGGAGAAGCGACCACTATGTCCTGGCAGCTGTAGCTTTGCAATATACTGCAGACAGAAAACAACAAATAACACACTATTCCCTATAATTGTGCTTTTTAGATGGACGTACAGGACTCAGTACTTTACAAAATAGACAGTATATAAACCTGAATTCTCTCTTTATATGGGAAACTGGAAACACGCAGCAGTCACTTGCAACTGGATACAGGTAGCTAAATATTTCTTCATATTTTCATGTACATTTATTTTGCTATTTAGTCCAATGACAAGTTTTTTGTTAGTCAAGTGAACCATGTGCAGGGTCAAATACATAGTATGTTAGAGAAAGCAACTCAACTTTTATAATCTTGGACATTTTAGTTATAGCCAAAAGGACATCCAGTATGAAAATGTTGGCAAAGCCTACTCCTACATAAGCTGATAACTAACACAGCGATTCTGTTTTAAAGAAAAAGAGGCCAAAGGGTGTGTAGCTTTATGCTTTTGCACTGAGCTGTCGAACAGCATTTATTCATCCCCATTTCAAGGCATATCTCGGGTAAAAAAGAAACAAATAAATCCGAACTAAAATACACCTATGGTAACAGAGAACCTATGCCACACTGAGAATACAGGAATGAACAACTAACAAAGGTAACAGGTGACTTCTTACGCCAATTTTGGTTTCGAAATTACAAAAGAAAAGGGACAGAGAAAATGTAAAGACGCTTGGCAGTATGTATGCAATTACAATAAAAGAAGAATATAAATACATCCATGTTTGGCTTAGTGAAAAAAAAAACCATTCATATCAAAAACACTTCATGCTCAATTCAAAGCCCCCCCTAGACAATACAGGTTTGATATAAAGTTGTTGTTTTTTTTATCTAAAAGTATTCAAATTAAGGTTAGAGAAATAGTCATTCGTCCTTATTAAGAAAAATGTATGATTGATTTGATACGTTTTTTCTTCTTCTTTCAAACATTCCTGATCTTCAGCTTTTGGTCCCTTCCATGCTCAACATATGAACCCACTGCACTAAGATGGGATACTGATTATTTGTCTAGATATTGAAGGGAAAATTAATGTTCACAGTATTAAAGACTAAGGGTCTGGGTTCCGTCTACTGATTGAAGGGGACACTGGAGCAGACAGAGTCGAAAGGATAACTGTCACGACCAATATCTCGTACCTCGGGATCCACAATACAGGAAGTAAACACTATGCGTTGAAATCTTAGCAGCTACTGTTCGTTAAGTAGCGTATAGCTGTGATAGACAAAAAATAAGGTAAGATTGCCATGAAACACAGACCCACTGTACATAAAGAGACAAGTGTTTTGTCTTGTTTGTTTTTTTGTACATACTAGTGTGTTTAAGCGCTGGGATGTAAGAGACTTGAGACAGGGAGTGGGCTGGTAGGTGTGGATCCTAAAAAAGCCAGATAAGATGCTGATGTGATCTGCACCATGGCTATTTTAGATTCACTAATATTAACACACTGTACCATCACTTACTTGCCCCAAGACAAATTTTAAACTATAATCACAGAATGGACACACACACTACCCTTAATTCACCAACCAGGCACGCAGTTCACTCTCCCACTACTCTCAAGCCACACGCTAAATTGGGATCGGCTGCATACTGAAGATACAGGTGCGTACGTCATTCCGAAATCCCTGATGTGCCACTTCTTGAGTGTGAAATCCCAGGTGTTCAGAGAGTCGGCTGTCAGTTTGGAGATCCTCACTTCGCTACCTGCTTCTTTCCTCCCAAAAGCAGCTGGCTGGGATCGGAGAGAGAGTAACGGTGGATACAACAGAGGATGGGGCAAAAGGGTGTAGTGGGTGGTGCGTATTTTAGCAGAAGTGGCGACTTAACATTTGGTCACTGTTAGATTGGGTGTTTCACGTGCAACGATGATCTGCACTGCATCCCCCCCGCTCAGTAAAGCCGCTTCTCGTAACTGTGGAGGCAGAGAAGAATCGGAGAGAAATCAGCGCATGCTCGAGTTTAAATGACTTTAGCTGCTACAAGTACTCTAACTGCAACTCACTTTGATTCAGCAAATTGCATCTACCCGTTACATGTTTTCTAAATGCATTTGGCAGAAAACTGCTAACTTGCATTTGCACAAGAGTCACTGTGGGACATGCGATACAGCCTGGCCAGCCCTTTTTCATTAAGCTTGCTGCTAGTCAAGTTAAAGTTAATGCCCCTTCTTTATAGAGCAGGTTTATTTCCCATTGCTGCGTTTGCCAATGCCAACACATAAAAAAGGAGGTAGACTAATCTTAGAGCCAAGGTGTTTCTTAGCAATGGCATGATGAAAATCATCTACCAGGTACTATATGAGTGTCAAAGAAACCACAGTTTAGAGTTCCATGTCTGCTTCTGGGACTGACCTCTCACTGTAGAAACTGCCTCTAAAATTCAGTCCAAGGTTAAGTCCAGTTTTTGTACTTACGAGTGTAGTCCATGAACTCCTCCCTCCACTTGTGCAGACATGGTCCTTTTTTCAAACTTCAGCTCTCCAGAGTACATCATGGAACTAAAAAAAAAATAGAAAGGTGGTCAAATATAATGCACAAAGTTAATATCTGCATTATGAGAAGTAATTCAGACACATGCTACTCACCGGAGAACAGAAAGACTCTTTGCCCCGATGTCCTGGCAGCCATGCTGGATACCAGCTATCAGGTAAGGTACAAACTTGTGGATGGAACCCTTGTCCTGGACCGAGCCTGACACACCCTGGGCTACCTTCACATTGTCGCCCTCACTGTGGAACGATATCAATCAATTTTTCTCCACTGGAATCTCACATTGTGATCGCTGCTCTGGAATTTTACCCATCCCTACTTTTAACCTCCCTCATACCTAAAATAGCGTTTCTGGCTGCTGGTGCTCTTCTCCATAGCGTCTAGGGAGCCCATACCACGGTACTTTTTCAGCCGCACACCATCTGAGAAGAAGTACTCCCCTGGAGCCTCAGTGGTTGCCGCTAGCAACGAGCCCATCATAACTGGAGTGGGAGGAAGGAGAGAATGATCCGTTGTTTTTTTACCAAATCTACCATCATTGCTGCTGTGGTAAACATAATTGCTATGAAGACTGGATTTGACTGTTTGACAAGGCCTTCTCACAATGTTCTGGGTGGCATAATCTTTATAATCTCACCAGTCGATGCTCCAAGAGACAGAGCCTTCACCACATGGCCCACAGTCTGAATGCCGCCATCAGCGATGACTGGCACACCGAATCGCCTGGCGTACTCTGCTACCTTGTACACAGAGGTCCCCTGGGGCCGCCCACATGCCATGACTAGAAGGTAGAAAGCAAATTAACATGACTGCCATAAACACAGATCTAGTAAAATTTTTAAAAAAAAGTCAGACCCGACTTTTAGACAAACAGAAACTGGAGCTCATGACATAACAAGCAGTGTCTATTTCACTGGTGACTCAAACAGATATTTTAGAGCCATGGCTCTTTGCTGTAACACGTCTTTTCTGTCCTTCTTGGCGAACGTGACCCAGTCTGAGCACCAGAGGCTGGTCCCCATGGCAACCCAGAATGGGGCCTTGGCAGATCACCATGACAACTTGGAGGGTCTCAGGGTATTTTTTACTTCTTACTGTAGCTAATAGCCAGATTGAGAAGAGGTACGGCAAGCACTGAGGTGCTACAGTTTCTGCTTTCCCGGTACTTTGATGATGAGAAGAAGAAAAAGAAAAAAAAGAAGGGCGAGTACCTTCCTGAGTGATGCAGATGGAGCCGCAGCCCATGCCGACTCTCAGAGCATCGACCCCAGCATCAATCAGATTCTTGGCCTGGGCGGCTGTAACCACTGTAGATAAAAGAATAAAAATATGTCAGTAAATGTGCGCAAACAATTATATTTTGGTTAAATTATAAGAAATCTACCCCAAAAAGGCAGGCAGTGCTATGTGAACCAAATCAGAGTTGTTCGACTAACAGTATTTCCATTAACGTGTATTTTAAGTGAGGCAACAGCAGCAACATACTCACCATTTCCTCCCACCACCTGCAATTCTGGATGCTTGTGTTTAATATAATTTATCATGTTGATTTGATACACCGAGTTGCCTTGTGAAGAGTCCTGGAAAGCCAAAAACATTTATGGTTTAAGTACACTGGCGTTGGACCAGAGGACTCAGTAATAGTAGGTAACAGGTAATACAGGCTGAGGAATGTAGACAATATGTGTATTATCCAGACATATGATTGATTTGATTTGTAGTTCTATTAATTTACACCGTCATAGTAGTAGTAGTTGTTCATGCACTGTCCTACTGGTCTTGCACATTACACTTCCTATTTATCAGTGGAAGTCATCTAAAACCGTATGTATTTTTAGGCAACCTACGCTCAAACAGTGACCTAATTTTGGTCCAAGCATTCTCAGATATTTATTACAGATCGGCACCGGCAATAGGATATAGATAAGCCATAATTCAACCATCAAAAAGCACCCACCAATACAACAACATCCACTCCAGCCTGCACCAGCAGGTCCAGTCTGTATTTGTCATCCTCCCTGGTGCCGATGGCGGCGCCACACAGCAGCTGTTTGCGTGAGTCTTTGGAGGCCAGCGGGTAGTCTCTGTTCTTCTTCAGATCCGTCCTGGCAATAATGGCCACGAGCTCGTCGTTATTGTTTACAATGGGAAGCTTACCTGGTTACGGAGAAAGTGAGGTTATTAAATTGCACGACAGTGATCAAAATCCAACGAGAAAAAGCTGCTGTCACACATGAACTTTTATTCACCTTTTTTACTGCGCTGCAGAATATCATTGGCTTCTTTCAGTGTAACACCGGCTGGAGCCACTACCAACTCCTCCCTCTTTGTCATAGCCTTGGAGATGAATGAGCATCATTTCAATGTTAGAACAATTAAATTGAGTGATCCCAAAACAAATTCGGCTGATGGATACAGTTTCTCAAAAAAGAAGAAAAAAAAAAAGGAAAAAATACACACCTCCTCAAGAGGTTTGCCACGGTCTTTCTCAGAAAGGAAGTCAATATCTCGAGAGGTGACGATGCCCACCAGTTTGCTGCCCATTTTGCCTGTCTCTGTGACAGGAATACCAGAGAAGCCATGTCTTACTTTGGCCTCAAACACATCCCCAACTGTCTGGCGCGGACTCATCACAACTGGGTCTGTGATAAAACCCTGCTCAAACCTCTGGAAACCAAACAAAAGGATTGATATTTTTTTTCTTTGTTTGTGTAAAGCAGCGCCAAACATCACACAGCAAGAAACACACATGAATATGCCAATACAAGAAAGTAACACACTTAAACACACTTGGAAGACAATTACCAGAACCTATATAGGGACAAAACAGTACAGAAGGAGAAGACAGGTCGAGGGTATGGATAATGTGAGATTTTGTCATGTTAGTGTATTTTGTTTTGTACAGACATGCAAGTGTGTAAACAAGACAAAAACAATAGGTAAACCAGGAGAGACTAGTGAGCATTTGTCTTAACTACAAAATGCTAAGATGGTGTGACATGAAATACAAATTTTGAAAATGGTCCTTTGTAAACATGGAGGATTATCATAGTTTACCTTGACCTTTCGGACCTCATTGGCTTGGAATTCTGGTGTGCAGTTGTGGTGAATAATACCAATGCCTCCCATCAGCTACCAAATACAAAAAATAGAATAGAAATATAATTTTGCAATAGATGAAAAATTGATTTCTTAAAATATTAGCAATTTTGGCAAAGCAGTGTCTTACAGCCATAGCAATTGCCATTGCCGACTCTGTGACAGTATCCATGGGGGAGGAGATGAGAGGGGTCTTCAATGTGATCTTTCTGGTCAGCGCTGATGTCAAGTCCTAAGAGACAAAAAAAGGAGGAGGATGGACATTTTAATGGCTTCACAAAGAGGAGTTTGTTTCAGTTATTTTGCACATGAACCATTAGGGGGCAGACTAAACTTGGCAGATCCAATATAGCATACACGTGTGTCTTCAAGTGGTTTTTCCTGTAAAGTGCTCATATTATGCTCATTTTCCGGTTTATACCTGTATTTAGAGGTCTTACCAGAATAGGTTTGTGTGGTTTAATTTTCAGGAAAACCCTACATTTGTTGTACTGCACGTTGCTGCAGCTCCTCTTTTCCCCCTGTGTGTTGCATTCTCAGTTTTTTGCTGCAGAGTGAGGCATCTTACTTCTGTTTAATCTTTGTTGGGAGTCGTACATGCGAAGTAGCTAGGTAAGGACTACTAGCCAGTCAGAAGCTGAGTATGAGGGCGTACCACGCTAGCTGCTAGGCAAGCATTATAACAAAGTAGTACAAAGTGAGGTTTTTCACTTTGTAAACCTATAAAATGCACAAAATATATATAACACAATAAAGAAAAAAGGGGAAAAGCATAATATGAGTAGGCTACTTTAAATTGGTTTAAATGACACTAAAGAACAAAGATGCCAATTAGACTTTTTAAAAATGTAGGTATGTTATAAGAGCTCTTGTGTACAAGGGTACATATTTTAATCTTTTGTGGATTGTTTAGTGTTAATCTGTATATGAGATCTCTGCAAACAAAATAAATGGTATGGTCCATCAAAAACACAGTTTGTCCTCTTTGGGACAGAAACCTCATGCTGTTTAAAAAAATGGAAATGAGTTGTACCACTTTGTCTCCAAATTCCACATTGAACTTAATATCCGACAGACTCCCACAACACCAGCTTCTGCTATCTTCAACTGTGCGTGTGAAAGTAATGACATTCCTTGCACATGGGAAACCAGCAAATTGGTGTCCAAACTTTTACGCCTTATCTGTGACAAACAAAAACAATGGAGGCTTTTCTCAGAGCTTCACGGACAAGGCAGGAAAACTCAACTAACACCCCTTCTCCATTTAGAAAGCACAACTGCACTAACCTGCTAAATTCAACTGAGAGTCAGGAAAGCATTTAAGAACATCACAACCCCAAAGATATTCCGACAATAGCTCTACGCACATGTGGCCTCTCTTCAGGTTTGTGGAAGCATTTGTGTTGCTCAAGCTTGAATTGACTCACTATTCCTGTGGAAAAACGAGGGCAAGACGAAGACGCGGTTGAAACAGCCAGCCCATGACAACATGGCAAGGCAGACAAGCATTTCACACAGCAATGAGGGCTCTCTGTAACTCTGAAGGAAATGGGGAGAGATATCAATTAAATTACAATCCGCTGAGATTAACAAAGAAGAAGTGAGGGATTTCATCTAAAGCCCCGAGATTAACTCTCCCTTCATCTGCTGAGAGAGGTGGATGAGCAACGGACCAGACCCAAATGTAAACACACGGGTGAGGGAGCAGCCAGTCTGTGACCACATCGGGCAAGAATAGCAGGGCAGCAGGGAAAGAAGAAATGATGCAGATGGTTTTAAATGGGCAAAAACAAGAGCTGCCATTATAAACGTGGTTAAGGTCTGGAGTACAGAGGTTTGTTTGAAAAAAGAAAAGAAAAAAAAGGTTTTTAAAGAGACTCCACTGTAATAAGTCTGATGGTTTAGGAAGTGGCTCTGCCAAGAACGGTCTGTCTGCTGACATTGCCACATAATCATCATCATGAGGGGTGTAGAAGAAACTAAAGAAATGATTGGCTTGTCTTTAAAATACCCAGGAAAGTCTCTTCTCAGATGTGACAGATACTTGCAACAATCTTCTGGAACAACAACCAACCTTACATGCCCTTTTGTATTCTCAAGTATATCCTTAACACATAGGTGTACTTACCACTTCGTCTGAGGTAAAGTCGATGAAGCCAGGTAATATCAGGAAGTCACTGAAAGACATAAACAAAATGTAACGTTGAGGGGCTGTGAGGTTCAACGGTATGCATTAAAATAGCAAAATAGCTCCAAAACAGAAAACGTTTGTCTAAATTATAAGATGCTCACAGGGTTACTTGAAAAGCAATCAAAAGGTGAATACTATTGAACAAGATTTAGTGTTTAAAAAATAACAATTAGGGTAAACTAAATGACAGGGCAACAAAAAAAGAAAGGCTTTGAATGTCATCCAACTTCAAGGAACATTTAAATTATACATGTGTTAGATATTGAATTAGTTTCTCATTACCTGATCTCTTCCTACACATTTCCTTCTGTGTAAGAATTTCAACTAGGACAACGCCAGCATGCAACCTATTGTTGTAAACTCATTTAGGTCTTCCCATGGTTCCCAGACTATTGCAAAGTAACATAGTAGCTGACTACAGACAGTGAGTGTAGCTGCGTGCATTCTGTACTTGGTAGAAAGCTACAGTTGAGCATCAGCCTGTATTTTTTATTTTCTTGCATATGTGGGTGTGATAATACCTGGCAGTGGACCCAAGGAAAGATGGAAGCATAAGGGAGGCTTTGTATGCCATGTGGAAAACTACAGAGCGAGGGTATGTGGAACAGGTACATGGAGAGGAGTACAGGACAGAGGGACGTAACAAGAGTGTAAATGAGAATGGGAGTTGAGAATGAAGGTAGAAAGCTGACCCGCTAACAGATCTCTGCTTTTTCCAGAGTGGGTTGAAGAAAAGGAAGGCCTGAAATAGTCGCCAAAGATGGGACACTTCAAAGGAGGGGTCCTGTTTGTTTCCCTCACTTTGGAGCTAAAAAACAGCCACAAACATCAATGTGGGGACAAGCAGAAGTACAGCACACATCTGCTAGCATTTAGCAGCAGCCACAAACCTCAGCTACGACACAGAGTCCACCTACTGACTCAGGGTCAGTGCTAACCCAGAGCTCATTTGAATTCTAAAGAAAACACTGGCTTGGTGTTGCCTTATTGTGGTTTTTATTTGAGTGGTAAGTGTAGACAAACGCACAATGCTAAGCACCTGTATAACTCACTTTAACTGGTTTGTGTGAGGATGCTGACAGAGGACCATTATCACACTACAATTAGCAGCAGAGAATTATTTGCTATTGTATTCTGTCAGAAGTGTAACAACAAATCACAAATATTTTACTATTATACCAGCCCTGCATTTGAGGTAATCAACTGCTTCATATTAAACTTTGATTTAATAACAGTGGGTTTTTGTTTGCAAAGTATCTTGGCATAAGGCAGTAAATGTTTAGTCACTGATCAGTGAACGCTTCACCAGACCACAGATTGAATAACACAGTATGTAGTTGTGTAGAATAGTGTATAATTTAAATTATATGACTTTGTTGAAGTACTCGATGTATTTTACAGTGTATACATGTTTACACTACAGTTCATCACCTTTGCTGACAATGTAAAGCTGACAGAACTCTTCACCCATCTCAGTTTATGACGCGGCAAAAACACTGGGGCACCTGAACTGTCTAGGCCGTTTCAGCAGTGTTGACACAAACATGGAGTTCAAAAGTAGCATTGATTAAAAGAGCATGATCACAGTCATGACCAGGACACAATTTCTGGACCTAGTTGAAGGTCACAATAGCACAGGAAGCGGTTTTGTCTTACATTTCTGCTGTTATCTGTGTCTCCCTTACTCTAAGTGGCTTACTTCCTTTTGGTCTTACTAATAACCTGAAATAAAAAAGAACCTAAAAAGATAAATAAGCAATATCTTGCTTGATTGTGTTCTTAGATCCAGTACCTGTGACAGGAGTGTATATGTGTTGATAAAGTCAGTTAAAACACTTCCACTATGTTTGTATTTGTCAAACTGGAATTATAAAAGGAGTCAGACGCAGAGCAAATGGCTTGAAAATACTGATGCAGACGCTTTCAACCTCATTCACCCCAGTTCCTCCTGCATTACACATGCCAATTTAGGCTATTATGCGTGGAAACCTTCCTTCAGTCGTGATGCACTTTATTAGTGTGCAGAGGTTGTTCAATCAAATGCAGACACACTCAAACACCATTACGTTTTCAATTCAATTAGCTTCTGTAAAGCAGGAGCAGCAAATAACTGGTGGATTTTTGGTTGATAAACGTCCAAATAAACTTAAAATACTTGAATTGAAATGCTGTTTGGGTGCAGACAATGATGCAGTATGGAGAATTATCTACCTGTCGCATAAAATAATACATTAACTAATGGTCTTTCAGGGAACTCTGACAGGGCATCTGACGCATTGATTGTACAAGTTGTTAGAACCTGTGGCAAACATGTTCAAAAGGTTAAGCACTGATGGATCTAGGAGGAAGTTCAAAAAAGAAATGGCATGCTTCTCAGTGAACAACAACCACTACAATTAAGTTGCACAACACTTTGTCATTTTATTCATGATTAGGAGTATAAAAAGGTGTGGTCACAAGAATTAACAAAGAAAAAAATCCTGTCAAAAATCCTAATAAGTGCAAATACAACGCCCGTCTTGTGTGTCACCAGAATGCTTACCAGAGCGGAGTGAGGTTAAGTAAGAAACTTAATTATTACTTTTAGGTAATCGAAGGTGATAATAAGAAAGTGCATGAGCTGTTCTTGCATGCATGTTGCATTCACAGGTAACACCCTTTGGTGGGTAGTTAATAATGTAGTTATGTGCACTGGAAGCAAATTTGAGCCCCATGACCAAGATCAGGTTGAGCATTCCATTAAGCCCAACATTTATCTTCTACATGCATGCATGCACTTTCGTGGCACCAGATTGCTTTGGGGGGGGGACTGTCATTTACTTTCTCTTTATGGATTCACTATTTGGAGAGACAAAGGATTTTTAACAGCACAGTTTCAAAACGGTTTGAAGATGACTGTGTTACTCACTTGTAAGTCAACCCATCTCCTTTAGAGCATAGCTCTTCAGCCGTATGACCATCGGAGCCAACGCACTGTTGGTCAGATCTGCTGGTTCAAAATGTGTTGGCCATTACAAAGCACTCCTGCGTACACTTCACCCACCACTGCACGCTGGCAAGGTTTTAAAATCAGGAGACCGTACTTTGAATACATTTGTATTACTTTACTGAGATTTTCGGAAAATCAAATCAAAGTTTGTGATGCAGGGAAACTTACTTGTATGTTAGGCCATCTCCAATCGAGAAGAGCTGCTGAGCTGAGAGTCCATCTTCAGGGACATAGCCTGTACCACCGCTGATTAAGTAATCCGCCATGCTGCCAATGATAAGTGCAAACTTCAATCAACTGTGCAGCCCAGACACTCAGATAAAGATATTTATATCTGAAGACAGAAAAAGGATGCTCTGCAAGAACACATCCACTTTGCAGGCAGAGCTTTAATGGCCTTCTCACAGAAAGATGTAACCATAGCAACATCAACATCCCTTAGCCAGCTGCAGGTTTGTGCGCCTGCGTGGCAACAGCTTCATCCGCTTGCAAAAACAAGCTATTAATAATTCGGTAATACACAAGTAACAATCTTGCACACACTAAATAGAAGCATAGTTTGTATGGCTGCTGCGGAGACATCACGGGAGGACACGTTACATTACATCACACAAAGTACCACAAACTCATAAGTCACTGTAGAAATTCGACTAAAGCAAAATATGTCCGGGTGACTAAGTGACATTTAACTGAACCACGCACTACACGGTTTTAAAAGATAATGGTAAAACCTCATTAAACTGAAACGCTATCCAAAGAACACGACATCCTCAAAATGTCGTTTTTAGTTAGCTAGCTACTGGCCTGGTGACCTACATTGCATTATCAGGAGCTAGCAGACATTACCGTTAGCTAGCTCCATGCACTTCACATTCGTAACGTGAGTGTTTGTTAAAATATGGTACTTGTTTATACAGTAAAAGCTGCAATTATCTGCGTCATAATATTCATGCTAGTATCCATTTCAGCCCACCACATCTCTCAACTCAGAAGTACCTGGTTAACCATAGCACTGTGTTGAAAACTGACATTATGCACAAAGCAGCACTTTTTAGAGTAAATCAAATGTCGTTTTTAGAATTGGTTGACATTTGTAATCACGGACCATTACGGTGTAGCAAACATTGCAAAACATTTTAGAATTTGATGCATGCCGAATTAAAGAGTGGCTCTTTTTTTACTGTAGCATCTAAATTCTTTTTCTACCCAACACTACGCATTTTCTAGCACAGAGGAAAAACTATTATGGTGTGGCATTTAAAACGGGCTTCACGCCAATGTGCTGTGTGCATGAAGGGTAGTATAACGTTATATCTATCTTGCATTAACATTTTACAAATACGATGCAGAGGTGATGTAGGTTAACGTTACTTTAACGGAAAATTATCAACAATAGTTACGTTAATATTACAATTAAAGTTAACGTTAGATGGAATAAATACTTTAACACTAATAAACACTAACATTTCAGAACTACATATTTACAGTTACCATCACAACAACTAATGTTAACTAGCTTGCTAACGTTTACTACACAATTGCTTACCCCAACATGTGTAACGTTAGATGTGTTTAAATAGTTTACTGATGTAGCTACATGCAACTGAACCTTTGCAGACCAGACCTTAGAG
Organism: Etheostoma cragini; assembly: GCF_013103735.1. NCBI lineage: Eukaryota > Metazoa > Chordata > Actinopteri > Perciformes > Percidae > Etheostoma > Etheostoma cragini. The sequence continues at coordinate 6,438,936 of NC_048429.1, read as the reverse complement.
TCACACTAGCTAGCTACGTTACAGACATGTGGGAGAAGCAGTTAGCATTTAGCATTAGCGGCTGGGTTATTTTGGGTTGACCTACAGAAAACGATCCCGATACTTTAAAATCACGCTTTTCTACAGTCAATAGGTTACCAAGTCACTTAGCTAGTCACGTAGCTTCTTCGCTATCGTACATTAACGTTACAGCATCTTTTCCTAGACAAAGTTACGTTAGCTAACGTTATAGCTAACCTTTTTGGAGCAGATGCACACGTTGACCAAGGGAAAGCAACTTTCCAGGTGTGAATCTACTGTAGTCAGGCTAATAAATGCGATGATAGAACCAGTAATTTATTCTACCTTGAAGAACAATCTCGAAGAAAAAAACAGGCTGTTCGTGGCTCCAAAATGTAAAAGTACTGGTTGGCAATAAAGTGATTCAGAAGTGATTGCCTGCCTGTCCCTGCAGACAGTGCGTTCTGGTGTTATGTACTACTAGCAGCAGCGTCACATCCCCTCTCCTCCTCACAGAGGCGTGTTTAACCGTACATTATGTTGCTGTATACAGCTGTGTCATCCATGGTCTGTGTGGAACGATAACGGTTAAGTTTAATTGCGAAAGTGTTGGAAGTGAAATGCTGGCGGACCGGTTAATCAGGGCTAGCAATCCATTCAAGTTTATTACAACAGGCTAGTAATCGAAGACACCAGTTGGGTACTTTGTTGAAATAAAGATGGTTCCCTGTTTACATTGTGTTATGTGATATCATTTTAGGATAGTGGTTGTAGCTGCTTTGGCGGAGGGGGGAAGTTACTAAGTTACTACTCAATGCAGACAAATTCCCCAAATTTTAGAAATGGGTAAAAATCCAAACAATTCTGATAATAAGAGTTTAATCGTCTCATCATTTTAGCTGGGCCTCTCGGTCGTTATATTGTTGGGTGGTAAAACATCATATTTTATAAGCTACATGGGTTTTGTTGCCAAAAATCTTAATTTAAAGCTGTTAGATGGATGTAGTGGAGTAAAACGTACAGCATTACTCTCTGAAATGTAGTGGAGTAGAATTAGAAAGTGGAATGGAAAAAAAAGACAAATGTGTACTTAAGTACAGTACTTGAGTAAATGTAGTTGCATTCCACTTTTGGTATGCACACTTACTTTGTGCAGTTTTGAGGTAATTCTTCCATAATGCTTCTTCAATAGCCAACATTTTAAAAGGAAATTGGTGTTTTTACTCCACTAATACTATGCATTGTTATAGATTCAACTTTACTACAGAATGTGTAGTTAATATAAGTTCAGACTGCAACAATATCACAATGCTGCTAATGTGGCTTACATGACATACTGCAGCTTCATGGAGCACATGTTTCACTACCAATCCAGTTTTTGTTCTATTTGCTGCCAAAAAATAAGGCATATTTTGTTTTAGACTTTTTGGGACAACAGGCAATTGGGTAACTTGAGTACTATATTTGGGGATGGCATTTCCGATACATTTGATTATTTCTTGCAGGAATGTTTCACTGATTACTTTTCAGATATTTAATGCAATAGATAATTACATGATATTCTCTGTTCCCCAATATAATTCAAAGTCCTTGAAAGTCTTGTTCTATATTAATTACATGTGATGGTTGCTAGATTGGTCTGCCAATGTTAATCAGATGGATCTGTTTCCCACTCTGTGTTTGTGTCAAATTAAATTGCAGATATGGGTCAATGGCCCCTTTATGCACTGTAGCTATTTTGAGCAGTTGATTCAGCCTTGTTTATCCCCCGTGCAGCATGCTGCTCACTCTTTCCTTGATGTGGCATCACTGAATTGTCTGTGCGCAGAAACAACTTTAGAAGATTGTTTAAGCATCTGCTCATAAGCCAAATATATTATTCCTTCCCCTCAAACAACTCAGAAATGAAGTGTACCATCCAAAGCAAGGGCTTTCGCCTCAAGAGCATATGCAAACTGATCCAATTGCAAGTGTGTGTGGACTGTGGACATGTAAACTGACCCGACGGCATGAAGTTAATTTACATGTGCAGCTTTTTGAAGACAGTGAAAGTAAAGCATTAAAATGCTAAAGGACTTACATCACATTGTTGTTTGATTTTACATTGGGTAGTGGAATTGATTATGGGTATTGTTGTGGCATTCTTCCATTTCATTTTAAGTCTTGCTTTTGCTTTTGCACTTAAACTCTCCTCATTTTAGAATCAATAAAAAGGGGGTGGGGGGGGGGGGGGGGGGGTTGACCTTTTATAAATGTTTTTGCAGCGCTCACACTTTCGGGTAAGAAATTAAATCTGCAATAGGCAACTTGCAATTAAACATAGGTACAAAAAGCTTTCACATTCAGTGAAAACAACAAAAACAAAAAGACGTATTTTAACCTAAATGTTGTTTGAGTTGTGGCTCATTCTCCATTTACTTTCTCAACAGCTCACCTCTCTGGGCCTAGACCAGCCTGGATGCGTGTGGCGCTGTATCGTTGGGCTGCGGTTTCATGTCCATGTGAGGTTTGCCGGACATAATGTTGCCCTTCCCTGGATGAAACTTCGGTATGTAGTGGCTGAGTGTCTCCTACGATTCTTCGATAATCCACCGGCTGGCTCTCGCTCGCTGCATCTGCACCAAAGTGCTCATAACCATACCCCTCCATCGTCCGTCCAAGGTCAATCCCAGGATCCAGTGGCCCTTTCGCTTTTTAAATTTAATTCACAAAGTCAGTGAAAAGATCCAACAGTTGAAGGTTATATGTGTAACGGAAGACTTCTTGAAAACCTGATTTCATCGGAACGTCACAACCCAAGTTTGGAGGAGTGACAATTTGCAAAACAAATACAAACTCTCCATTTGTTTCTAAATATTCTTATCTGAATTCCTTTGTCTGCTCTATTTACTCTGCCTTCCAGAGCAGATATGGAGCTGAATTGGTGTTCCCACACAGAGGAAAAAAAAAGACCTGTGGCAGGCTACGCCGTCTGCCCCTGCACAGGATGCACCTGCCTACAAAAAGGCACCAGCCACCTCTAGGCGTGTCAATAAAGGGCGTCACCTAGGAGATTCTCCCACTGAGAGGGTGTCACCGTGGAAATGATGCCAGCAGCAAAGTGTTGTTGTGGAGAGGCTGTTGTGCCGATGTCTTCGAAATCTTGGAGACAATTTTCTGTCACATGGGCAGAGGGTAATGGAGAGGGTAGATGAGCCCTGTACTGTACTTATACTGTATGTATGATAAAACAGTCGTTGCCCTGAGCGTTTCCTTTATAAGTTTAATGGAGTGAGCGCTACTGTCCCGCTGAGTGCTCTCTCAAGCTTTCTATGTCCCGCTCCCTCTCCATGTATGGGTTAATCCTGCTTTTATCAGTGGCACCACGTCACTTTCACAAAGAGGATTTTAGAATTAAAATGAACAGGACTAGAGATGAGCTTTACAATGAGAGCAGCACATGTTTGCAGCGCAAACAGCAAGATCATAACTATGGGGTGTTCTTTTTACTTGTCTCGCTGGCCTCCACTAAAACCAAATACATACAACACATATCATTTCTGGGAATATTTGGCTTTTTTTCCCCACAACTCCGGACTTGAGTGATAAATTTAGCTTCTCACACCAGGACCCACGGGTATTTTTTGTAATGCTTCTTATGCTTCTGCCCAGGCCTCATGGAAAGTTAGGGTTTCCAATCCATAGCTAAGTGAAACTGGGGCTATACAGAATGAGTCTGTATATAAATAAGCTCTGGTGTAACCACTCCACCTCCTAAAAAAAGGCAGAGGTTAGACTCACAAGCTGACACAACATGTACTTCTACCTTGACTCTGCCGAGTGAAGTGCCAGTGTTACATAATTACACAAAAGAATTTGGTTTTCAAAAGAATGCACCACATGGTCTGCAAGCGTTCACATGTCAAATTGATTGTTTCTGACCTCAGAAAAGGTATTAACTAATGCCTTTTGTGGGATATGCATACAGTATGCAATGTACAGAATGTATGTGTCATGTTATCCGTTGTGTCTTTTGATTTTTTTTGTTAAACTTGTGTAGAAATATAGCCAGTGGAAAGGTTGCCCCTCCACACAGACACACAAGTGGGCCGTTACTCTTCTCAAAGGGATCACCTCCAGGTGACTGACTGTTTGTGACAGTTGGTGAACGTTAAGATGGAAAATCCTCTTAAGTCCTCTGAGGTTGCCCACTTACAACTCACATTTATCGTTAACACATGGCAACGGAAACCCCTTCCCCCCCACACAATAAAGATAACAAATTAGAAAACTGAATATTAGTACTAAAGAGACATTCTGTGTATATATAGTATATATTCTGTGTATATATATATAATCTACTGTAAAGGGATTGACAAAATGCTGGTCCTCTGACTGTAGACCTGTTGTCAAGATCTTGTTATCAGTGCCATTAAAGGGTTAGTGTCTCATGCACTAAAGGGAATGGGAGCACACTCTTAATTTCACATGTGCATGTCCTTAAGTTGTTTACTCCACTTACTCATTCTTTAACATTTATCATAATGAATGTCATGTGCACACTGTCTCATGACTGGCTGAGTAAAATCAGTGTCATACGATTTGCCACAAGGGTAACTAACCTTTCCCACAAAAAAAAGTACTCTTTGTGTGTCAATCACTGGCCACTGAAGATATAATTTATCAGATGGATGGAAGTCAGATAGAAGTTGTGATTAACTTCACGTTACATTTCTCTGATGCAGCACATGCCTCTTTTTAAGTAAAACACGTGAACTGCAACTATATGGGACTGGAGATAAATGTGTCTCCTTTCCTAGTATGTGTTTTTTTGACGACAGGTATAATTTCCTCTAAAACAGTTACTGCACTTTAAGTGCAAGTGAAATTGAGATGAACTGTAATTTATGAGTTTTTAATTCACTTTAATTGTTTTTTTTCCAAAGATAAGTGTCATCTCAGGAAGAGCAAGCAAACTATATGTACAGAGTTGGCAGAAGTAGCAGTATAGAGTTGTTAACACACCACAGCCAATTTACTAGTCATGGAAAGTTCTAACCAGCCTATAACAACAGTTGTATAATGTATGCCGTGGCTGTGGTGAAGGATTTAAGTCACGGAAAGTATCAGGGCAGCCTGAGTTACAAAAACCTCAGGGCAATATTTCCCAGTTGGTCCACCAGCACCTACCATCCCCTGTGAATGTACCCTGTCACATAGACATTCACCATTCACCACACGGCAGCTTCAATGTATTCCCAGACACCAAACAGTGTGCGTGGTGTTTTGATTACACACAACATACGTTAAATATACGTAAAGGAAAAGAACTGTCTTAAAATTAGATCTTGGCACAAATTGCAGTCTTACATCAATTTTTAACGCAGACATCCCAACACAGAACAGCAGCACAGTATATCAAAATGGATAAACTTAAATCCAAGATCAAATTGTGTTGGTTGTTATGAAAAGGGTCTGTAACTGAAAGTAAATTTAAATTAGTGAAAAGACCAAATTAAAGGGAAAGTAAGGACAAGGGGAATCACCAAATATTTTAGACTGCTGTGGCCGTGGGTGTCTTAGTAATGCATGTCTTAATAAGAACTTTTTCAGGATAAAACATTTTAACTTTTCAAAAAGCAGGCATGGAATAAATATTGATTTGGATGTCCCAGGATTATCCGTAACGTTTGCAAAATGGACGCTTAAACTGACACACTTAATAGAATGCAGCCATTGGTAATGCTGTATATTACACCTGGGGGTTTCCTGCTCCGACATGTCAAAATGCCTTTTATAATACAGTATGTGTTACAGTGTGACTAGTCTCCTTGGGTCTATTAGGATACAGTTCAATATCAGAAGACTAAATACAATACAATACAAACAGCATTCTAATGAAATGCAGTAGTGCAAAATTCTACTCTCCAAGCCTGTGCTCTGAGTTCTTAATTGTGCGACACTGACATCTAGCGGATGCAATGCTTTAGTTCAACGATGCAACCTTTTGATTTTTGTGTTCAAAATTAAAAATTAAACTTTGAATCAACCTTTTGGCCACCTTAACGACCGTTTTCTTGCTTTCCCCGATGATTTTTGAAGCTTTTCCCCACATTTTTGTCCCTTTTTATAAAGCTATTTTATCAATTAATTTCTTCCAATGCAATAAATTTAAACTAAATGCCGTCAATACAATGAAAGTGGAAGACTGAGCATTTATTTTACTTGTGCAGAATGTTGTATAGCACCATCCACATTATTTCTTTTAACAATTAAGTTGAAAGGAAACCCACATTTCTGTGACAGAACATTTTTTAAAATGGGTCAAATATGACCTGAGGACAACAGGAAGCTTAAGTGCAGTTTTATCATTTTTCTGCACAAATTTACTGTACTATGTATCAAATTGAAATTAGGACTTTTTTTCTATCCCGGAATAGCCACTGTGAAATATTAAAAGTGACTACTTCAATAATTGAATTGTGTTATTTGTTCATAATGTGCTCATTACTTCACTTTTAATGAGCACCGACCGAAACAACATTTGGGAGGATTTTGGGTCGAAACTGGTTGCTCATTGTTTGCCTGTTTTACTGGCTCTGCCAACATTTCAGTGTATAGCAGTAGCAGTAGCTTATGATTAATCCTGAGAAAGATACCATTATTTCACCTTGCGATGAACCTGTTTTAAGTTTAGTCAGTGAAACGAAAAACAAAAGAATTGAATGTTTGTGTAGTTCAGTAAGCTGAACTGTTGGCATCCTGCCAAGTTTTGGCAGTAAAAACAGCATAGTAGTCTCTCAAAGCTGCTTACACCACTCCCACACGACTTCTTTTAACCTCAGGGAATCATGAGACATGATTCTCAGTGAAAGGAATGAATGGACAAAAGCAACAAGCAACGTTCAGAGGCAATTAGCTGGAAGTTATGTTGAGCTGTTCAGGCTTATGTCAGATCAAGTTTTCTTTTGACTCATAAAATATAATATACTCAGTATTATTGCCTCGTTTAGACCATGCCACGTTTCAAATTAAGAATGTGTAAACCATGAAGTAGCACTGATAAATCCTATATCATATTTAAGAGTTAGCCCAACATCTGTGCTATTAGTCTAAACTGTGGTGACAATCTGGGCTGGAGTTTCCTCAAAAACCAAGCCTCAGGGAAGTGAAATCATGACTGTTTAATGAAACAGCTCTGCTATTTTGTTCAGCTAATTCTTCTGAATGGGGAATTTTTCATGTTAAAGATGGGGAATCTCCCCTCTGGAAAGTGAATAAACAGGAAATCCCAAGATTATATATTTAATGGGATAAAAGACAACATGTTTTCTAACAAGTTTGTACAGAATGGATGTTGGTGTTGGAACAGGTCTGAGCGAGCCCATAAATGTGTGTGTGTGTGTGTGTCCGGGACTTTTATAGTTATCTCTCTTAATGCTTACTCACTCTGGCTGTGAGTGACTAAGAACATACGTCAAATATGTCGCTCAACAGTCAACGCATTCCCTTTGTCTTTAAATGTTAACCTGACTTTTCAAACGAAGACCTTATTATTTTTGGACAAGATCCGAAATGAGGAAGTAAAAACTCTCAGATATCATCTCACTCTTAATCCTCTTGGTTACATGTGGGACATAAAACCATAAAGAAATTCTATGGTATGATTTCTAACATGAGACAGACACACCATGCCCTTAGTCTCTAAAAACTAAAAGTATGTCCACCATCTGTACACCACAGATATATTCTAGGATAGGAAAAAAAACGCTCTAGGTTGTAAATCTTTACACCCATTCCCTGAAAGAACCAAGCAGGTGTGCCTCATACACAATCCAACTTTTCTTTAAAACTTGCCATTTTCAGCGAGTAGCATGTTAGCTCGAAGTTAGTTGTTATTTCCCGAAGCGAAGGGATTTTGACAAAGGCAATCACACAGGGAGAGTACGGTGATGTCTACAATTATCCTGGATATGCCCTTCCCTTGATCCAGACTATTCAAATTTTAACTTAAAATAAGAAGTTTCTGTAATATGGCCCCTGGAGTATTGACATTCTATAATATTAATAATAATATTAAAATGCTTGGGCCTACATGGTGGGTATTTTATAGGCAATATAATTAAAATTGACAGGCTTTTGGGAGATGCAATCTACAGGATATATCTAGGCTAATTGAACATAAATAATTACAAATATACAAAACTGAGTGTTCCTATCTTTTTTCTATTTGTCCTCATCTATAGTGATACAGTTTTATAGGCTTACATTGAAACCTAAAGCTATATCAAAGTTTAAAGTGTAACAACCTCCTGGAAACTCCTGAACTCTCCTCAGCTCATCTACTGTAACATGAATCAGGAAATTGTTTGACTACTTACAACGTGATGTCACTGGCAGGGTACGTCTTATGATTTAGCACTGGTAGACACAGTACAGCTCACACACACACACACACACAGCAGCGGAGACGGAGACAGAGACAGAGAGGTGGATGATTTCAGCTTCAGCGGTGGAAGAGTTTCTTCCCTCTTTAAGAAGAAAATACTCTCCTTTTGACTATCAAATATCAGCGGATTTTTCTTGGGCTGCATTGTTAGTTGTTGGAAACGACAGCTTACACAGTTACGCGTGAGAAAGACTGCAAAACAGCCGAGCATCTGGTAAGTTATTAGGCTACAACCAACGTAATAGTTTGTCCCAGTTTTAGTAGTACTTGAAGAAAAAGATTCAAAGTGTTCTCGCTACATGGTGTTGTGTTCCTTTTAAGCGTTTCCAAAGCCACGTGCGTGTTCGTTTCTGAGCGTCTGCAAATGGTTTTCAGTGAGTGTTTTGGTGTGGGAAGTAACATGCAGATAAAAACGCAATAATTCTTGTTACTAATGTGGTGTTTCGTGGATGATATTATGGAAGAAGAAGAGAAATAGATTCCTGGGATGTTGGAAGTCTTATGAAGATAGAAAATAAATAGGCGCTTGCATCACTTAGCTACGGATAAACATTAAAATATTTACTACGACCCGTAACCTAATCAAATAAGGTCTATTTGGGGTTGCCAACAATGGTAAATTCGACAGTTCCAACAGCCTAAAAATGCATCAATTTGGTTCTTCCTGTGTGGTGTCTTCAGCTTCCTTGCATACGCTTTCTCCATACACAATCCTTTCTACCCAGTCCACCAGTTCGTGCGCAAAAATTACTTTGTGGTTTGGAATTGTCCAAAAATGTAGTTCAAAGTGTATCGACGTTAGACCTCAAGAACCAGATTCTCAGTGGGTTGCTAAACCCATTGTTCAAAGAAAGGGTGAAAAGGTAGCACATCTTCATTTCAGTTGTTTATTTGGCTCACATCATCATGCTCTGATAAAGCCTTTGTGCTGTATTGTTTTTTGGTGTGAGCCACGCAAAGTGAAAGGAGAGTAGATGGCTTAGATTTGGAAATTTGAAGATGCTACAGTTTCAGCTTTTTTTTTTGGAACGTTGTCGAAAATCATTTTGGCAAAATATATGTGCATTTACATAACATTTATTTGGCTACAGCTTTTATGCAAAGCAACTTCAACAAGAATCATGCACATATATATATATATATATATATATATATATATATATATATATATATATATATATATATATATATATATATATATATATATATATATATATATATATATATATATATATATCAAATATGCAGATCTACTTTAACTGATACAAGAGATAGAGAGAGAGAGAGTTTTTTTTTCTTTTCTTTTTTACTATATGGACAGAGTTGAAGTCTGAACAAATGTAACCGACTGTAACCAACTGTAACTAATCTTTCAAACTGATCATTGTTTTTCTTTTACAGCTAATCCTCGATTACCACGGGAGCCATGGTGGCAGCAGTCCTTAAGTTGTATTTTATTGGAACTGCGCTGAGCGTCCTTGCAGTCATTTTTGGAATAGTGGACTCCTTTGGCGGGCTGATGTACACCCAGGACCATCACTACATTTTGGACTTGGACCAACAGACACAGAGGCAACTGTCCTCGAGCAACCACCGGAGAGGATCGACTGTGACTAAAAACATTGGCTCATGAAGAAAACATCTGGCACGATTTACAAAAAATGTCAGCAATGGATCATGACCGTGAGACTACTGTACGTTTATAATCACTGGGGACAACAATTATCCGGATTCTTCTATTGCTAAGTATGGACATAAATGTCATGTCTAACTTGCTATTCGTTCTGCATTAGACATGATATGGATAAATAATCCCACAGTATGTGTTTGCTCTACTCTGTATGCTTTTAAACGCAATGCAGCAGCTAGGATGTGTTAAAGCAACTCCAAATTGGAAGTGAAGTGTAACATCACTACTGAACAATAATTTGCACTAAAATGTAAATGTTTTCTCTTTGCAATGTGTGTAGTTTGAGGTTTTTAGTATTCAAATAAAATGAATAAAAAAAATAAAAAAGTGTTGTAATGAGTATAATCCGCTGCCTCTCTTAGCTACAGAAAAAAGTCACATGCTTCCTGTTTACTGAGGAGTTGGTTGGAAGCCCGGCTGACGAATTAGTATAAAATGAAGTGAAAAATACTGACGCAATTTCAGCAGTGATTTAGGAACTAAAGGTTGAGGCTTGCTTGATTGCTGAAGTGCTCTACAGTGGCCACAAACCCCTTTATCAAAATAAGTGTAGACGTATCTTCCCTGTAAATCATTCAAAGACTCAGAAGAAACAAGTAAGAACTTGGGCTGTGGTTTTTTTGTTTGTTGCTTAAATGACTAGGAAGTATCTAGTTAAAAGCTTTAGTGCGTAACGTTTTGACATTAATACATGTTTGTCATTCAAGCCATTGCCAAATGAGTTGATACAAAGCTAATTAAGACAGACAGTTCAGTTCCACACAACTCCATCTGTATTTCTCAGTATTGATAAGTTCAGAAGATTGTGTCTGGCAACTTTACCATACACAGAAACTTGAGTGAAGATATTCACCTCTTCTGAAGAGTCCCTGTTTTTTTTTCTTAATCCTCTTGTCGTCCTTAGTTGCTAGCAACAGCATTTAAAAACTAGACAAAATGCAGTATACAGTCAATCAAGTAAAAATAATGGCACGTAAATATCAATGCTGTCAACAGCATCGAGGAGGGGGAGGGGGGCACGTGTGCGATCTCATAAGGCTTGTATCACGTGGATGTGCCAACAGTGTTGTTGTAATCATTACTTAGAAAACCTCATGGGGCGAAAGAAACTACGCACTACAGCTTTAAGTTTAGTTTTTTGCACATTACTGAGGATACAAAATGCATACAATAAAAAACAGAGGAAGGAAACCTCTATTCCTTCCTCATTTAAACAAAGAAATTAGAAATCACATTATTACTCATCAAAATGAAACAAAACAGAGCACAAACAACTTATATATATGTTGTTTGTGCTCTGTTTTGTATATACACAAAACACACAAGCAAGCATAAACAGTAGTAAAGAAAGAAAGGCCTAGTTTTGATTATGCACATAAAGCCCAAAGCCCTGGCACAGCACTGCCTACTTGGGCAGCATGGGAGTCCGCAGCCATGTCAACAGGTTAGAGCAGCTACACATCCCGCACATGGTCAGGCCTTAAATAAAATATTCTATTATTGATGGTCAATATCAAAGGCAAACTTAATGTAGAAAGATGGGGTTGACAGCAGCGCCGCAGCAGTAGCAATGCTGTCTGTGTGGACACCATGCAACAGCTGTTTAAAACGTATTCTACGCGTCATAGATCAATAGCCGATAGCCGATCAAAGAATGAGGCTAACCAAGTCACTGAAGCTGCCTGAGGCTACAGGTAAATTCCCACCTGCATATATATTTGATTGTGTTTCGGTTTCTTCTCCTCTATCTGGCCATTATTCTAGAGCAAATGTTGAAAATATATATTTCCTTATCTATCTGAGCACCGTGATAACAAGCAGCAGCGAATGAGATGATAGAGGTCACTGGAGTAGCCTTAGGCAACAGGTGTCATACCTTCCATTTAACCCTTTCCATGCATTGTGTCCAGTAGAGGCATTTAATGTTAAGTGTATAAAGTCATGGGTTAAGTGCCCAAGACAAATTTCCCACTTTGTGGGACAATAAAGTTAGTCTTGAATCCTGAGTCTCAGTGACGCACAACATTTTTCAAGTATCGTTATCAGTCTGTTAAAGCACGATGACTCAACTCAAACAACTGTCAAGGACAATTGGCAAACAATAAGACTAAGGTAAATACTCACGTCTATTAACTCTTTCCACCTGCACAAGTATTTTGATACTGTTTATTTTCCTGTGTCTGACCTTTCTTTTAAAACGTACACATAAACATGAACATATTGCTGATTCATCGTCTTTTTCATCTAAGCGCCGCAAGGACAGTTGGCAGAGAAAGACGCAGACTATGTCATCTAAGGTTACAGGTAATTACTAAGGCTTTTTCCCCACACACCACAACCCCCCTCAACATCATCCCAACACTCCACAAGACTAAAACTCAATTAATAATTTCCACACTGTAAATGAGGATATGTGCATACTATAAGGTGTAAACAGCATTTGGCAAAAATTATTCAAAATGCCTCTTCTTTATATTACTATTATAATGATCAAGTACCTTCTCAGGGAATGCACAGCAAATTTAGTTGCATAATTTGTAGTCTGTATCCTCAGTGTTCCACATCCGGGACTCTGCCGGATGTTCTTTTCAATGATGCCGCTTTCTTTTTTTCTAATTTCTTTGTGTTGGAAGTTTAAACTCTTGTGGATTTATGAGGACCATGGTTAACTGCTCCTTAGATCTCTACATGGTAAACTGAGACAGCTAGCTAGACCATCTGTCTAATCTGAGTTTTCTCTCACAACAACTTTTGAACGTACACATGTTTCACCAAAACAAGTTATTTCCCGAGGCTAGGAAAACATTTTTTTCAAGTTTCCACAACTTACCCGGCACTCTCCTCACCGTTCCTGAGTGTAAGTGCATTCGGACTCTCTTAGAACAATGATTCTCCTTTCCTAAGTCCTTATGAATTCTCCTTCACTTCTTTCCTTGACCTCATTACCTTTTAATCATTGAGTTTCAGAAAAGGTATTTAGGAATAGAACACAATGACTATTTGACCGCATGCCCTGTCTATTTGGCTGAATAGAATGAAGACGTGCTACGTTTACACCAAATACCAACTGTATAATTGAAAGCAAGTGAGCAGGACATGTGATGAAATAAAGTTGAAATAACTAGTCAAGTCATGCCATGTCTATTGATTCAACTTATTTCATATGCAATGTCTCATCGGTAAAGGCCACAGGAGCAACATGTGCCAACACGGCCTAAACTCTCCAGTATACAAGAAAAAGACAACATATAAGAAAGACAAAGAAGAAGAAACCACAGGAGAGGCAATTGAAGAGAGATGGCTGGTTGCGCAACAGGAGCCCTGTGAGCACAGTCTGCCTCTGGTCTAGTATGAATCTAGTGTGTATTAATAATTAATGAAATGGATACATCCATGTAATGTAAAAAAGGGACTGCTCATAGAGATGAAACCAGGTGGAATTAGGAGAGATGTCAGAGCCAATAAACAGATGCCTTCCAATGAACAGGCGCTCCAAACAGTATGTTTTTTTTTTTTTTTTGCTCAAGGGCACTTAAGCAGTGTTCAGCAGTAGCTCTCCAGCTTCCAGTCCACAATCTGTACTTGGTCTATACAAGGACTCGAACTGACGTTATCCCCAGGTGTGGCTGTCAGAAAAATTATGACGCATTCTTTTTTCTCTGATTATAATTAAAACTGTTTTCATAAGAATGCCATATTATACTCGGAGCCATTGTCTGTCCTTGTGAAAGGCACAGGATGTTCCTGGAGGCAGAGCAGGCAGAGAGTCCCAGACCCAATGAGGTAAACTGACAACATCCACTTTGTTTTGCCTTTTATCAACATCCAGTTTGTATAAAAAAGCGGCTGTAGAGAGCTTCCTGTTAGGCATTTTCTGTACTATTCTGCAGTGTAAAAACTGTTTCCTTGTGTTCACAAGTAAAAATGAACTTTGATAATATAAAATATTCTAACAGTGGTTCAGTGTCATTAGTCTCATCAGACCCAGATCATATTTCTCTCATGATGAAAAGTTAATACAGCACTTTCATTACACCCATCAGGTAGAACAAGTAAGTGCTTGTTCAAACTAATATTTAACACAATCTTCACAATGTACTATCTCAACCACCGCTGTCTCTGACTGAGTCACTAGGTTGTAGGAGTGGAGTTCCCCTCACTGATGACTGAAAGTAACATTGTCTCAGCTCAGCTGTACAACGTGTCATTTCCTGATTAAGACCTCGTTAAAACCACAGAAACACTATGGAACTAAACTGAATGTAACTTGAACCTCCAACAGACGGATTGTAGCCTACTCCTAAACTGAAGATAGTCAGAAGCAGCACAAAACGTCACAGCTTTGTGAACACCAATCGCTTAACTGTGTAAGACAGGGATTCCTAACCCTTTTGGTCTAAGGTCCCCCCCCACAGCCATGTCAGATAAACTCACGTACTGTTTCATCGATTTCAGAGCTGGGCAATATATCAGAATCCGCTTTATTCGCCAGGTATGAGGTAGGAATCGTGGTTTTAAAGGCTGCACTACAGTAAAGTGATGTCATTTTTTTGAGCTCACGAGACTGCTATATTATTTGCCTTTACCCGCCTAGTCATTATGTCCACATTACTGATGATTATCTATCAAAAATCTCATTGTGTAAATATTTTGTGAAAGCACCAATAGTCAACTCTACAATATTGTTGCGATATTGATATCGAGGTATTTGGTCAAAAATATCGGGATATTTTATTTGCGCCCAGCCCTGCTCCATTCACAATGTTTGTTTAAAATTTATAACACTATTCGTCATATAAAAGTAGATATTGTTATTATTTTTTTCAAACTTGTTGAACATTCAATATTAAGGTTGGTTCAGTCAGCAATTTTACCACTACTACTACTACTACTACTACTACTATTACTACTACTAACACTTCAACTTCAACCATTTATCTATTCATTTTAGCTAACCATTTCAGTCACTTATGGAACATTTTAAAGCTTTAGTGCATAACTTTTTGATAATAAGAAATGTCTGTTACATTCAAGCCATTGCCAAATGAGTTGCTACAAGGCTAATTAGGACTATGAGCTCCACACAACTCTCTGTATTTCTCAGTATCGCTATGTTCAGATTCAAGATTGTTTCGTCCGGGGACTTTCCTGCGCAGGAACTCGAGTGAAGATAATAAGCTCTGTGCACAAGTGTAGTGATAAACATCAGCTGTAGCCAGAAGTCAGCATGTCAGTTTCCGGTTTACTGATGACCGTTGCCCAAAATGTCAGTTTTTAGTAGATGTATCCAAGACCTGCCTAAAATAAGCATCAGGGATGTCCATTAAATTGTTGATTCCGGGTCCCCCTGCTCCAACAAGCAAGTGCAACAAGGGATTCAAACTTGTATCGAGATGTCTGCCAAACTACGAGGGTAAGTAGTCTAATGTGGTTTGCCGGCTAGTTTAGGTACATGACATGTGGGAAACATGAGGTAGACATGTTTATTTTTAGTGTAGTATGGAAGCTAGTTTTTCTTCATTTTAAACGCAAAATTTCCTTTTTCATATAATTATTTGTATTTTTGTCCATCTCATTTTTTAATAAAGATCAGGACACAGGGGAAGTCGTGGTCAGGGCATTGTGCCAACAGGTCCATGACGATAGGTGAGAAACCACACAGTTTGAGTGTATGGTGAAGTTAGGATCAATAAATTAAGGTTCAGCCAACACTCATAAGCTTGTTACTTTAATAACCTGGCGTTCCATTTAGAAATACATGACATTTGGTCTATGATTATAGAAGATTAGATATAGAAAATATTGTAAAGATAAGAGTGTGTCCTTAAAGAATAAACAGTTAAACAGGGACCAAACTAAGATAAATAATTATTTACTATGACATGTTACCAATGCAGGTGGTACTGAAAGATTCCAGTCCTGTGGAGCTGTTTCATCACAGCTGCACATGTTGCTGGAGCAGCATTATGCAACCACTGTGTCGCTTTGCTGTTCCCGTAAGCACATTACTCTCAGCTGAAGGTGCCAGTGGTATAAGCCCAGAACAGTGGCACAAGCCCAGAACTTTGGTAAGTTTGCACCATAGAGCTGTTGGATATATTTTCTAACTATCTTTAATTTCTAACTGTAAAACTGAATAACACGACAGGCCCTTTTAATAAGATGGCTGTGCTTTCTGCTAAACCAAAGTGTACAGCAACAACAAATGGTGTAAGGTAAAACCTGAATATTTTTACAATATGTTGCATGTTTGAATTAACACTTTGGTTAATACTTAAAGTACACTTAAAATCAGGTACTGCTTTTACTAAAGTAAATATGTCTCTTGGGGACATATTTGTTCTTTTGTTCTTTTTTTGTTCTTTTGTTCTTTTTCTCTTGTTATTTGTTCTTTTACTTACGTACTTGGATTCACTACTTTTTCCACCACTGACACTTGTGCACAGAGGTTATTACCTCTTCTGAAGAGTCCATCATGTTTTTTTAATCTCTGTGTCCTCCTTGGCTACTAGCAACTACACTGAGGAGGGGTGGGGGCACGTGTGCATAGACGTAAGGCTTGTTTCATGCGGATGTGCCAACAGTGTTGACATGTTGTTGTCATGGGGGCGACAAAAACTACACACTATAGCTTTAAACTAACCATTTCATGTTGTTCATTACTTTAAGTGAATCACTTGAACAGTTTAGTCATTACTTTATTTATTTATACTATTTACTCCAAGATTTAATCTAGTTCTCTATATAACTAACCCTAATCCTTTTGAGCAACAGACGAGAGTTTGGCAGTAGAGGTCCACATTAGATCTGCAGATCAGTGGGAAGTATGAAGTTGTGGAATTCGTACAAGCTAGTTTCTAGCCTTCCAACATAAAGAAAACATCATCTCGATACCTTTTCCAGCTCAAGATGTGCTGAATGGATGGATTTGTCTGGTCACCTTGTTCTATTAATCCAATAAGCCTGTTGACATGTTGTTTTTTGACCTCTGAAATAGACCAATGTACTTAGCTAAGACAAACATAAAGAAATTGTTCTAGTCAGCAACTATGAATCTTTGGAATGAACGATTTAAATCGGCAAAAGGATTTGTGATTTCCCACTTTATCATCACATGGCCAGAACCATGATCCAAAGGAATGGTTCGTATCTGCCCAGTGTATTAATAACAAAACGTTTTCCTAACTAAATGACATTACATCATCACATTACATTACATGTCATTTAGCTGATGCTTTTATCCAAAGCAACTTACAATTGCTATATAGTAAGTCAGAGGTTGCACGCCTTTGGACCAACTAGGAGTTAAATGTATTGGTTGATGTATAGCAGTGGGATATAAACCCTGGTATCCTACACCAAATGCCTTTAATGGCAGTCCGTCTGCTTGGCTTGCCCTGCTGTAGCTCTGTGTTTTCTGTCAGCCTGCAGGGCAGTATTAGTCAGCAGGGCCTCATGTGCTAAGGCCGGAGCAGCAGCCTGTCCAATATATCCCCACACACCTCTGTGTTGTGTTTTTTTGTTCCTCTGCAGACCCCTTCCACTCATTCAGTCCCTACACTACTGACTTTGAAGATTTCTGCTACCCATTTGTTTGATTAATTGTTTCATTTGTAAATAAATCCCTTTGTTAATTAGTATACCCATGTGTCTCCGGTTTTTGTCTAAGAGCTGTAACATTTTTAACAATTCAAA
The DNA here is from genome assembly GCF_013103735.1 of Etheostoma cragini. Classification (NCBI taxonomy): domain Eukaryota; kingdom Metazoa; phylum Chordata; class Actinopteri; order Perciformes; family Percidae; genus Etheostoma; species Etheostoma cragini. The sequence goes on along the minus strand of NC_048429.1, from coordinate 6,421,123 downwards.
AGGAGGACCAAGCCCTCTGTAGGGCTTCTTTGTCCTCTGTTCACAGTTTTCCCTCTGCCCCAGGCCAAGGGAGTGTTTCAGCTTGCTTTAAACCTTTTTCTCTATCAGAGGTTACAGTGATGGTTACAGTGGTAAGATTCACACGTACACACACCCACAGAGTCCTTGGAGGTGAGTCATTACAAGGCCATTATGTTTAATGCTTTGAATATTGCACCATAAGTTCTCTCAAATGTTTCTAGTTGGCTGATTTGACCTTTTTTCATTTGATGTGTGGTTCAACCTTCCCCTAAATAGCATGTAACCATTCTAACCAAAATAGGTTATTCTTATATGATTGTCTCCGATTGGATCTTATGCATAATTTCAAAAATTAAACATCTGGGTATGATTCTAACCTGTGAAATGTAAAGTATTAACATGGGCTAAAGGACAAAGACACATTATTCCAGTTCAGGGGGTCAAAAACATAAATCTCAGGTGAGCCTGGCTTTCTTGCTGTGGTGTGCTGAGGTCTCCATCCTGCTATACAAGGACAATAACACGTTTTAATACCTCACCAACACCTACTATTGTGTAAACAACTCAACATTACGCTGAATAATTTCCCATGATAGTATGGTGAATACACGGTCACAAGGCAAAACAGCTTTGTTTCATATCATATCCTATCCCTACATGATTTCTTCAGGTTGTTTTTTTTCTAAGGAGTGGCTTCAAACACTAATGTAACAAAGGCTACTTGTTACTTCCAGGCATTGGTTTAAAAGATATTTTCACTTACTACAGGAATAATAAAGATACGTAAATGCACAAACCCTGTCCCGAGGCACCTGACTGACAGTCAGCCAGCTGAATCCACGACGTCCTCTTGCGTTCAGTTGTGCCAACTACAAACACAGCCAGGAAGAAAACTCTCTTTGTGATTGTACGCCTCCACTGTCAGAACCCCCCTTCTCTTTTATGTAACATACGAACGCATCACACGTTTACCTCTCACCACGAGTCACACTGATTCCCACATTTTACTTTTTTTTTTTTGCATTGGTTGCAAATGGCCACATGGTGCGTTCCCATCAAATACACTTGAAATGTAAATCCTCCCAGCAGCAGGCCACCTGGATGCGGGCAGAAGCACCTGCTGGTGGCGGACACACCACTTCACAAAGCACTTTTTATGTTAAGTACCCGTCCGTCCAAGCCCGTCCCACCCCCCCCCCCTTGCTTTTGAAGCGCAACACTATCAACCAAGTCAGTATCACCTGGCATCTCGGACTCTGGTACTCTTATTTTTAGTGAGATCCCCTTACTTTAGCATCGGATATGATCTGGAGACTTGTGGTTCTTAGTGGGGTTTGCGTCCTTCTTCTGGGTGCTGAAAGCAGCAGCCGCAGGGGGAGGACGGTGACTTTCCGCCGGCCTCAGCAGGATGAGAGCCAGGGCCAAGCGCGCGCACGACCCAAGAGGGATATGAGTAGCTCCTCCGGCACCCCCAGGCCTTTTCACGGTCCTCCCTTCACTTCCTGCCGGACCCCCCTCACCCCCGTCGAGCACAAGGTTCTGGATGACAATACGCATGAGGTAAGGTGTGTTTGAGTTATGAGAGAAGATGTGGTGAAGCAATATCTATCGGTCATGCAATCTATAGTTTCAATACAGCTTTAAGTTGTATTAAGCATGAAAAATGCATTTCAGAACACAGATAAACTTAAAAGGAAGTGACATTTGTCTCCATTTTCAATATATTCAAGGTAAGATTTGTCTTAGGTGAAACTGTAATAGAAATAAATGGAACTATGACCTCAAAATAATTTTAAGCATGATACTAAATGCAAACTGTGCAAACTGATGATCTACTTTGGTTATCATTACGAATCATAGGAATTTAGTTTTGTTTAGTAAACTTTAAATGTGTGAGTATCTCTTCTCTCTTTCTCTTAGACAGGGTTTAACGGAGATGATGGCTCCCATGTAATTCTCACGTGGGTGGGCGATGGTACAGGGGTGAGTATCTTAGTATTACAGTACCACAATGTCAGATCACTCTCATTAACACAACATGCTGTATGCATGTCTCTTTTGAGATACATTAGACTTCATGCTGTTCATCTAATCTGTGGAACTGCATGCAGATGTTGTACTCCAAAATATTTTATTTATTTGTTTTTTTTAGCCTATCATTATTTGAAAAATAGAGACTAAAATATATATATTTTAAAGAATCTAACTGAAGCTCCCTCATGCTTAGAAATAAAAAAAAAATAGGTCGCAATGAGATTAAAACAATAACTTAATAAATCTATATAATTAACGAGATTTTCTTTTTTTGGTCAAACTTTTAACCACATTACTGCGTTCCTTAGGTTGTCCTCGTTCTTTCAACATTCAGTGCTCCAATAGATACTTTCCTAGAAGGGGGCTCCTCAAGACTTTATCGAAGGTGAGTTAGTATGTGATATAATACAGGAAAAAACATGAGCAGCAACACCCTAAAGAGAACTTAAACACACAGCAAAAACTTGTCTTTCTTTCCTCTCAGCACGGATTATGCCAAATCATTCCATGACATTTCCCATCGGATCAACAACACCTTCATAAGGGAGGAGTTTGGAGTCAGTGTTGGACCAAGGAGCTCTGTAAGTCAACAGTAGGGTGTACTGTGTGTACTGTGTGTAGTATTTGTAGTGAGTGAGCAGTTTAGAGTTTCAGCTGGAGATCTGTGTAGCCACTCGTGAAGGAGTATGGGATGTTGCTTCACGAAAAAGGGTCAAGACATCTTGCACGCTGTTTAAACCTTTTTTGCCACATCTTCACTGTCAAACCACTGTTTTTGCTCTTGTCCTTACAGGATTGTGGGCTGACATCAAATATTCAAAAATACACCCACAGAAATGCATTGATGTGTAGACATTTGTGCCGCAGCAACACGGTCATAAAACACAATCTTGAATCAGAGCTGAGCAGAGCAAGATCAATTTTTTTAGTTTTTGTTTTAGCGCTTTATACACAATTTCAATTTGATTATGACATTATGATTATTTGGAAACTAGGGGAGATTTGAGATACAATTGTTTGGGTTAAGTGGAGTTCAAACACGTAAACATTTTCTCTGAGATGCAGGCTGATATCAAGAATTCTGCAAAGAGCCAGAAAAAAAAGCGCTTTTTGCAAATCAAAATATGCAGTAGTGAGCAAAGTGATTTTTAGGTTTCCTTCTTTTTGGCTTATGTTCAGCAAATGGTAGGGTTGGCGGGGAGGGGTCATAACAGCTGAGCTCTATATTTTCTGTGTCACTACTGCATAAATACACGATGTATGTGTTGGTCAGTTTGTCTGCTCGAAAGTCCCATTTCACAGCAATAAAATGGTAGAAGGGAGATGAACAAACATAAATGTATCTTTTTAGATAAAACAGATGTTGACAAATTTTCCATTTGGCAACCTAATGTAAATTTGGGAAAAATGTGGAGTTGGAAAAGAGGTAATACATTACAATACATCGCAGAATATTGCAATATTGTTTAAAATTGAAATGATATTGTATTGTGACATAAGACTAGTGATGATAATGTATCATGAGGCCGCAGGTGATTTCCACCAATAGTAAACGGTCATCAACTTTGCATCTCAGGTGTGCTTTTAATTTATTCAAATTGACAGGTGATACTGACAGCAGACATACCGGTGGTGGACAACCCAGGGGGGGTCATCTTCACTTCCACGGATGCCGGTGCAAACTTCAAGTTCATCCAACTGCCCTTCCACCTGGCTCAGCCAATCACGTACCACTTCCTCAACCCCGACTACCTCGTGGCCCTCAGCATTGATGTGAGTCACACTGCTTTAAATGTTGTTTTCTCTTTGACTTCACAAGCTCACAGTGGTCTTCCTCACTCTGTTTAATATTCTTGGATAAAATGCACACACATTTACACACATATGGTATGTAGCGTTGTGCCCCCACAGAAAGACATCAAGCACAAACCTTGGAAGTAAAGGTAAACATACTTTCCTGACTTGCAGGGCAGTCTTTGGCTCTCTCTGGACTTTGGCGCCAAATGGACAAAAGTTCACAATGGAGTGCATTCTTTCTCATGGTGAGAATAAACACAGAAAAACCACATGCCCAATGTCTAAATGAAATCACATGTTAGATGAACCGTGTATTTTGTAAAGCTGTTTTTTGAATGCTTGTATACATATAATATGCAGTGTTTGTTTTTCTGGAGAACAAATGTAATCTGTGAAAACAGTTCATATAAAAATTGTTGTGACATTTTCTTTTGGTGTTTGTGACATTTCTGAACTTCCTCTTTCCATTAGGGGGGCCGGAATTAATTTGTTTTTTAGCTACAGTCGAGCAGACACAGGTAAGAAGCTGTATGAAGTGCACTTATCGTACACAATACCAACAGCTTAAAAAAGTTGTCAGACTACAGAGTATAAAAAGTGACCAGTCATATGATCTGAAGGATTCATATACGACTTTAAAGTATTCACCTTGCAAGACAAACATTCAGAGAAATCTGACGTTGAAGTGCAATCAAATGTAATCTAAAAAAAAGAAACTTGCTGTTCACTTCAGATCTTCATTGTCCCAAGAGGAAATCCTTCCTGCAGTAAGCTGGCATTAAAACAATGTATGGAAGTGTGTATGTAGCAAAAGTGTGATTGCTGTACGCACCATATTAAATACAAATACAAAAACAAATAACAAGATAAAAGAATAAGATATTGTTGTGGGATCCAAACAACCATTCACGGTGTTTGGAATAAATAAAAGAAAATGTCATCCCAAACAAGAGGATGATTTGGATTGAATAACATGGATTTTGCTTCCCCTCCACACTCGATCTTACAAATAAAATAAGAGTCCTGAGTATCTTGTATTCCTGTCACCAAGTCTTTCTTCTTGTCGCCACAGTTGAGGCAGATGAGAGGGGGGATTTACTGCTGAAGAGGACAACAGATCTGGGGAAGACCTTCACCACAATCCACGAGGACATCTTCAGTTTTGGCTACATCGGTGCCTTTCTCTTCTTCTCTGTGATGGAGGATTCGGTAAGATGTGTGAATACAAAGCCTCTTCTTTGAACGCATGTAGTAAAATCAAATCAAATGTCTTTCATTAATGCATCGAAATGATAAAGTCGAGCAATAATAACACAGTGACGCGTCCTTCTGCTCCCAGAGATCCCCTCGTGTCATGTACTTTTCCTCGGACCAAGGAGATACCTTTAGCCGAGCACTGCTGCCCTCCGCCTCCACCGAGCAGGTGAGAAAGCTGTTTTAAAATTCATAATATCTGCTTTTCACTCAGAAATGTATTATAATATAATTTAAATGAGGTTAAATTGACCATGAATTAAAAAAAGTGTTGAAATAAGTGACAAAAATGTCAGAAAAAACACCAAAAATTTGATTTTGCCCGTTCCAAATTGTAATCTTTTCATTTCCAAGCTTGGTTGTTGTACATAGGGCTTGGTATCAAATCGCAACAAATTACACTGCTCTTTTGGTATTGATGAAGCACAGAGGATCAAAAACCATCAAATATCTAAAGCTGACATTGCATTCCTGGTCAGATTCTTGTTTACTCCTTCTTGGATCTGATTATAGATCCTGATTTTGAATCCAAATGTTCCCAATTTTAGACTAATTTATTCAGGCAAGGTTCTTCTGCGGCTGCTATAAAGCAACATTTTGCTATTGTTTGTACTATTGTTCTTTGGTAGCTTTTGTATTGGCAGTAGTATCCAAATATTTCAAACCTACCAAACCAAGGATGGAAATGTTTAGATGTTAATGTAATTATGCCCTTTGTCACATGTTCTCTCTACTTTAAGTCAGACTCGGGTGTTGGGGAAGATTGAAACCTTTATGACTGGTTGCTTTTTGGTTTGCTTTAAGTTAAATTATTGTTGGCAGCATTTCCTACTTCAACACACACGGAAGGCACGTCATCTCTGGCGAAACACCAACCCACATGCACGCCTTGTTGACAGCCCAAACACACACTCTCTCTCACGGCGATTAGACAAGGTTTATGGCAAAGATTAAATTAGTCATCGCATTTGTTTGTTTTTATTGCAATTCCAGATTTTTTTTCACCCACGTCTCACTCAATTTATGTGTGTGTTTGCAGTTCTACTCCATCCTGGATGGAGATGAAGATATGCTCTTCATGCATGTGGACAACCCAGGAGGTAACTGACAAAAACACACGCACAAACGCTCCGTCCCTATTTTCTAATCAGAAGACACACACCCACACACACGTGAGAAAACTACCTTAAAAACATGCTTGACACATATTCGCAAAAATGCCTATGTTGTGAAGACAGCATGACAGTATTCATAGGTCGCTCAGCCCCTTTTGTTGTAATGGAAAAGCTTTACGGTAAAAAAAGGAAGACTGGTTTCACAAGTTCTTGGCGTTGCTGACAAATCATTCCATCATACTGAAAGTGCATGCAAGTCTAGCTGCCCAGTCTTTCTTCCTTTCTCTTTCCCCCTCCCCCCCTCAGTATCTCTTTCTCATTCAGGTCTCTTTCTGTTTCCTCTCACATTATTATTACTATTTTTTCCACCTTGCCAGTGCTCCACTTAGTGCTGTATGGGTTAGGTGAGGAGACTTTAGTACTGCTGAGATAAATAGGGGAGATATGGGGGTAGAGGGGTTTTATCTTTTGTTGGCTGGAGGGAGGAGGAATTAGTTTACACTGCAAAAGCTGACAAACATATCTTGGGATCAGGGTGTAACACCAGCGCACACACACACACACACACACACACACACACACACACACATCACATCAATCCCCTCCCTCAGCTGAACTTGTCCTTCATGACTTCAAAACTTAAACTTGAATAAAGGTGCATTTGCTGACATATCTGTATCTATGTGTGTGTGTGTGTGCGCGCTTCACACGCAAAATTAAAATTGATGATGACTTTTTGTTGTTATGCTGATGTTGAAAGGTTTGTGCCAGCATGGCATAACTTGTCCGCAGGTGCTGAATCTCTTTGAAGGTGATTTACATCTTATCTATAACATCATTAAATCCTCAACTTTTTTCTGTTTAAATACAGACACCTACTTTGGAACCATGTACACATCAGATGACCGCGGCATCCTGTTCTCCAAATCACTGGAGCGCCACCTGTTTGATGGGCAGAGGAAGAGCGATTTCACCAACATAACGTCACTGAGAGGAGTCTACCTCACTAATAAACTAGACAAGGGTAGGGTTTTTGTGTGTAATTTGAGCATTTATCGCTAATTTTCTTCCGATAAAATCAGTGTACATTTATTCATTGCTTTTATTGTGTTGACTCAATACTATTAAAAAAAAACATAGTTGTGCCACATTGTTGTCCCTTCATAATGATGAGCAAGGGCCCTGTAGTGTATTTCAAGTCAATCCCACATACACCTACCCTTGTAATCCAGAGTTCTTGCGAAACCGATGACGACAGTTTAATCTACCAGTTAGCTCTGCCGGTAGCTAAGCGTATGGGGCCGTGTTGTTGTTGTTGATTGTTGTAATTGGTGGTAGTGTTATCCAATTGCTTGCGGTGAGATTTTCAAATGCACGCTTGTGATGACTTTTATTACTCAAAGCATAGAAATCCAGACCCAAATCTGAAGAATTAAGGGTCTGGATTTCTATGCTAAAATACAACCTTCTCCTGCTATAAATACTAAATGGAGTACATTATGTGTATTAATTCAGCACAAAAATTGTTTCAGAAAATTACTCAGCCCTTTTTTTTCATATAAAACTATTTGCAAGACATTTTGAAATATTTACACATTGTTGGTTTCTGACTTCTAATGTAATTTTCTGACAATGATAAAGGCTTTCAGTATCCTTTAACTCTGTCTAGGCAAAAAAAAGTCCATGACAGATTGATGAAACATCAACTGATATGTCCTTCTATGAATCTTTTTACTACATTCCTTACATTCCAAACTGCTTGTCTTTATTTCCACACAGCTAACTTGTCAACCAGCCATTTTGTTCACCTTTTCAGTTTGATAAACTACTGCAGTATGACTTTAATGATGCGTTTTGTTGCAGATGGCCGTATAAGATCCGTCATTTCCTTTAATAGAGGTGGGGCGTGGAGGCAACTTAACAAACCTGACAATGTGGAATGTGGCGAGCAAGTGAAGAATGTATGTTATATGTAGAAAAATCCCATCCCAGTCTGCATGTGCATGTTAACATTGTACTTTACAAGGTAGTCAGTTTTAACTAATACCTCATATTTGTGTGTTTTTCAACAGTGCAACCTTCATATTCATGGAGAGCACAGTCGCAAAAACAGCATCATTCCCATGCTGCCGCTGTCTGAGCCAACTGCTATTGGTCTGGTTATCGCTCATGGTAATTGAACAGCAATATACCCAAATCTACTTTTAATACATAGAACAAATGATGTTAAAATTAGGATATATACTGTACTTCAATCTAATGTAATGATGATTTAAAGATTTATCTAGATGATCTCCTCTCTTCTCAAGGTACTGTGGGTGACTCTCTTTCATCGTCGCTGCATCCAGATGTGTTTGTCTCCTCGGACGGGGGTTATAACTGGAGGGGGACACTGAAGGGTCCTCACCATTACAGCATATTGGACTCTGGAGGTCTCATTGTGGCTGTGGAGGCCCAGCGGGAAGGACAAGTCAAGACTATCAAGTACTAAGCAGATATATTTACTTCATGTACAACTAAACAATAGTATTATTTGGCAATGGAGGGCAGATGTTCTTATATTATTCTACTCTACTTTTGCTCCAATTTCCCATCACCAGGTTCTCTACAGACGAGGGCCAGTGCTGGAAGTCCTACAACTTCACAGTACAGCCTTTCTTCTTTGCAGGCCTGGCATCCGAGCCGGGGACCAAGGCCATGAACGTCAGCGTGTGGGGCTTTCGGCCTGAGGCAGATGGCCAGCCCATGTGGGTGGCCGTCACCATTGATTTCCAGAGCCTCATTACAAGAGAGTGTGAGTCAATATGCTACACTATATTGGCGTCTTCGACCATGTGGATCTTACCCGGGCTCACCAAGCTTTCAATTCAATTTTATATATCAAATCAAAACAGGAGTTATCTCAGCACTTTACAGATAGAGTAGGTTTAGACCACACTATAATTTAAAAAGACCCAACAAGAAACCTTGGACAGAACCTGTCTCTTGGGGGGCGGCCATCTGCCGCTACCGGTTGGGACACAGAAACACAGATACAGATTTACAGATATAGGATTTACAATAATTGTGGGTGCAGTTGGTATGAGAAACAGTGGCAATTATATTAACAATAAACATAATAGAACTATGACTACAAATTATAGTTGTAGCATTGCAGGGCATAGCAAGGCACTGAGCAGGCCCCCGGCGGAAGCTGCAACCACAATTTAGGTGCCACCCCAATCCAAGGAATACCGCGAGGCGAGAAAACATAAGAACTCCAGGGATTAAGCTCTTCTGAGCTCAGTTAGTAACAAGCATTACTTTAAAGAGATTATGCCAGTGAGGTGGGGCTTTACTGCAATTTCCAATTACAGAAACTTAACCTGGGACCTTTCTTAACCTACACTATCCAATCCTATCACAATTATTATGTAGTTCTGGGTCTGAGTGATGGGAGCCTACAGGAACACACACCTTTACAAAGGGTACACAAAATATTCAAAGTTAATATTACAAAAGGGTTTAATATCTATTTTCTGCTCAGTTTGGCTGTGTGGCAACAACGGTGGTGGTACACTTGTACAATGATTATTACATTTGCTTGACCAATACGATAGACAGCACTGTTAAAAGTAAAATGGGGAAACTTAGATTTGGCTTCAGAAAATGTACGAATAGGACAGTGCGCCTAAGCGCCCCCCCCCCCCCCCCCCCCCCCCCCCCCCCCCCCACACACACACACACACACACACACACACTCTAGAGCCTCTAAGCAGTACTATAAACTAATCATTCCACTTACTCTCACATTTCACAGCAATGAGGCTGTCATCCTTCACTGTCAAACAAGGGAAATAACAACAACAGCGGGATTAACTAGTGTAAACATGACTGTTGTGTGCATGAGATAAATCTTTTCAGATTTTATAGTTGTTAGACTAATTAGCTACATGGCCCTACAAGGATAACCAGATCTCTCACATCTTGACTCTGGCAGGCCAGAGTAGCAGGAGAGATAAGCTGAAGCCTAAAAGTGAAAAGAAAAGCTAAAATATTGCCAGTTCTTTTTTTTTGCGAACAAACTTGAGGAGTGCACAAGCAGAAGAGAAGGACAGAAATGAAGAAGGAGAAGGCAGTAAACTAAAGAGACCAGGAGGGTCAGAGCCGGAGGAGACCATAGAAGGAGATGAAGAAATAAGTGAAGGAGATGAGGAAAAGGAAGAATTGACTGTGAGGGATCACGAATAGGCTGCAGATTCTGAAAGAGGGACAGAGGCAGGATGGGATCAGGAGGAGGGAGGGTGGCTGAAACGGGTAATTGCATTGTTTCAAAAAAATGAGTGGAATAATTATCAAGCATGACCAGATATTTTATACGTATTTTAGATAACACACAACAACCAAATGGTGGTAGGTAATATATCTTGTCCGTGCCAACGTTGCAATAACGCTATTTTTGTGGATTTACTGTGTGTTGTGGATTACTTTATTTCGTGTCATTGGATTATGTCAAAATATGGATTTTTTTTTATGCTGTGATTGTGCTTTTTTTCTGCGTTTGGAGAGGCGTCTCAACAGACTGTAGGTCGGACACTGATTCACTGTTAGATTTTAGAGGATTTTAAGTTTTGGGGCATATCCCCCACGTCTATCTATTGGATTCCAAGACAGCCGTGCAGCAATTGGATTTGAGGAGGGCAAATTGTTAAATTTCTACATTGTAATTTAAAATCTGCTTTAAAAATAAACATACTGTATGTGTTTATTTAGCATGTTTGTTCTGTCCATATGTGCTCGTGCTGTGTTCCCCAAGTGGTAGGCCAGGTCTCAACTGCTACAATTATTTATTTATTTTGCCCCCCCCCCTGGGTCAAATGTCCATCTTGGCCTATGATTGCTGCGTCCCGCCTTCCCATCCCACCCTGCCAAGTCCTCTTGCCACCCGTTTATCACCCTTTATGAAATTGTCTAGATCCGCCACTGATTGGTGAACCAATTAGAAAACCATTACAGGTGTTTCCTGGTCGCATTAAACTTGACATTTGTCAAGGTATTTTAATCCGCAAATTTGAAATGATTTTCCGTGACAGTTGTAATGTTCATCTTATTTAACAGGTAATTACCAGGACTATGAAGAATGGTTGGCCCATGCTACAGATGGAGGGGACTTGGAGAGAGAGGGCTGTCTCTTGGGTGTCAGAGAGACATACAGGAGGCTAAAGAAACAATCTGTGTGCAGAAACGGACGAGGCTTTGTGGTGAGCAAGAAGCAAAGCCCCTGCCTGTGCACCAGAGAGGATTACTTATGGTACGTTAAACACTGAATCCTAAATTGGAAAACCTGACCTTTGAGATCATTTGATCAGAAATGAAGCTTGTATGGGAACATGTTACGGAGCTGTAGAAGACCAGAAGACCTCTCAGACCACAATTAGTTTTCTGGTCGGGTTTATATACAAAGTTTCAGGAAGCAACAATATGACAAAAAGCTGCGTGACATTCGCTCACAAAACTGAGTAGATTTGGTTCTATACCCAATACCGTCTGCTCAAACTATTGAAAAACTGTCATTTGTGTAAATGAAGTGTGAACTCCGCTGGAGCTTGCTCCATCTCTAAACAAAAAGGTCTCACTCACAGTGACCAAAGTAAAAAAAATGTTTTAACGCTTTAAAAGGACAAAAGGCAGTCAGACTTAATTAATCCAGAAGTTTGTTGATCAGAGAAAATAGGAACATTATCAGGGAGCAGGAAAGAGGATATAAGGATACAATGAATTAACTAGAATGAATGATGAAAGGTCATTCATTTTCTTTCACATCGCCAACAACTAAGACAGCATGGAGAATATTCCCTTGTGAAACCCTAACCTCTGCCCTAACCTCTTTTCAACAGCGACTACGGTTACTATCGTCACGTGAACACCTCCGAGTGTGTGAGACAACCCAGTGCTGCAAATAAAACCTTGGAGCTCTGTCTGAATGGAGAGGAGGATGAGCTGCTGACAGCCGGGTAATAACGATCAAGCCTTTTTTTCTTTTCTTTAAATGAAGAGACACACCTCGTCTGCCTGCTCACACCCTTCTGACTGTGTTTGTAGGTACCGTAAGGTCCCAAGCGATCGGTGTGAGGGGGGATTCAACCCTCAGCTCGCAGTGCAGACAGTCATCAACCCCTGTGGTGTTAAAACCAGCCCAGGCCCTCCTGCCAGATCCTCGTCTCCAGTCACACACTTTGACACACCGGTCAGTATATGTGTTGCTCTAATGATTGTGTGTGTGTGTGTGTGTGTGTGAGTACCTTCAGTTGTTCCCGAAGTTTTTAGGAATCTAACAGCTGTTGTGTGTATTTTCCAGCGAGAGAGGCTGGTGTTGATCCTGGTGTGTGCAGGAGCGGGAGTCATTGTCGTGGTAGTGATCGTTTCAGCCGTCTTTGCTGTCAAGAGGGTGGTTTACAGAAACAGGTGAGCTACACTATACAGCTGGGTATTGTTTAAAAGAACAAAAAACTTTGATATCGGTATCACACCAATACCATGACTTCAACACCGGTTCCTGAGCGAAACTTTTTTGATACCAATTTTATAAAATTTATTTTAACATAATGAAATTACAACATTACAACGCAAATTTTAATTATTTTTCAGTTCCTACTACTTGAGCCTGTGTGTGAAACAGAGTTTTTCCTGCGTGTCTCTACGACGTCTAACGTTAGACAGGCAATCATCAGCATTATTAGATCTAGGTAGAAGCATGTTGCATTCTTATTGGCTGACTGACGCCAATTCCATTCCCACAGACCCATACCCTAATTCCCCCCACCCCAGCACAATCAGTATAATAACAAACCCTCACAATCAACTTTCATCTTCCCCATATCCTTTTAATAAAGTGTTTTTATACTTAGCTGACCAAGCCGGTTTAATATTGCCCTTTACAGGACACCTGTGTATCGTTTCTCCAACCTCCAGATTCAGGATGAAGCTAATATCCCGAACGACATTGAAAGCGCCACCATCAGCAACGGCACGGCCGGCCTGCAGGACTCAGATGATGTAAGAGTTATCATAGCTTGTATCATTTTATTACATTTAAAAATGTTGTTTTGAGCTCAATACCTGTTTAGATGCCGTGATTTCCCTATGTATACTATACTGTTGTGTTTCTTATTTTGCCAGGATCTTATTGAATGACACATAACTCATTGCTATGGATATAATGAGTATTCAAGATGTAGACCAGTTGTGCTGAAAAAGAGTGCCAAAGGTGTTTTTTTATGAACTTATTCTTGATGTTTTGATGGGAGCACCCTTCGTGGCAAGATTTGTGGATCTGAAAGCTTGAGAATGTCTTAATTTATTGAGTGTGCTTAATTTCATTGCTTCACTTCATTTGCTTGGTCTTTGATATATATGTGTAGTTTTTTTTTTAACTCACTTTTGTACTTGATCATCTGATCAATAACTTCATTAAAACGAGTGCTGATAGTGGCATTGGCTTTGCTGTCAGTACAGGGAAGTAAATCTTTGAATATCCCACCACGGGCAATAAGGGGGGGCCCTGTATATTCCACTTTTAAGAAACATTTTAAACAATGGCTCAAAGCAAACCAGAACTGTGATCACTTTTAATTTCCCGTGTTGCCTAATGTATGTTTTCCTATTCCACTTGTATACTTGCATCTATATATTGTTGCTCGTAATGTTTTTGTTACCTGCATAGGGACTATGGATGTAAATCAGAATTCTTGCTAACACCAGCATTTTTAGGCCTACATCTTGTATTTTTTACCGATATTGATTAACATGCTACTTATCAAATAACAACAAATATTTTTATATATAAAAATATAATAAA
>NC_048429.1:6351778-6406965 GCF_013103735.1 Etheostoma cragini | reverse complement strand
TGTCTGTAATGCAAACAAAGATAAGTCAGTAACTGGATGTCTCACTCGTGTAAAACCTGCCAACTCTGACAGAGTGAAAGAAAAATGCAGCGAGATGGCTTAGAAACTAGGCCTGGGCTGGGCATGCAATATTTAGCCACCGAGATCACTATTTATTCCATTCTTATATCAAAACCGTGATTTTCCATGGACGAAGTAGAAGTAAAACTATTGCTAAACAATAACCATAACACAACTATAGATAGGCTATCTAATGTTGAATTTGCGAGACTTGATCTTGAGTTCCCAATGTTGCAATTTGCAATCTTGCAATTATCAAATCTCACATGCTAACTCACAATGTGGATAAAATACTTTTCAATGTGCTTCACACATAAAGGGATCATTGTTTTAAGAACCACACATGTATAATAAGTCTGTCAATTCAAGAGATACTAAATAAAGAAAATTCACCATATGTATTAGTCAAGAAAATGTGGTTGTGTTTTTATAATTAGCTTCTTCATTCAGTATAGATATATTACATTCTTTGGTGACATATGTCATGTGCAAATGCAATAACAAACTACATCAATAACTTAAAACAATGTGTTGTTTTTGTTTATTTTTGCTATATTGTAATTGTATTAAGGATCTGGTCAGTGGGAATTTGATATTTCATGTAAAGATAAGATTAGATTAGATTAGAAATTAAATCCCACTGTACAGGTCTGCCTGCTTGTTCGTCTTTGTTTTTTTCGACAGAGTGGAGCATCCTTCCGTCTCTACGCCCTTCAACCATCTCTGCTCAGCTGTCATTACGCGAATGTTTTTAGTGGAGGGTTTTGGAAACCAGACCAAAGGTGTCGTTTTTACCGTGGCAATTGAACAGGTAACGTTAAGCAAGGTGTGAGCATTCATCCAAAATCTACTTTTAAACGTTACATCCAAATTAATATTAGCTACAATTGAATTCCGATTGAGTTCTTTCGGTTTCAGATAGCAAACGTAGGCAGAGATAAGAAAGTTACACAGCAGAGGAGTCATCGTAACGTCAGTTTTAACTTAAATGCTAAACCGTTCACGCTAGTTAGCTTTTCAAAATGTAGCTAGCTTCCTTGCTATGTAGCTACTTAGCTAACGTTACAGTAGGAAACAGTCAACTAGCCAGCTAACGTTGATAAAGTGCGTAACAACATATCTAGTGCATGGTAATTACTTATTCAGATA
This sequence comes from Etheostoma cragini, assembly GCF_013103735.1. Lineage (NCBI taxonomy): Eukaryota > Metazoa > Chordata > Actinopteri > Perciformes > Percidae > Etheostoma > Etheostoma cragini. The sequence goes on along the minus strand of NC_048429.1, from coordinate 6,405,756 downwards.
AGCTAAAGTGACTTCAATATACGGAACTATCTTTCTGTGGCATTAGCCATATTATTTGAACTATTAGCTAGCAGCCAGCGTACTGTCGTCAGCTATCTAAAGTTAACGTCACTCTACTGCCTTTATGCAACCCCCCTCTCTTTCTTCACAGATAAATCGTTAAAATTGACAAATAGTTTTAACACCACGGGTTGTTAGTTGTGGAAAAACTGGCTGGAGGCTAAGATGGTCAGGGCTGGCGGTAAGTGTGTCACCTTTTAACATATACAGTAACGTTATACACAATAGTAACGTTATTACACCCAGCTAATATCCTATCTCTTATTTTTGCAGGTGTTTTAAAGTTTGCAACGCTCATCTTTGCATTCCTCTTAGCTGTCTTTCTGGCTTTTCAGCTGCTAGAAATCAACCCGGACTTCAAACTGAGCAGAGTGATTTGTGAGTAACATTCTTGCAAAATAAAACTCCTCACAACGTCAAGTATTGGCTTTAAGCAGCTGCATAAAGGGAGTGGTCGAGTATCAGTTGTAAAGGAACAATGACACGTATTCCTATGTAGATACTGTTTGCATTTCAGGAACCAAATGTGCTTCATTTCTGCCTTAGGTTTAGGGTTACACTAGTGTTCAAGGAAGTGATTTTACCTAAATAACTGCATTTAAATGACTACCATTGACGTGTCTGATGTTACTCTCGTGATTTACATCTACTTTTTTTGCTTTTCAGCAAGATCTATGCCAGTGAATGAAGTCTGTAAGTGTGCTTAAACTATTATTTCATTTTTTTGCTTTGTCTTTTCTCAACGACTGATACCATTGACACATTTTCTCCCTTTAAAAAAAAAAAAATTATCTTTCTATACCAGTTAACACAAGAATTCCTTTAGGTCAAGTTTATTGCTTTTTGTTCTGTACCTGTTTGTGGATAGGCTAATGTAATCGGACCACATGTAACTCAATACTGGGTGCTACCTGCTTCTTGTTGTGTAAATAAAGTTTTCTCTCTTCACAGCAACAAAGCCAGTCAGGTACAAGTGTGGGCTGTCCAAGTCATGTCCAGTTGGACACTTTGCCTTCAAGATGACGAGTGGAGCGGCCAGTGTGGTGGGGCCCAGAATCTGTCTGGAGGACAAATTGTAAGTGAGATGACATCTTAAAACCTTTAACATGTTGATGCGGCGACATGTTTCTTGTCATTACTTAGAATTTCTCATGGGGGCAACAGAAACCATTAGCTTTAAATAGAAGAAACAAAACTCTTTAAAACCGTATGTCTCATTTTTGTAGTCTTCACAAATGCATGGTTGTCATAGTTACTAATCAAGACAGTCATATAGCAGCAGTCAGCTTCAGTTTAACAACTACAGCAGCCTTCTGTGGTTAAAATGCAGATTGTAGTGCTGAAATCAATTTATTGATGAGTCAGTCGACAGAGGATTAATCATGTATTTAAAAAAAAAACATCATTTATTAAGCGACATTTTAAGGATTTACTGCTTTCTCTGTTTTTAAAAACTAAATTGAATATCTGGGTTGTGGACTGTTGGTCAGACAAAACAAGACATTTTTTAATATTTCATGGATTAAATCGTTAGTTATGGCTGGGAGATATGGAGAAATTTAATCATCACAATATTTTTTGCCAAATACCTCTATGTCAATACCGCAAACATTTTGTAGTTTTGACTATTGGTGCTTTCAAAAAGAAATTACACAGATTTTTGATAAATAATCAGTAATGTGGATATAATGACTTAATGGGTAAAGGCAAGTAATAGAACAGTTACAACAGTCTGGCAAGTTCAGAAAATGACATTACTTTAACTCAGCCTTTAAAACCAGGAAAAGACAACTATTATGCCACATTGCGATATTATGATATCCAAAATAAGACAATGTCTAGTCTCATATCACAATATCGATATAATATTGATATATTGCCCGGCTCTACCTTGAGTCATTAAGACGTACACGTGAAAATATCCATATGTGCTGCTCTATTCCCTTTGTCCTCCTTTGTTTTAGACTAATGAGCGGTGTGAAGAACAACGTTGGGAGAGGAATCAACATTGCCCTGGTTGATGGTAACGTTACCAGCTCGGGTTCCACACCTTGAACTCAATTTGATAAATAGGCAGACCACTGCTGATAACGCTACAATACTGTACAGCAGTGTTACAGTCAAAGTGCAACGATGATTGATTTAACGTTAGATTCAAAGTGGTTTTAAATTGGATATTTCTCCCCCACAGGGAGAACAGGAGATGCTGTCAAGACCGAGTTTTTTGATATGTGGGCAGGAGGTGAGTATATTTCAGAATCTCTATTTTAGACATTTGATACCTACATACGGATACATTATGCTAACCATGTGCAACCTTGTGTAGATGTGGATCCCTTTATTAAATTCCTGAAGGAAATCGAGGAAGGGACAGTTGTGATGATGGCCTCATTTGATGATCCCTCAACAAAGTACACACACACACACAAATTGCTTTAGTTATCTCTAATAGTGGCTGTGTCGCAGCACGTGTGGCCATGAAATCATATCTGTCTCCTTTGTTCTGTAGACTCAATGATGAAGCCAGGAAGCTAATTGCTGATCTGGGTAGCTCAGCTGTCAGTAATTTGGGCTTCCGCGATAACTGGATCTTTGTCGGAGGTAGAGGCATCAAGACCAAGAGTCCATTTGAGCAGGTAACATGACCGACAGCGACATGATTACATCTACGTACGCTCTTAAAGTATTACACAGTTTGTAAGCAACAGCAACAACAGTAGCCTAGTCCTTAATATTTAAATGGAAGGAAAAATGTTGTTCCCTAAAATAAAATATAAAACATTAATGTTGACCCAATATCTGAAATAAAGAGCTCCCCATCAAATTTACTTTAAGATTTCCTGCAATTTAAAACAAGTGTTTTTTATTCAATCACTCTGCATATGATTGTCCTCGATACTATACTATACTATACTATACTATACTATACTATACTATACTATAAGGGAAAGGGGTTTAAAAAGGTGTCTTGTGATTGGGTCTTATAGTCGGGAATTCAGACAGTCAACCACTCTGTGTTAAAACATTGTAGGCGGCTGAGTTGATTTACATCCCATTCTTCTGGCAATAATGGAATTACTGCGGATGAGGACAAAAAGTGTAATCTTTAAGCCACGGAACACTTATAATTCACAGAACCACCTCCTTCTGGCTGAGCCCAAGTGGCCGCACACACTCACTCACTTAGCACCTGAGATCAATTAAGTCTTTGAGTGTTTAGTCCTCAGGGCTCACTTTGGGATTGGGCCAATGCAGGCTATGTGATAAACACTCTCTCTCTCTCTCTCTCTCTCTCTACGTGTGTGTGTGTGTTTGTATTTTATGTTTATCTCCTCAGCATATAAAGAACAGTGCAGACACCAATAAATTTGAGGGATGGCCCGAGGTGTTGGAGATGGAAGGCTGTGTGCCTCAGAGGCAGGACTGAGAAGTTTGTTATTTTACCTACCAGAACTAAATCTCTCCAGAAGATATTAGAAGAAAAGAGAAGAGAAAAGAGAGCTCATTGTGCCCTGAGCAGGAAAGTGAACCTTGGACCTTTTCTCTCTCACTTCTTCAGTTTGGATACCATTATGTAGATACTTGTTTGGAAGTAGTAGAGTACACTGACTAAAGGGGACTTACCTTTCATTATTGGCATGCTATGACGCTTTCCATTGGTGAGTCCCACAGACTTAGCAATGATAGAACGTTACATTATTGCACTGTTGCTGATGGGAATGGATGTCACAGCTCAGATTCTTTGGAGGCTATTACTTGCTCCCTGCCTTAATCTCATGATCAAATTCCTGGTTTTTAAACCAACATGACTTTATGATTCCTTTTTTCTTTCAGAGTTTATTTAAAAAAAAACATTTGTATTAACAGGGTTTGAAGATGCTTCTTGTCATAAAATTATAACCAAATGTACCAAATTCACTGTGAAATTTGTAAATATTTGTTTTTAGGGCACAGTTTCAAAGATCCTTATTTAATGAGCATTGTAATAATGAGAATTTCTTAAAATAAATGATATTGTTAGTAAGGTGTAAGTGGATTGAAAGTGTTTTATTTCTTGCAGTAGTTATTCCTTTGTGCTAAAAAGAGTTGTACTGGTATGATTTTTTTTTTTTAAATGCATTATACTGTACAGTATTCATCATACTCTGAACAGTTACCAGCTGTGGATCAACTGAACGTCACTGTGCATACTGAACATTCAGTATGGACCTAGGTGTTAAATGTGACCACAGTCATTTTGCATTTTTACAACCAAAGAAGTTAGTTTTCTTTTTCACTTCTAACAGGTGTTTATGTGGTTGACTAGAAAGGAAACCACTAATATGCACTCATTGTATTGTGATAGCCAATCATACGTTTTTGTAATGCTATTTCTGCTAACCAGCTGTGACTTTGTCTTATTTTCAGTTCAGTTTCTACTGAAGTCCTTTTTTAAAAGCAGTAATTTACGATGCAATTCTGCAAGGTAAAAACTAAGTGGGTGACTCAATTTCATTAAACGTATCCATTTTTCTTTACCTAAAAGTGAAAGTAGAACAATGTAAACATGCCATTGCGGGATGTTCTAAGTTTGTGGGAAAACAGAATACCACAAAACACTGATAAGCGGCATTTTAAGGTTTTTAGAACCACATCCTTCTTGCCGACACATTCTGCTCATTGGCAATCAAACTAATATTACACACCTGTTAGGGCGGCTTGATAATGGGGAAAAAAATATAATCACATTTACGTTTTGATTAATTGCACAGACCTAACATGTACTGATGTTTGCAAGCTACCCCTTAATGCTTCTGTTTGCTTCAAAACAAATTCATTTTACTATGAGCCTTCTTCATGTAAATGCATTTCCTGTTAACTTTGTCACCCTACTTCTGTGACTAAAACACACAAACATGCCCAGATAACCTCATAATCTCTCACAGTGACTGTAGAGCAAACACTATTACGCCCATTGCTGACTACATCTTACCAGATTGAAACGCACACTCATGGACACACTCTCAACCATAAGCCTTCACAGTATGCTGGAAATTTATGGAACCATGGTTGGTAGAACTGCCTGGCTGACACATACTGCTAATTGGCAATCAACCTAATGTTAGACACCTGTGCTGTAGTAGGCAGATATACGTCTGATTCATTGTGTGCTACACAATGTTCAAGTTAAAAGTATGTCTTTTTAATTTTTACATTTTATATCTTCAGTAAACTTACAATAAGTGTAACTGGCAACCTTTGAAGACATGTCTCACAGCACCATTTTCCTTCATTTATCATATACCCTCTCAGCTGTGTTTGTTTTAATACTCTTCAAAAGAAAAAATCTCATTGCTTCCTTTCTCCTAATTTCACTCTATGCTGTCATATTGTGCAAGAAAGTAATGTTTTGTTGCAATATGTGATGTTTAAGATTTGCTGTCTTTATGTTGACAAGCAGAGGGCGCTACTGCCTCATTTAAATGTGTGTCCTGTGGTTTGTAATGCAGTATGTGACGTATTCATGTTGTTTCAGTAGTGCAGATGGCTGAAGATGTCTTCTTATTAAAGTCTGCATACATAGTCAACAACATAAACACCTGTTTGTGCTCTGTAGGAGATTTTATTAGCAGTATTTAAACCATCTCACGACTGTAAAATCAGCCCTTAATCAGCCTATAAGTGTGTTTCCCTATTTTGAGTAAGAATTTCATCTAAAGTAACATTTGATATCTGCATAATCCATAATTTATATCCCAGACATGAGAAAAATGATTTAAAAACACATGCTGTGCACGGAGAGAGTGAACGTGAGGCCCCTGTTTGTACATTTGACTTTTTCTTTGCTGTAATATACTCCATCAGGATGAACACGACCTTCGCATCAACCTCACATGTTGTTATGATAGTTTTCCGTCCTACTGAAAATATATTAACATAGCATTACTGTTTCTACTTATCTGTGCACTCACGTGATACAGTAGTCCGACAACTCTGACATGTACTTTAACAATCTTATACTTATAGTCACACATTAATGTACAAATCCACTCTTGCGTATGGTTACATGACTCATTTCAAGGTTTTGGAGTGACCTTCTGAGTTCCCCTCAACACTGAGCTCAACATATTCCCACTAAATGAAAACAACATTGCAGTGCTCTCCCCCTGATCTCTTCTGAGCCCTCTGCACGACATTTTATATCCCTGTGTGTTTATGTAAGGGAGAGCATTTATTTGGCAGCTGTTCCAGTGCATATATTGTTTAGGCTTCACATTATAGATTCTTGCATGTGGGTCTCGCAAATGAAGTGATGTTATTGTTTGGGAGGTTCGTGCTTGTGAGGCCTTCCAAAGTGTATGTTTGTCAGTGTTCGTGTAGGCTGAACCTCCTCTGAGCTCCCATGTTTCCACGCTGAGAGATGAGGTGTGGGAGTTTATCGTCTCCAGCTCGTCTTATATAAGACACGCTATATGATGCATTATGTATGAACATAGAATATCTCCCATCTCATAAACCTCTGAATGATGAGACACCCCGTGGGAACCTGAAGGCAAAGCTGTATGAATGCGGGAGGATAACGTGCTCTCACCAAGACAGTAAAGGAGGGTGATTTTTGTTGTATAGAACAAGTTATTTTTGTTCCCCCCCTCTGCTTGCTTCCCAAAATGAATCTGCCCACTAAACAAAAGTGCTTGCCTCTCAAAGGACTTCTCAGCAGCTCAACTTTCTTATTCCCGTTCGCCTCGGTGTGGCCTCTGACCCCTCACCTCTGCCCTTTTACCCCCTGACCAAGCCACTCTAATGCTTCTCTTTGCTCTAAAACAGGCTTCACAACAACTCCTCTCCTCAACTTACCGTGGGCATGCATTTCCTATTAACTTTATCGCCCTAATCCTGTGACTAAAACACACTCATGGCCTAATGACATGCACATCCCAACCTCATAATCTCTAACAGTGACTGTAAAGCAAACACTGTTGCCCCCACTGCTGACCACGTCTGACCACAGACCAAAATGCACACACACCGACAGACTCCCACTCAACCCTAACCCCAAAGAAGCACTTTATCTGTCTCTGTCGTGTCTCTCAGAGACATAGAAACAGGCATATCATGGTCACTGGTGGCAGTTGAGGTGATACTGCAACAGTCTGTGCTCCTGCATGAGTGTTTTTGCAATATACTTTCTGGCCAGCAGTGGCAGCACTGAGCACACAGCAGCTTTCTGACTCCAGACATTGAGAGAGGAGGACACATTATAGCTTCTTATGTTGTTGTACACTTTAAAGGTGAAGTCCACAGATTTAACACGTCAACATTTACTTTATGCTTTTTCTTCCGTGATGGATCAGAGCTACTGCTGTCCCAGCCTAAGCCCAGTTGCTTGGGAGTTCCCATGGTGTCTGTAGGCCGCTGCCACTCCCCTAATCTCTCTCTTATCCGATACTGAACCCCGAAACCCAGCCCTCTGCCCGTTAACCCCCCTGTCTCCCTCAAAACCTTTCCCACATCTGTTTCTCTCAGGTCCCACAACCCCCAAACTCAAGTCAAGTCCAGTCAGACGTTTATTCATACAGCCCAATGCGACAAATTAGCTTCAAGGAGCTTTACAATTAACACACAGTCTCTATCCTTAGACCCTTGGAGCTCCTTAAAATTAGAAAAATCCAATTCCAAATCGTTTTGAAATCAAAAGTTAAAGATAGTGGGGACAATGCCAGTTGTGATACATTCACAATATTCAGCAATGTAGGATAGCTTGCTCCCAGTAATGACCAGACGTCTTTAAAAAAGATTTAGCTGCTATGGGGGGGTTGGGGGGTAGTCTCGTAAGTGACAGCTAGTCCAGTAGCAGCTTAGTTACCATTTCAAGAGAGATACATGTGTGAGAACTGAGACCATCTGGGAATCAACATGTGAATATAGCACTGCCAATTCTGCAGGAGTAGCTGGAGACGAGGAAGTCATTCTGTGTTTAATCGTATCTTTTTTTCTGCACACAAAAAAGAAATTGAAAAAAATCATGAGCCATGAAAGGGGGAGCAGCCAACAGACGACAGTTTGCTTTTGAGATAATGTCACAAAGAAATCTAGGATTGCGTGTATTGTTACTGATTAAGTTGAGAGAAATATGCTGCATTGGCAGCGCAGAGAGCAAGCTGACCGTCTTGTTTTGGTAGAAAGAGGTGCAACTGAATCCTTTAGACTAGCAAGGGTTGTGTTTAAGTCACTGGTACAGTGGAAGGAGCCAGGACTCCAGGCTATTGCATTAGCTGTGGGTAACCAGAGGCTGAGCTAAAAGATTGTTACAACAAAAAGTCTCATATGATATGGACTTAGAGCAGCGAGGGTAATAATAAATCTTCCATATTAGTAGTAGTAGTAGAGTAAAGATTAAGGAGAGTGAATGGATTAAAATGGAAACTTTAAACGACATAAATCCCCATGGTGCCATGGGAAGAAGCATCACGGCGTTGAATCAGCTGAAAAGGTGATTCAATTCAATAGCAATGACCTCACTGCCATTGTTTTCTGCCACACCTCCAATCCTATAATTGCCTCCTCAAAACACACACACACACACACACTCATGCAGCTGTGCTTAGACTCAGTGGGTCTGTGGGAACTTCCTGCTGACCTCAGCTCAGACAGGCACATATCACACAGGCCGCAGGCACTTAAATGGATCAATACCTGATCACATGGATCTTTTCATCTTTTCCCACAGTATTACTAAATAGACACACACAATCAGACTGAATTGACTTGATGGAACGATTTGCGCAAAGAATCAGACAGAAAAACTAGTTTGCATGGCATTGTTTCTCTGAAGGTCAATTCTCTAATTCAAAAGTCAAAAACCTAATCAAGTTTTTACCCAATTGCATGCTACGCATGAAATAGCACTTATCTTTTACCCTCACTAATGGCTAACATGATTCATACACAAAAACAGACACAACCCCCCAAAGGTCTCCTTCACAGTCGTCATTCTGACTTTGTTACTTTCAGCTCAGGGTCCAAGAAGTCAAGGTGGATTAGATCACTGCTGGTGAAAAATACTCCAATTGGATCAACTGCCCCCCTTAAACTGGTATTTTTTATGTATACTTAACTATGTTCCTGCAATAGAGGAAGCTGCAGTTTTGTTGTACTTTGTTGTACATTTGTGGCAATGCAACAGCAATAGCTTTGCCTTACTGTATAGAAGCAAAGTACAGAAATACTAACTGTTTTTAAAAAGCTGTATAGTATTCAAGCAGTTTTCTACTTCATGTTTTTTGAAGTGTTAAAGGGTAATTGAACAAAATAAAACTTTTTTAGATACAATTCTTGTCCGGGTAATACAATCAATAAACAAAACAAACAAAAATCCACCGATGCCGCGTGGAAAACAATCATTTGTCTGACTTTATTAGATACACGTGAATGAGCTGACAGATTACATTTCACTGAAATTGTATTTTTGTGATTTCATGTGAGAAATGTATTGACTGATTGATTGATTGAAGAGTAGATGGATTAGAGAATAGATGCATAAGAGTAGAGGTATTGATATTTAAAACATCATGCTTCTAAATTACTGCCATAGTCTTTTGAGTGTATGTACATATGAAGCTAGTTGTCTGTCCATTTGGTAGTGTTTGACTTTTAGTTGTAGGGCAAAGCTTGTGTTTGTTTGATTTTTGCCTATAATGTCTCTATGATAAAGTATTTGTATATGTTTACTACTACATTTCTATTTGTTGAATGTATAGAGAGTTAACACCTACCAAAGTCAAATTCCTTGTGTATGTACAGTAAGTATACTGGGCCAAAAAATTTGATTCTGATTTGTGACTTGTTGTTTTTTATATCTACAGCATTTACTCAAGCCATGCATTCAGACGTTATGGCATATAAAAGCTGTCTGGAGTAGTATTGTTAATGTGGCTGATGGACTTTCACTCCCATGACCACAACGTCTGCTTCATTCATTATGCAACAGTGTGTCTACAGTCTTGACAACACACTCCTCATCTTTCCCTGATTGAGCACGATCACCTCGTAGCCTGTGATTCCTTCCTAGAGTAATGCTTTAGGGCATCAGTGCACTTTGATTATCTTGCTTTCATCACATGTATTAAGGGGCTGCATTAATGATATGCATTCATTTCGTTTGCTTATTCTCGAGGCTAAGAAGGAAAGTATTAGAGATTAACTTCACCAAGAACAGCTAGATGACTTTTTTCCCCTGCAAACAACCCCATTCGAGTAGATGTGTGTAGGATGTGAGAGTCTATTCTGGTCTGACTGTTCTGGTCCCCAAATCAATAACTTTGACAAGTGTTATCCACTGTATGGACTGTATGTGGCATAAGTATCAGAATAATTACATGCTTACTCAAACAGCCATAACTATGCTAGCCGGTGTTGAGAGAGCAGAAAATCACACTATAATCTTCTGGCAAGCCAGTGCAGCCTTTTCCCCGTAAATACAGCCACCTCGTGAATTTCATTGCATCAATTTGCATCTTGCATGCCCTTCACTTCTAAACACACACTAAAGAACAGCACACCACAAAAATGGATGCAGAATTATGAACAGCACTACTCTGAGCAGCTTGAATGTCATTCTAATGAGCTCATGTCAACACAGTGTACTCTTGGTGCGTTTGAAGCCAAGAAATGCATTTCTCTCACAAATTAGCAAGGCCAACCCTTGCCTTTTTATGGCATTATATTTTTGTGTATTTTCTAAGCACAAGAACACATAAATAACAGCACTAAAACCAAACAATCACCAAACTAAATTAGCATAGCTTATCTGTGAATTAAACAATCATTAACACAAAACACAGGGGAAATAAGGGTGTAGATAGAGCAAACCTTTCAAGCAAAATTGCAGTGGGCTTTGGGTGGAATTGTTAGATTCTCTCAAGGAAGAATGGCAGAATTACCAACTCGCCTCATAAACAGTCTACTGTAGTGATTGGAACAGGAAATAACAAGAATGGAAAACTGCTCAACCAAAGATGAGAGCCAGTGGATTTAATGAGTCCTTATGATGAAAACACCAAACTGGATATTGTACAACTTTGAACCAGTTTCTGCACCAGCAATCTTGCACGCAACCTCAGAAACATGTGGACTGATGTGTGCAGGGGAGCCCCCATACAAGGGTGGGGTCCTTTACCCCGTGTCAGTCATGTTTTGTGGTTTCACTGTATAGGTTATGTGTTAGATGATGTCCACTCGTGGAGCAAGAGCGATCATCCATACAGTAGTTGTTTCCGGGAATATTTTGTCCATTGCCCCTTTTGCAGCATCTTACAAACATTATAATCAGAATATTGAGTTATGTACCCTTTTACAGTTAACATTGCTAAGTTTGAACTACCAAAAGAGAAACCTTTTACAGATTTTCATTAAAACATGAATAGTTGTAAACGTTAAAATGTTAGACAGACAAACATTCAGTTACAAGACAGATACAAGAGAGTTTTACACTGAATTTGAACTTGTTTTCTACAGTAAAGAGCAGATTTCTATCATAACCATATAGACTCATGTTGGCTGTGGGATTGTAAAATTGTGAAATCTCGCTGTACTGCAGTGCTTTTGACATGGTTTTCTTTTACAGTGTAACTCCTGGAATAATGCGCAGTAAATCACACCTTGTGACCATCTTTATCTGTTCTGTATCTGAGGTCCACAAGAAACTATTTTGAATTCATAACTTCAGACACAATGTACATTTAACATCATAAAGGTTACAAAACTCACAGGGCATAAGAACCAGAATATGAGAGCCTCGAGTTAATGCAATGTGATTCATGCTGATCAGCATGCTGCAAGGATTTTCTCTTTTGGTACCACTGCCCTGTCTTCTCAGAGTGACATAGAAGCTGATATTTTCTTCTAATTCTCTGCTATATTTCATATGGGTGGAGGCACACGGATCATGTTATTATGCAAGGTGTTACAAGGTGTTGTAAGAAACAGCATGTGGCTATGTGAGACCACTCTTAAGAAATTTTGATTCTCTTTCTGCCCTCTGAATGTTCTCATGTGTTAAAATATAGACTGTAATACATCTGCTGTTATATGCTGTGGTATATTGTGTGTGATATGTATGTATTTAATGTGGTGTTGCTGCCATGGTGGTTTCATTTTCTTAAAACAATTTTCTAACACGAAATAAAATGGTTCCCATACAAGAACTGTTTTGACTAGAAAAGACCTTAGAGTTGAGAGCAGACTGAGCAAACAAAGTCCGCTAATGGCAGCCATGTTGCTTTACCATTTGTGTGTGCACGCTTTGAGATCCTGCCAAGCCAAATGTTTATGTTGCAGGGGATTTCACAGCTTCCCCCACTCTACAAATGCGGGGCTGTCTCCTGTGTGTTTTTCCTCCATAAAAAGGATGCAGGTGTGTGGGTTCAACGTGCACCTACACCTCATGGTATGCCCAAACACACACATATACACACACACACACTGAACCACACATTAGATCCTATGAGAGTTGTGTTACCTCACACTCCCAGGGGAATATTGGTAAAAATAACTTCAAGCTGTTCTCAACCCTGAGGGCCTTTGACTGTCAACAGAGCGTCACACCTCCTAGAGTTGTTGTACTTGAATAAGTTGGTGTTAGTGTCCAACATGCAAGCAAAAATACTCACAGATAAAGAAATTTCTGCATGCTTCGTTTTGGAAAGTAAAATCACATTAAATGGCAGTTGGATTCTTACTGATTGTATGGGGTGGACAGGTGTCTTCATGCAGCTAACAACCTCAAACAGGTGCATCTAATTTAGGATAATAAATGGAGTGGAGGTGGATATTTTGAAGGCAGACTAACAGGTCTTTGAGGGTCAGAATTGTAGCTGATAGACAGGTGTTCAAATACTTATTTGCAGCTGTATCATGCAAATAAATAGTAAAAAAATATCATACATTGCGATTTCTGGATTTTTTTTTTTTTTTTATAGATTATGTCTCTCACACTGGACAAGCACCTACCATGACAATTTCAGACCCCTTCATGGTTTCTAAGTGGGAGAACTTGCAAAACAGCAGGGTGTTCCATTACTTATTTTCCACACTGTATGTTCCAGGTGAAGATGTATTACAAATACATATCTTTTATAAAAACTGTATTAAGGTAGTCATTGCAACTAAGTTCACTCTAAGTCATCCGTCAGATGTTATGCAGTAACAGTGGGTGCGGCGGTCATTGAACTTCCTCAGGTAACCAATAGGAATCCAGAAATACCTGGTGATAGTGGCCCCAACGCTTGCTCTAGCATAACAACAATTAGTTGTAATGTGTGTCAGAATGTGTGCCAGAGGGAGGAGGGTAGTTAACAGGATTGATAAGATCATTGAGAAAACACACACACACACACACACACACACACACACACACACACACACACACACACACACACACAAACGTGGTGATTGGATGGATGACCGGGGTTGCGTCAAACTGGTTCCAAATGTGTTGCATTAAGTGTGCATATGGGATTCTGTGGGTGTGTTTATGTTTTTGATCTTTAATTGTACGGCTACATTATGTGTTTAGGTTTCATTGTCTGCATGATTGCCTGTGTATATCCTCCGTCAAAGAGCCATATGTGTTTTATTTCAGAGCCAACACAAGCCCTCTCAGATCATTTTTCATAACATCTCTGATCTCTGCCCCTCGCTGCAAATGGCGTCCCATGTTACTCGAGCCGCATGGAAACAAAACACCATTTGGCCCAAAGCTGTCCATATATGGCCCGCTGCCCGTTCTTGTCATGCCTGCAAGAAATTGTTCATCATGTTCCTGATTTAATCAACAGCAATTTCCTTACAAGAGCACAACAGAGACAGATAACTTGTTTTTTCTCTGCCCTGTCTTTTCAAACCGTTCAAGTGTTTTTCAATGGTGAATGTAATTACCAAAGACACATATTGTGCAAAAGGATAACAGCAGCCATGGACAAACCGTCTCTCTGTCTCTATTGGCTAGGCCCGGGGAACGTTTTGTGAGCCATAGAATCAACTCCTTTAGGCTCTATTTGCCTTTATTACGTGACCTCAATATCAAGCCTATAATTTTCTCAGCCATTGTTTGAAACCCTCGCTGCTGTATCTCCCACTCTCTCCCTCCTCCAGTGATCTGCGTCAGTTTGGTGATGATTATAGCTTACTGGAAGTGGTGTGGCTGGCTGTGAGCGCTGTCTTCTTTGGTCGGAAAAAGCAGCAGCAAAAACAAGTAGACTTCCACTTTTTGTGTGGGTGACTGTGGGGTGAAAACAATACAGTTGCTGCTCTTCTCTCCTCTTCTCTTGGTTTCACTTCCTGCCAAAGAAAGTGAGCTGCAAGGGTGGATGCTTGCTGCTGTCATAATTGTATCCCCTTTGTTTTTTCTCACTTAAACAGTCAGGCATTCATACACTCTCTCTCTCACACACACACACACACACACACACACACACACGTACAAAATAACTAACTGCCCACTTAACTGCTGTGAAGAGAACAGTGATAATGGTTTCCAGTAGATTTTGTGTGTACCCTAGATTGTGTTGTAGATCCCCTCTTCATACTTAGTACTGTCTGCAGCACATACATGCATGTGTGTGGTCAGTCTCTGAGATTCTCATTGGTGTTCTCCTGTTACGCTAATGGCTGGAGTCTTGCCATCCTTTAATGGCATACACAGTTCACCAGGGATGGATGGATGACACGGGTAAGAATGAGACGCACACACATTTGCACACTAGCATGTCGCATGGGTGCACACAGTGTATACACATTAATTGTACAAAGCAACAAAGGAACACATCTCCATTACTCAGGACTGTTACTTAGAGGGGCATTTAATCATAGAGATAACAAGCCTTCACCTAACTAGGTCTGGCAGTTTAAAATCATATCTTATTGCCCTCGTCTTAGAAGACCACTTTATCAATTTAAGACAATTGGCATGTGGAATTGTACATATGGTACTTCCACTTGTGGACAGTATATGCTACAGTACATTCCTGGGTCTTTTGTATTGATGATATCTACTCGCTTTAAACCATGAAATCCACTTCTGTCATGTAGGGAAGATGCAGATGTTTTTAATGTTTGACAGGGATAAACTCCTTATGTAAGAGTGTTTTCCTAACGTTTTGCAAAGTCTGCTTTCTTGGTTGCAGTTTGCACACTTCCCCTATATTCCTATTTTTAACTTTCCAGCTCCCCTTGCCTTAGAGAAAGAGAAGTTCATTGTTGTTGTTTATTTGCACAAGCCTGAAAACGCTCATAACAGTATTCCTCTGTCATGACGAAGCGGCTGAAGCCTAAAGGTTAAAGGGGGGGCTAGAATTCCAGGATAAGCTGAAAAGATGTGGGGGAAGAAAGTGTAATTATCTCCTGTCCTTCAGTAAGTAATCTTAAAATCCACTTGAACAAGACATATAATCCCTGTTTGCCTAATTACAAACATTAGTACACTATGGTTGTGGTGATTAGCATTAGTGCATGAGGCCATGTGAAACATCTTAATCACATCACAAACATCCATAAGCATTCCTATTTTGCTGTTGTAGACTTTGTGGTCCAACACCTTGCTCTTGAGCACTTAATCAGAAACGTTGGGCTCTGCAGGTGTAATCACCCATCTTGATTAGTTCAAAAATAAATAAACACGTTCCTGACAGTGCCACAGAGCTAATAAACAATGTTTTGCTGCCAACCGTGTCCAATTTAACTGTTAGAAAGTAAGCTATGACCTATGACCTGTGTAGTTAGACAGTAGGTGCTCCTCCCTTGTTTATAGAGAAACTATTGACTTGTGTTTTGCAACTGTTGACATAGACCCTGCAGAGAGGGGAAAGGCTCCACTAGGATCATAAACACATCTCAGTCTGTGCCTGTACCAGCACTTTGGCTACTACATTTGGATATTTGGTTGTGGTTTTGTGTTTGTGTTTCAGTCTTTGAGTAGATGTTTCTCAACGTGTACAAGAACAGTAAAGAATTTACAGGACCTCATTTATAGGAGCCTCATATCAGGAATGGAGTCTATACATGCCAAATAAAAAGTCCAGGTTCAGCTACCTCAGCAGGAGCTCATACTACCCTCATATCCTGGCTCCCAACATTACAGCAGACTTCACAGGAGCAACTCATAAACAGAAGACAACAGAAAAGAACACAATAGGATGCAAAGGAAAATGTGACTCGACCCCTAGAAATTATATTTACAGACTACCAATTGGTTTAGGCAGTTATGCTAGCAACTCAAGTCTACATTTGCTGCTAATACAATAACCCAAATCGCAGACTAAAACGTCAGCAGTGGAATTGCATTGTGGGTAATGTATGAGCCAGGTCTTGGTAAGGAACACAAATGGTTGGAATGAAAACTATAATATCTCTTGTTCTCATTCATTGATCTTTATACTTAAAAAAACATAAAAACTGTAAATCTTTTGTCTAACAATATTATACGAGTGCAATGTTAAATCATTGTATTTACAGTTATATTGCTACGATTGGATATTGTTGCAAGAAAAGACAGGTTTCTTGCCAGACATAATTTGTACTTTTATTTATCACCAGTGGGGAAATTACAATTTACACTCTGTTTGTCACTACACACAGGCCTGAAATACACACATGCTTGAACCGACGACCCTCTGGTTCCCAACCCAACTCCCTACAGACTGAGCTACTGCCAACCCATATTAATTAAAAAAACACTTTCTTATCATGTTGATAGAAAACACACAAAATGGATTTGCTGTTGGAAAGTAGTACTACATAAATTTAATTTCTAGGGGACATGGTTGCATTGGGGAACAAAAAATAAAAATAATTTTCATTTGTATACCTCTGAAAAGCTATCCGATGATCAAGTTGTTATTTTCTTTGTCAATTGCTTTTGCTTTCTTTTCCTGTCAACATAATTTTCAGTAAAAACACCTTTTTTTGCTCCTACTGTAGTGCGTCACAACATAACAAGCCAATTGTATCATTGGAATTGTCATACCAAAGAAGGTGACCCTCTAAAGACCAGAATTACTATAAAAAGGTGTTGAACAAATGGCAGTGGATGAGCAGCTGTGGCACTGCCATCAGTGATCTCTACCTTTGACCTGGCTGAGAGTGGTTTCTAATTCTGTCCCCTTAATTGTCTGCAGTTCGGATAACAAGGTGCTGTTTGTTTATCAGCTCTGTCCGACCCATGTTTCCATTTCCAAAGTGATACGCCTGTGCTATCAGGCTACTTAGGCTCATCCAGGAGTCTTAAACACAGCTCCTCTGTCACTCACTCAACACACACACATTATTTGAAACCCTCACTGCTATCACAGCTGTGGCAACTGTGTGTCTGCTATAGATTTGGAAAGGCCTACTGGACATCCAGCTGCTTTTGCTGATCACATTCTTTTATTCCTGTGACACTTCTCAAAACAGTGAACACCTCTCTCACAAAGTCATTCATAATCACCACTTCATAATCCACGTGCACGTCCTTTTGAGAAGCAGCATTATATGACAAAATCTAACATGCTGCTAGGTAGATCATCAGGTTCGGCAGGTTGTGTTTGCTTTTTCTCTACCCACGTCCCACACACCTCCACCTCCTACCTTGTATAACAGGTGGGGTTGGGTCCCAGCCATCATGTTAGCAGAACAAACAATATGTAATTTGGTTAAGGAAAATTGCCTGGCCTGCTGGAAAGTGTGTTTGTATTGTGCGAGATGTGGAAAACTCCAGGTGGCTTATTCTCACTGTTTGATCTGAGTCTTAAGTCTAAACACGAGCAGTCACACTTCAATGCACATACAATAGATTGAATGTGTGAGACAATACAAAATATCGGAAGAAATAAAGGAAGAAACAGTGACATTTTTTCTGTTTTGTTAAACCAATATGTAAAAAGGGCACTTTCAACAAGAAATAATGGCTTTTGCTTGTTGTTTATATACTGCTTTTTATCTTCTTTTCCCATCTCATCCCATCTTTTTCTCATCCAGCTACTATTCTTATTTGCTGCCTGTAATGAAAATGCTCTCGTACCCTTTCGTTCATTAACTCCAGAGTCAGTAAGAGTAATAGTAATTAGGTAATGGGTGATGTCTGCTTTTTCCTCCGTTGCCTTTCCCAAAACGTCCCCTGTTATCTATCTTCCTCCTCCCTGCCTACTATAACACACCAGGCGCTGCCTCTTTAATGGAGTGAACTCAGTGTTGTTACTTAGTTTTTCTAGTTTCTTCACTCTTTGTAGACTTTAAAATACAATGCTGAATGTCTTTGAGGTTTGTGTTTTTTTTCGGATTCAGCTCACAGCAACAGCTCTGCCTCTTGTTAGGTGAAAGATAGGGCCACAGCTAAAGAAAAAAAAATTACAAAATGTGTTTTAGAATTAATTTTCCTTTTCCCATTAGTGCTCCATCAGCTCTTTGGAAACATTGGTGCTGTGGAATGGAGACACATAGCCTTGGTATTACTACTATGGACAGCTATGGACACCACGGACGCATTCTAGTTCTGATATACTATGCGCTTGGAGGATGTTTGCCACATATGCTCAGTAGATCGCTACGCCACCTCTTGTAGCGCAACAACATTTACATTTACAACACCTGGGCCCTCGCGGGACACTTGCGGATGTGGACAGTATAATTCTGTCTTTACTCCTGCATGTAACAAGCTAGTAAGCCGGCATGCCAGTTAACTATGCATTTTTGTATTAAAAAGAGTGAAATGGTTAAAAAATGACTCACGCCATCTTTCATTTTGGACATCAATAGCACAATAGATACGCATCACTCAGGACACCAAAATAAATAAAGAAAAGATGCATTGTAAGACTTCTGAATGTAACATTTAAATTGTGGAAGAAGCAGCGTGGAAATTTATTCGTAGGAAGCAATGGACAGCCTGGATGTTTACCTTGGCACAGATGAGGAAAACGACAAACACTGGCTACAAATGACTGTGCCACAACTCTAAGTCCCAGTACATGGACGGTTACCCTTGCAGGCCAAAATAAGGCTTCAAAGAAAAGGTCTGGCTCTGGGTTTCAACATTGTCAGTCCGTGCACATTGATCTGAATTTTGAAATCCCAAAAGTCAGCAGAAAAACACCAGGCTTTTGTAGATTTTCCATGTTCATGTTGGTGCTATGTCAAGATATTCACTGTGAGGTGTTTTTCCATTATTAATAGCCAGTAGAAAATTAAATCACAGAATTTATTTTTTTAACTACGATATTAGTGACACTAAGGGTTTACTTTTAAATCAAACGGGGTAACTTATTAGATATCAACATTCAATAGACTGCTGATCTAAAAGAAAAAATCCACTCTGTCCTCATATTGATGCATGATCTCATGAAAAATATGCAGTATTTTGCATGCAACACATTATTCAAAAGCTTTTTCCCATCCCCCTGAAAAAGCCTCCTGGGTTCATCTATTTTGGTCATGAATATTATCTTCAGGGGACACGTGCAAATATAATCCATTAGTTATTGTGTCGCAGAGAAATACACAACCCACCCGATCATAGACAATACGTTTGACTGACACACTGTTCTCATAGGATCACATTTCCACTGCTTTCATAACCAAAGATGTTAAGCTATGAGTTGTTCTGTATTCTAATGAATGTAAAACCTTTGGTGCAATACAGAAAGTGTCCTTGCAGCAAGGTGAGGATGTGTAAATTGTGTTTACGCTGTGTCTGTATGAAATCAGGTTATTATTGAGATTGGAGGGATGGGGTGGGGGGGGACGGGTTGGGTGTTGGTGGAGGGCATTATGGAGCTGATTGTCAAGTACAAGTAAAGAGTAGCGGAGATTGATCACAAGTACAATTTTTGACATATGTGGTGCGAGCCAAGAGAGCTGATCTGAATATCTCAAATCAGATAATGGCTCATGCTGGCTCACGTCGCCATTTGCAAGTGTGATTTCTAGTATGTGTGCATGTGCTTTGCAAGTAGGTGCAATTAATTCTGTGCGTATCAGTTCAGTCTCTTGTTTCAACATGTCCTTATTTGTGGCATGAAGCAAGGTGTCATAAAGCTTGAGCACCCATGGTTCCTTGTGCCAAGAACCTTAAACATACAATTAGAAGACAGAAGTATTTGTCTCAAAGATCATTTTTAAATTCCTCAATTTATGAAATCAAATGCTGGATTATCTCTCAAAACAAATGTTTTTCAACCGGTGAATGCTTAAAAACATAAGCATGGCCTACTTTTCTATATTAGTCTGAATCAACAAGTGTTTACGTGTAATCTGCGGAGGCGAAGGCCGCGTGACATTTGGAGGACTCAGAAACACCCCCACTCCTGGCTGGCCTCGGAAATGTCTGGAGCCTTGACGTTGACGTGCAAGAAGAAGTAGACAATTTTCTTACTCCTGGTAATCTTGTCTTTCTTTCATTTAATTTAGCCTTTATTTAGTCAGTTAAATGAGACAGACAAAACAAATCTCATGTTTTCTTTCTTTTCTGAACAACATGCATGATACAAAACCACATCAATGCAGTAGCCTTTGAACATTCATTATCTATTTTATTAACTTCCTCCCATAGCTACATAATACAACACAAGACCACATCTTACAGTAAATCATTGATTAATACAAATTAAATATCACAAAGCAATACCATAAAAACAACAACATAGGGCAGCATATGAAAAATTAGTTTGACGTTTCTTTCTAATTAGATATTTAGACAATTAAGCCAAACTTCAAAAGAACATTCTTGAATAATTAGCAGTCATTGCATATATTATTCAAAACTTTAGTTAACGATTATTAGAAAATGACCAACAGAGCTTTGGGGACCCTTCGACACCAAAGGGACAAGACATGGCTGTGAGATGATGGACAAAAGACTTCTAAACAAAAGAAGAAAAATGACATTCTTCTTTCTAACTTTTCTCTAATCTTTGTGTAGCAGTTCCCTAAAAATAACCATCGCAGAAAGTAATGACGCTCAATCACTAGTGGAATAGCACACAACTTACTGACTAAGTCAAAAAGGATAGACACAACTGCCTAATGTCCCCTTAAAAGCCGCTGGTTTGTTTAAAGTCTTTTGTCTTCCTCTATTTTTAACTCTCTTCGCCTTTTTACCTCGCTCTGTACATTAACCCCATCTCTGTAATTAGTGGTCAGATTGACAGTGTAGTTAACAGACATAGCATGGTCCCATCTAAGGGGCCGATTTTCCAAATGACTGCTCATGTAAAAGTCACTGACTGTGAGGCAAATTCCGAGGCCCCCTGCGGCCATTGCTCATCTCTAAGAGGCCCTCGAGGAGGCACTTGCAGAGCCTATCTAAAGTGTGAGAGGGATATTGCATACTTATCAAAATATGCACTTTTTTTCTTTCAAACGCCTTAAAAACTGCCTTGGCCCAGTTATTTTTACTGTTTCTGTCTGCTGCCAGTGACGCAGTCAAAACAGAACTGGTTTCCTCTTTCATTTGTGTTTCAGTAATCCCTCCATGGTTTGTGGTCTAAATACATTTATAAAAAGAAGAGGGGAGTTGAGAGAGACTGATGATGAAACAAAAAACGGGAAACAGAAAAGGCGTAATGGATTTGTAGCATCGGTTAATTTTTCACGGTGCCCACACAATCACAAAATAGTGCTTTTATTTGTGGACGTAAACTCGCATTCTTTTCATTTTTTTTGTTTCAAGTTTTTTTCAGTCTAGTGAACTCATGTGATGGGAAAATGTTTTTGGCAGCCAAACAGTAACACGCAGCATTCTGCGGATTTGTCTTGCAGTGCAAAGGTCGGTCAGTTCGCAACAGATGTTATAAGGCCAAATCACAAGTGGCTGTGAGCGGGGTGAATGAGCTCCTGTGTTTCTTCATGTCTGTCATCTGTCTCAGCTGAATTTGGGTCAACTCACATGTGGACCACAAACAACATAAACCACCAGTTTCTGTAGTTTCATGTGATTCGGCAGGACTACATGACCGATACATTGCTGGTGAGCTTTTTATGGCTCTAAAGGCTGAAAAGTCAGGTAGCCACAGTGGTAGATGCATTGGAAGAATCCATACTTACAACTGGTCATCACCAGATGCTTGTTGTCTCACATTTTAAGCTTCATAAACAATGATTTTATTACATGGGAGAAAACGGTAAGCAGCTATGTTTTGGCAAGTTCTGAGTGAAATCTGGCAGAGTTACAGCTTTTCCTTCTGCAGAGTAAACTAATAAGTTACACAGGAGAACAACATGATTCTTCTTCTGAACTAAGCACTTTATTTGTTCTTGAATGGCATGAACTTTTCCAGTATAGGCACGAGTCCCGTTTGTTTCCATCGCATTGGTATTTAGGACTGAAGCTGCGCCTTGAGGAAAAGGTTGCATGCTAATCAGGCTTATATTAGTTAACCTCTCATGAACCTTCATCTTATGTTGCATTGAGTAATCGCTTATACTTATTTATTTTACTGTCAAACAACAACTCTACAGGCTCCAGGTTGTTTTCTGTGTTGTCATGTTGAAGCCAGCGCATGAAACGCACATCTCACTGATCCAAGTAACGTTTTTCACGTCTGTGAGACAGTTGGTGAATGTGAACGGACATGATAACACTCAAATTAGCACTCCCATAAGCATCTCTACACAGGATATACAGAGGCGGGCATATCTATACACACACACACACACACACACACACACACACACACACACACACACACACGTACACTGAACCAAGATCCACAAGAGGCGTTTAGCATCTAGCTCTCCAGTCAGAGGACCTACCAGGCTGCACGGCTCATTACATCTCTTTAGCGCAGCTCCTTATCCCTGTAATTATAAATCCCCTGACAACTCGATCACATGAAGCCTTTCATTTGCATACAGGAGCACAGGAAAGTATGAGTTCATCATTGTCCGAAATTTCCATCTGACTACCTCTGGGGTTTAAATTTGCATGTGCAAAATGGCCTGTTTGTTGACAGTACGGCCCTAAGGGGAAGTTTGAACTGGTTCAGATCTGCTCTGTTTAAAGTGTTTATGTATCACATGCCTGTGCAGGGAGCTGCTCGAGTGTTTAATCTGTGTGTTTACGTGTGTGTGTGTTTGTGTCGCAGCAAGAAGGGGCAAGACTGATTTGGTTTTGGACAAGGCAAAGGAGATGTAATCAGCGTAGGCCAATGCTGCAGCCGGAGTGGGCTGTTTACGCTTATCAGCCACACTCACACACACACACAAACACACACACACACACACAAATACATGATCCATGTATTATACACCTTTACCTTTTGCACTCATTCTGTACACACATTCACACACACTTGGTCTTCAGTAGTGCAGGGATTATTGGATAAACTTGTAATGATACCCAGAGAGCAGTTGGACAGATAAAAACTGAAAGTCGTGCCATCAAATCCACACGTCATCTGCTGTCATCAGTGTGCCTTTGTTGATTTACAGACAAGTCCTTGGTGATACTGTCAAATGTGTGTTTTTTCCCAAACTGACTCGCTGTCCCTAGGCTGTTTTGTTCCACAGCATGCCCCCCTCCCCCCAGGACACGCAAACACAGCAGATACTATCTCTCACTCGCAGCATCTCTGTGGATCCTCATGAGACTCAACTATTTGCATCCCAAACAGTCGGCCATTTTGTGACGCTGGTGTGGATACAGACTGAAGATGATAAGATGATATGCTGTATATCTCCTCCATTTGGTTTGTCTTTCTTTTATATGTAATTTATTTACCTATATTTACCTATTTCAACACTGCAACGTTACACTGCAAACATGTTAGGTGCGACATGTACATGGATGGATTATGAGACAATGAGTCCCACCATCTTTCACATACAGGAGCGAGACACATTCAATGCTCTTGCCTCATTTTTGTTGTCTTGTGTATCTTTGTGGGTTTGTCTTACTATGTGGTCTTTTTATGTCCCTTTGCGGTTGTGTTGTGTCTCCTTGTGGTCATTTTGTGGTCATTTTGTGTCTCTTTGTAGTTATTATACTTTGCTTTGTGGTCATTTTGTGTCTTTTGTAGTTATATTGTTTCTGGGGCCATCTTTTGTCTCTTTTGAGTAATTTTGTGTCTCTTTGTAGTCGTTTTGTGCTCATGTTGTGTCTCTTTGTAGTCGTTTTGTGCTCATTTTGTGTCTCTTTGTAGTTATCATGATTTGCTTCTTGGTAATTTTGTGTCTTTTGTAGTTATTTTGTCTGGGGGCATTTGTGGTAATTTTGTGTCTCTTTGTAGTCGTTTTGTGTCTCTTTGTGGTCGTTTTATGTCTCTTCGTAGTTGTTTTGTGTCTCTTTATGGTATTTTTGTCTCTTTGTGGTTGTTTTGTGTCTCACAGTGGTCATTTTGTCTCTTTGTGGTCATTATTTGTATTTGCAGTCATTACATGTCTCTTTGCAGTTGTTCTGCATCTCTTTGTCGTTGATTTATGTTTCTTTGTGTTCATTTTACATGTATTTGTGGTTGGTATGTGTCTTCAGAAGTGACATTTTGCAGGTGAAAGCCAGACTAGGCCCTGGGCCTGAGCCCAGTAAGCCAATTCAGTAATTCATTCATGTTAACATACAAACTGTTTAGTCATAACACAAATGTTTACACAATAATATTTGCGTTCAGCTCATGGTAAGTGCTGAGTTGTCACTCCATTTTTCATCCATCCAACAATTTTGTTCTCTGTTGTTAAAAGAGCATCATGTCACAAGGGACCAAGTAGCTCCTCTTCATCTATCAGTTTTGTTTTCCGTCTGCCAACTTCCCCATTTAAAAACTGTGTATTGTGTTGGATCACGAGACGAGCTGTGGATCGCCCATGCGTTTCCCACGTGCCCACGCTGTTCCCGGTCTGTGCCAGTCTTGTTTGGCACTGCCCTGTTTCTCCCTGGAGATATAAGAGGCCCATTGAACTGGTGACGCCTCTGCAGACAGTTCTGCAGGGGTCGGGACAGCTTGCTGACAACAAACTGCCTATTATGACTCTGAGACAGATGCAGGTTGTGGTGTATGCTTGCTGGAAAGTGATAGTAGGCCTGTATGCGTGTGTGTGTGTATGTGTGTGTGTGTGTGTGTGTGTGTGTGTAAGAGTTGTTGTGGAGACTGAATGAAATGACCATTGTTGATTATGTCTGTGATGTAGGTCAATGGAGTTCTCTGCCCGACCCTACTCACTGGACTTTTTGACCCAGTGCTTTGTAAGAGGCTCCATTTAGAGCCACTGGACTATGGAGAGGGCGACCCAGGAGGGGCTTGTGTGTGTGTGTGTGTGTGTGCGTTTGTGTGTGTGTTTGTGTGTGTGTGTGTATTGCCCTGCTGAGAGAATGAATGATGTCACCAATCCTTGTAGTACAATCGGTCCGGTTGATGTCTCCTGGCAGACTAAAAAGAAAGGCAGCATTCATTGTCCCGCCCTGTGGCTACACTACACTGTTTTTGACCACTCTGGTTAGCACCCAGGATAAAGTGAAATATAACCTAAAAAGGAATAACCAATAACAACCAGCCACATTTTTTTTTCTTATCTTCCATCAGTTTACAAATCTGTTTGCTACTAGCATATAGCACACAATCAAATAAGAAAAGCCTTAGGGGTTTGTCCCCAAGTACCCTGTGTTTCCTCTCTAAAAAGCTACCATCAACATGTACGGCATAACATTAAACAGATTTATGGACTGTAACATAGTGGCCACTTGTGTGCACACACACCAGCATGCATACATCTGGTATGTTTATTTATGTATGCTACTTCATGCACATTTGCATGTGTTTGTGGTCAAGGAGAATGGAGTTTGTATCGTGCCATGAAGGTTGTTCTCTTTGCTTCTAAAGTGCTGTCCCATGTGCAATTAGGCTTGATGAGGTGTGACACATTCCGCATGATGCTGTGAAAGGTAATATGTAACAAGGTAAAAGCAACAACCACAATGACCTCTGTGCATCAGGAATAACAACAACACAAAAGTCAGTGTAAATCCCATATGCCTCGAACCAGAGCGCCTATTATTCCTGTATCTTAGAGACGTTGGGATGCAGTTAGTTGTGGATCTCAGTAATCTCTTGGCATTTTTACACCCTGGCCAGCCTCCAGTCATGATTCATCATCAAAATCCCCCATAGATTCACTTTATCCTCTCCCACTTGGTTACATAAGTGCACGGAGCCGAAGCAAGTGTGCCTATAGTATACTGTACACCAACACATTTAAAATGCTAATACAGTAAAAACCTCCGCACATCCTTATAGTTTTCTTCTAGTCTTTGATGGGTGTGGTTATTTATTACGCATTATATTCAACATCATAACATTTCTTTCCCTGACTCTCTTACACCCTCCTCTCTTTTGTCTTTTGTTGTTTATTTTACTGTTCCAAGCAAGCCTATCAAATAGCCACATGTACACATGTTTTGTGTGAAAAGAAATACATTTTGTTGATTTTATGGGCTGATTTTTTTTAAACTGCAATTATGATTCTGTGAGAAGGTAAACAAAACAAAACAGTCTACTTGCATGCTAGCAGCTTTGGGAGTGCTGCTTTGAGCTTGAAATGCTAACACTAGCATGGATGCATGCTCACGACAATGCTAACATGCTGATGTGTATTAAACATGTTTTCCACGTTTACCAACTCAGTTTAGCATGTAAGCATGCTAACATTTGCTAATTAGAACTAAACACAAAGTTCAGCTGAGGCTTGTGTGAATGTCAATAGTTTAGCAAGTATTAAGTCATGAACAGAAGTATTGGAAAAATTGGACCTGCTGTTGGCACGAAAGTAAAAGATCAAAATCGTTAAGGTTCATCCTCTGGAGACCATGGAAATTTTACACCAATGTTGTTGAGATTTTTCAGTCTTGACTAAAGTGTTGGACCGACCAACTGACTGAATTTCCACCCTTAAAAATGGAAAGAACAGGATACTTAGTCACATGTTACATCATAGTGGGTACTACTTGAAAACAGGGAAGGGAAGCTGATAAGCATGATCTCAAGGTTTAAACACATCCTCAAAGTCTATAAAGATCCTATTCCTATGGCACACAATACTGATGCTAATAACCATATATAATAACCACTGTGTGCAGGACTGACACAGCCGTATGCTCACATATCATTCCATGCTCTCGCGCACGCACACACAGACACACACACACACACACACACACACACGGCGCATGTTAAAAAGTAAGACACACACAAACAATGAGCTCACATGGATTCTATCCTCCCAGTGGTCCCAAGGCTGTTGATAGCTGCCCCACCTCCTGCCTGCTCTGAAGTATCTAATGGGTTTATCTCTTATTTATAAGACTTGGAGGTCAGCACCAGTGAGACACAAAGACCCTTAACTCTTGAGTTCCCGTGTTGGAAGAGGTGAGATGCAGCATCCTTAACGTTTTTGAATTTTTTCACTTTATTTTGATAACCTTTTGTTAGTAAGTGATTGGCTTATGTTGATTTCTCAATAAGGACCATGACAACAGCAAGTGACAATCCATCTATGTTATAGTATAGTGACACTTGACACCTTCTGTTAGAGTGCGCAGATGTGTGTGGGGAGGAGAATCAGTCACGTTATCCCCCCTGCTGCCACTCGGTTTCACCCCAGAGGCTCCTATGGTGTATGATGCTAATATATTTAGCAGAAATTGCATCAAGTAGACTCACTGCTCCATCGATTGTAAGAATGACATCATCCCCCTCTCGTCTCGGCCCATTATTACCCCGACAGTGAAGGCAAAGTAGGAGAGAGAATCTTTAAGCCAGAGAGATCCTCTTTCAGGACAATGGAGTGGCATCAATGATCGTTTTCACCTGTCTTGCGTTTCTTCCCTCACACAACCATGTACGGAGCATCTGCTCGATGGGAGATTGGCTCTGGCATAGAAGTTTCCATATTAGTCAGCTAGAGACAGGGTAGACAATCTATGAGACAATTGTATTAGAGCGCCAAGAGCTTGTGGAAAAGCTTCTCACACACTTAGGGCGAGCTAATGAATATGGGCCTGTGGGTGTATATTGGAAAGAGGTTGGTTGGCAGTGATGTTTAAGGGTGCTTATTTTCAACCTTATAAATGTTCTTGTTCCATATGAAGTTTTTCAACGTATGGACATTTAGAGCTAATTGGTTTTGAGCGCTAATGAAAGAAGGGTGTTTTTAAAGGTTGTGGGCCTTTTCTGGCTGATTGGAGGCAAAAAATATTTTTATTGCGCTTTAGGCTTGGACTGGAGCACCAATGTGTGTTTCTTCTTTATGAAGAAACAAAGGAAGTTCAAAGTAGGCATAAAATGCCAAATCACACATTTGCGTACCCTTGGAAAGACAGAGACACACATGTTAAAAGAAAGAGAAGCTAAACAAAGAGTGTGCAAGTGTGAATCTACTGCCAGTGATTTTTTTAGTAGATTGTATTACCATTGATCTATTCTCACCATCCCTCACCACTACTGAGTGTAGTTTTATTTCTGTCTTTTCTGTGCAGTTGTATGTTCGTCCCTGTGTGTGTGTTCAGAGCGCTGGGTAACTCATCCAGGAGGACTATGCCCTGTTCTATTCCCATCAATCCTAGACCCATCTACCCTCTGTGCCCCGGGGGATCTGATGAGATCTTCTGCCAGAATGGGCACGACCACCTGCACTCTGCTGATACTCATCAAAGGTTTGATCTGCAGAATACTCAAAAACCACCTCGGGTTATTGTTGGGTTATCGTTCTGGTAAACCACACACAAACACCAAAGCAGTTCTTTTTTTGTTGTTGTTGTTGCATTTTTTTTAAAGTGCCCAGGAAACAGTAGCTAAAGGCAGTTGCTAATAATTGTGAAACACATGTGTGTGCACTCAGGAAAATTGTCGTGTGTGTGTGTTGGTGTGTAGGAAGGTATTTGAAGTGGAAATCCCTTTTATAAGAGCCTGCTGGACAGTACGACTGGTGTATTTATGTCTGTGTGTCTTTACTCATACAGAAATGATTAAAAGGCTCTGAACGTTCATCTCTCTGTCATATCTATCAAATATAACAAAGACACACAATCCCTTCTCTCTGTCTCGTTGGCTTTCTTATATGTCCGTTTGGTCAATATTTGTTTCTCTGTCTGCCATCTCTCACCTCTCCATTTATTAATCTCCTGTCCGTTAAAATAGATGACATTTGATTACAAATGGATTATGAATTCAGCTTTTGACCATTGGGTATAGAATAGGAAAGAAAATAGATCAAGGGCATCAAACATTCCGTCCGTGACACAAGACGGATGAGCTCTGTGTAGGTTGCTTCCATTACAGCCTAATGCAGACAAATTATGAAGGAAGATTGATTAGCTCTGGTCTGAATAGCGGTCACTGGCAATTCCATGAATCCAGATGATTTCTTCCCAGAGACAATGGGACTGAGACCAAGGCCTGTGTAGGACAGTGTGGTAGAATACTGCCTGGTTTAAATTTGCTGGAGGAGCCTCTGGTAGCAAGAAGCCTCGATCATCTTGTTCTTTTCATTTCCTTTTTTTTCTCCCCTTTGCCGATTCAGATGCCGCATTAGAATTCCCATTCAAAGTAGGTCAGCACCCCCTCTCTCTCTTTCTGTTCCCCATTCTCTCACTGAGTCTCTCCACCATTCTCTGTCTCCCTGGCACAGTTCCCTATGTAATCCCTATCCAAAGCGTGTCTGTAAAAAAAAAAATTGCTGTGAGATGAGACTCTGGTGCTTTGATTCTACTTACTCCGCTTCAAGCTAATTTCTTCTTTCCCTTTGTGGCTTTCTTCACAGTCCTCGTCTTGATGTCTGCTATGCTTTTCATATTTCCCTAAAACCTTTCCTTTTTCCCTTTTTCTCTGTCCATCAGACCGTCTTTTCTTCTCTTCACCTTGTCCTTGGGCTATCCATCTCTGTCACTGCCCTCCGTTCCAGAGCTACTGAAATTATACATGAAGGTTGACCCCAACCTACATCTCTCTGATAGCTCCTGTACAGCAGTTCAGACAGTTTAGCTAATGCTCGTATTAATGGGGCTCTGAAGGACACTTTGACAGGATCAGATGGCTGTTGCTGTAATGGAAAGTTAGTTATGGGGCTATGTTTCTAACCACCCGGTAATCTTTTTTCCTAAAGCTCTTTAGTATGTATAATTCGATGAATCTTGTGCCCTTTACAGCGACCGGGGCCACCTCGAAGCCAGTGTTGGGCAGAAACACCACAGTAAAGCACTGCGGAGTGCAAAGACTCCTTTTAGACAGCCAAGCTAGCTGTTCCCCCTTTTTCTAGTGCCAAACAAAGCTAACTGGCTTTTTGGTGTATCGTCACAGTATCAATCAGACATGAGTGTGGTATCTTTCTTCCCATCAACTCTCGGCAAGAAAGCCATTATGTCTATTTTCTTAAAATGCCAAATCATTCCTTTAACCCTCCTGTTATCCTTGAGGTCAACATGACCCCAATCAATGTTTATGGTTTCTAAAAAAGTCTCTAAAAAACACAGTCACTGCAAGGACATTGATTCTCCACACAACACAGGGGAGGAACTGACATAAAAGTTTGTACTGGAGCCTTTTCAAACTATTTGTTGTGGTGCTCTGTGGGCTCTCTCTTTATACTCTTGCCATTGAAAAATACCTCTAAGCAA
Organism: Etheostoma cragini; assembly: GCF_013103735.1. Lineage (NCBI taxonomy): Eukaryota > Metazoa > Chordata > Actinopteri > Perciformes > Percidae > Etheostoma > Etheostoma cragini. The sequence goes on along the minus strand of NC_048429.1, from coordinate 6,375,086 downwards.
AGTTGTTGTTTTTTTGCCCGTGAGGTTTTGTCACAGCTCTTTGACAGGGAAAGGACAATGTGTCTGAGATTAAGGAAGGTTGAAGAGGATCGTGATTATGAGGCATCCTCCGCTGATGAGAATATGACTATTGGGGTTGACCTTCCTGTTGTCTGTCAACCACCAGCAGATTCTGTTCTATCTTAGCCTCCAGTGGACACGTTACCCTTCCAAAAATGGAAACTTATCATGGTCCTTCTCTGTACTTGAACTGTGTTAGAACAGTTGGAATGACTTGGATGTACTTGCAAGGCTACATTGGGTTGCACATTTTGGCAGGAGTGTCCAAGTCAAAAGAATAAGCAACAGCAAGGGCAATATAAGACATTCAATGTTTCCTCCCATGCCATACACTTTGTGACAAACTCCCCAACTGATACACAATGGATGGGACAAGTAGGTCCGGCAATTTCTCATTCACTACTGTGGATTATTTCATGGCTTGATTGAATTCTAAGGCATTCTGCGGTCTGTTATTTCTTGATAAAGTTAGATGATAAGGAAGATAGTTTCTAAGTATGACACACCAATGCCATGCATAACAGAGCATTGCCATGGACACAGTTCTGTTTACTCTGGAGGAAAGCTATCAATCCAATGAAAAAAGTCTGGATAATTTATCAGCTGTGGTCAAAAGCGGGGAAACTTGGACCAACTTCTGTCCTCCAATTCAAGCAATGATAGCAGATCTGGTTAAATTTTAACATACGGTAAATTCTTCATGTAGCCTACTATGATCGCTATTCAGTAACTTCAGCCGTAGGGTAAACAACGCTAATTAGTTAGCTTACATTGCGACATGTTTTACATCACAGGTGTGTCAACTGCAACGGCTGTGCAAAAAGGAAACAAGATGTATGAGAACATAAACGTCCACACAGATATTCCCAAAGAATCTATCTTCATCGTCAACGGAAATATTCAGTTAAATGTTAATTAGAAAAGCCGATAGCTTGCTAGCTCACCACAACGCTTCAGCTAATGTTGTGTCCGTTCCTGCAGTTATTAAAACAGCAACTAGCTATAGCTAGCAATAGCACAGCATTACCCCATAACTCATAAAATATATATAATCAAATACATGGCCGGACCACTGGATTTTCTTTTTTCTAAAGATAATATTTTGGGGCTTTTTCACCTTTAATGGACAGGACAACTAGATGAGAATGGGGAGAGAGAGGAGGAAGAAAGTATATGTGCGCCTGCTCTACCAACTGACCCAAGTCGGCCACCGGACTGGTGGCTTTTAAGTAGCCATGTAATAAGCGGGATAATGTAGAGCGAGGCAGTTGTTATAGCGACAACAACCCATTCAGGCACCAGATAATGCATTTTAATTACCAAGAACAAAAGCAAAACAGTCACTTCAAGGTGATGCTCTTCAATGGGCCTGTCGCCATGGCAATAGCCGTGGGCAGGAGAGACCCCCGTGGCACACATCAGCCTGTTGAGCCTCTGTCTTAGGAGTGCCAAGATGGCATCAAGATGTTTAGCTTAGACTGACGAGTCACAGTTAAAAACAGACGCACAAGAAATTTCAAATATCCATAAAGAAATTTAAAAAATCAATTAATGCATATGCTCCATTGGTAATGTGACACATTTATTTTATCTTTGTCTCTTTGATGGTGAACATAAATTGCAGAGTGCTCCCTGAAGAAAGCAGCACAACAAAACTAAGCTTTATCTTTTACAAACGCACGCTGTTGTTCCTCTTTCTTACTGGCCCATATGGGTGGATTTTCTTGGCTGGCCAGACTAATGAAGGATACAGGTACTATCATGTTCCTTTTATTATATAATCCATAAAAGAGCAGCTATCTTTCGCAGACCCATATACCCATATAATTCCTGCAATTTGAAGAGTCTGTAGGGCACTCTGTACATGCTGTAAAATGATGTCTCTTAAAAGTAAAACTACTTTTGATCTTTTGAACACAACTATCTACTTGTGTCACTCTCTTACTGGCACATTCCAGTGAAACTATATTATTTGTAATTGCTGGACTGTTGACCACACGGAACTATCCCGGAGTTAAACATTCATTGCAACCAGACGACAGCTTAATGGTTGTTTTCCCAACCTATCTCCAAAGTTAAACCATTACCACGTAATGGCAGCAATATTTTATTTCATGTATTCTTTTATTGCAACTTATAAATCCACAGAGGTCAGAAGTATAATGATAAACTATGATATGCTTCTCTTCTTAGAAATGCCGAACAATGGAGCTGCTGATAAAGAAAAAGTTGTTCTTATTCTTGAAACAGTCCAGAGAGTTTGACAAAAATGTGTAGTTAATAGAGAACTCCTTGTGTGTATCCTGTGTATTGTGCAACATAGACATTTCACTTAGTTTTCTTACAGTAAAACACAAATTCTTTGTTTACTTTCTTGTTTCCTTATCTAAGTATTAGATACTATGTATGTGGGCAGTTGTATTCCTGATTAGCTGTTACATAATGAATTACACAATGAACTTATATTTAGGACAATCCTTTTAAAGTTTTAGGACCTTGTGGGAGAATACCGTAAAGTCAAGTCAAAGATTGTAAACTATCCCTCCAGTGAAACAGTGTTTGCCTGATTTGAAATATTTAAACAAACTTGAATTCCCAGAATCAAAGACCTTCTTAAAGCGATGCACTGGAATGCCACTGCCGATCACTATCAGCTGTCTCTCTTTTTCTCCACTTTTTGACACATGCTAAGCCATGCACCCTCAAACTGACACAAACACACACTAATATTAGGGACAGCATGAAACTTTGCCTGCAAAATGTGTAATTTTAATTATTTCAGTCATACTCACTGAGCCCAAATCCGAGTCCAGAAGCAAACAGTATGCTAATCTTCAAAGAACAGCTTTGTGATACATGAAGGGGACATTTTACGCTCCACTAACCTGTCCCTGCCTTTACTTAATACCACATGGTAGGAAATACCCTCGTAAATACAAAGGTCTCAGCTCTGGCTGGACGCAGGAACAAGGAACCCTGTTGTTGTGGGGCAAAGAGAGTTTTAGTCTAGACTGAGCTTGTGTCTGGCTGCTGTGGCAGGTGTGTTTATCCTCTGAATGTAACAGTGTGTGTGTGTAAATGAGATTTTGTATGCAGCATGCTTACAAATTAAGTTGTTGCAGGTTGTATTTATTACTAACCAGTCCTCCCTTTTCACCAGCAATTTTGCCACAACTCCACCAACCACTGAACAATAACAAAACCAAATTTGATAAGCCACTGAACCATGGCTAGACACTCACAGGCTTATGTATTATAGTGTCAGGATACATAACCACAATAACTATGTGGCTACTGCGACACTATGTCTCTTTAGCTCATTGTTTTTCAGATCATCTTCATGCAACATACACTTGTGGTGTGTGTCACCCTCCCAAATCCTGGCACCACAAGTTTGTGTCACACTTGGGAGGGTTTTAGAAGGACAGGGGTCATTTTAAGATTTTGAATTAAACGTCATCTCAAAGTTACATGTGTGTTTCTGGCGTTAACAAAAGCTGCCCTGATTTAGATCCCAGCCTTACTAGGTTAATTCAATTCACTTCAATTTTGTTTAAAGTATCAATTCATAACAAGAGTCATCTCGAGACACTTTACAGATACAGTAGGTCTATACCACATTCCAGAATTTACAAGGACCCGACAGTTCAAGTAGTTTCCTCCAGAGCAAGCAACAGTGCGACAGTGGCGAGGAAATGCTTCCTATTAGGCAGAAACCTCGGACAGACCCAGGCTCTTGGTAGGCTGTGTCTGACGGGCCGGTTGGGGTTAGAATGAATTAGTTATGGTTGTTAATGGTTATTTGATGATCCGTACATGATACTCCGTTCCAAACGTGCCCTGTGTTTGCTTTTATTCACAACTCTACTGTCATCTGTATGCTAATTGTCAGGCTAATACAGTATGTCTCCTTTTTGCTTCCCGTATCTGCCTTCATTACCAGGCTATTCCACTTTTTTCTCCCTTTGATCTCACCTTTGTCCTTTTCCGTTCTCCTCCACTAGAACTTGGTTAACAAGCCATTTACGTTATTGTATTTGTTTGCTGACACTGCTGTGCATATCCCCTTTCACATCTAATTCCCTTTCCATTATTTTTTTAACTATTTAGAATTAGCAATAACGGAGAACCTTGACATTCCTTTTGTCCACTGACTGATTTTCCCACTAACATCTTTTTAAATGTATCCCATTAAAAAAGGAATACATTAAATAAAAACTGAATCTTTTGTGTTGTGTATATTCTTATCTGCTAATGACTACCAAAAACAATAGCAATAGGTGACCTGCTTGGACACCATCAGCAAATCCTCACAAAGGGTGGGTATGTCTTGCCTCCCAGGGCGTGCAGCATGCCAACGCTTGATCAACAGCCTTGCCGTTGCAAGTAAAGAAGCCAATTAACTTCCTCTGTCACCTTCCAGCTAAGTGGAACCATTGCTGAAGGGTGTACAAATTGCAGCCAGGAATCTAATTTCAGATGAACACACATCTCAGGCCCTTGAGAACAGCAAAAAATTCAATCTGAAGAAACATGATGACTTGCACTTGCCGGATGGTGGAGAGTCTCAACACAAAGCAGGAACAGTTGTTTTAACATTTTGGAAGATACACATCCAGTACAATAGAGAGGTTGGTCCATGAAATGTAAAGGCTTTAACTTTTAATTTCCATAACTCATCTGGTTTGTTAGCTAATACAATGAACTACTGTAGCTTATGGAGAACTTTTGGTCACACGTCACGGTAGAGTTAAGAGAGTTCACAATACAAAAACGGGACTTACTAGTTGTGGATCAAGAAATAGCTCCAACAAGCACAGTAGCTGCTCAAAAAATATCTCTATGAGATATTTCTAAACGCATTAAAAGAAATGTTTAACGTTTCAGAAAATTTACTTTTTCAATTACTTGCCGTGTAATTGAAAAAGAGCATGGAGGTGCTTAGCATAGCTCAACATAAAGATTGGGAGCAAGAGAAAACAGCTAGCCGGGTTCTTTCCAAACTTCAAAAATGTGTCTACTAAAGCTTACTGATTTATATGCTGCATAGTGTTTTATAGTGTTATTCATCCACTGATAAAAATGTCTTCAGTCATGCTAGCAGCTCTGTGAGGTTGTATTTAGGCTCACTGGTCCTTTGAGCTAAATGCTAACATCAACTTGCTAACATTCTTACAATAAAAATGCTAACATGTTGATGTTAAGCAGGTTAGTGGTTACCACGTTTACCACCTTGGTTGAGCATGTCTAGCAGTCTGACAGTGTTAGCAACATTGCTAATTAGCGCCGATGTCAATGTCCAGGTTAGGCTGCTGGGAATGTCAGTAGTTTTGCAGCCTATAAAGCAAATTACTGGGCAAGTGCTAGGGAAATGGATCTCCTATTGTGTTGTCAAGAAATTTTAGCTACAGTATATGAAGTAACTCGCCCTACATGAGATCCATGGTGACCAACGGTCATGGCATTTATACTGCATATTTTTACTATTGCTTTCTCTGCAGCTAAATACCATCTGTATCTCCTCTGACTCTCAAGGCCACATTTGCTATCACCATGACACAATATCACTTTCACTTCTGCAGTTGCCTCACTACTTCAGCAATGACAACGGGTTGTTCTCACCATTAAACAAGCTTCACCTCACCCTTGTCCTCAAAGAACAAATTGACGGGAGCATGGAAACACAACCCACAAGGTGCTCGCCTGCTGGGAAAATGACATCACTCTGAAATTCTCCTTGTGTATATGTAGGAGGAAGAGAGGAGAGATGTTGTGACATTCACACTTCCCCCTTTCATTTCCTGTCTAATCGTGACGGACATTTCACTCAAGCTGTTTGTCTCTTGATTTTGATTGTCTCTTTGTTGTCACTTTCTGCCACGTTGATCGTTCCCTCGTTTCTCTCAGTGCCGACTCTTACCTCCATTTTCTCTATTTTCTACCTCACAGCCGTTGTCCTCTCTGCCTCCATCACCTGTACCAGCGTTCTGAAAACACTGACAGCAGAGAAAGAAGCTGCACAGGGCCAATTTCCTGAGTGCTGCTCACCACTGGCACTCATTTAATTACTGCAGAGACAGAGGTGGGAGACAGGGCCTGTCAAAGCTTAAGCCAGTGTGGTCCCTCACAAACCCGGCTGTCCTAGGGGACGGTGATGGGAGGGTGGTATCTGTCATATTCTATAGCTACTATATGGGCCTTAGCTGACAACTACAGATTACCTTTCTTTGTTGCAGTCCTGAGAGGCTTGGCAGCCATATGGCCAGAATACAGGATGAATGCCTTTGAGTTTTCATCTGTGTTTTAGCACATTCACCCACACACACACACACACACACACACACACACACACACACACACACACACACACATACACACACACACACACCTGGACCATTTTTGTGGGCATCTACTGGGATTAAAAATGGTGTCAAAGAGGAAGTGAAATACGTGTCAGTGTATCATGTGCAAGAAAATAGCATCAAATTGTGAAGGCAATTCATCCATGTGGCTCTAGTTTACCCAAATGACACAATTATTACCACAAATTTGGTTGGATAAATAATAACTTTATCCATGTTTTTATCTATTAGGTCCTCCATAAAAGTTTACCATGGCTTAATTAAAGAATATTTGATATTGTTGATTACTTTGCACTGGGGGCAATCAAGCACATACACTAAAAAAAGGTCAGTAAAGGAAAATAAAAGTCATTTTAATGAACATTATTCTTTGTTTATGTGATAAAGAAGACCTCAATTCATGATGTAACTCATTGTTTATGAATACTTGACATATTTAAAGGAAATAAGAGAAAGTAAGTAATGGGGACAGAAACGTCAATGCCAGTTATATCTCTTTACACAGAGAGAAGCCCATTAAAAAGCAGTTGTTGGGCTTTTTAGGATTTTTCAATCAACGTTTTAGTCTCAGGAGCCACATGACATTCATGGTTATAGCCCCACATCCCGTTGAGTCTGAACGCAATGAAATTCATTGGTCTCTGAATGCTCTCTGTGACTGTTCCCGTGCGTTCTAGCCATGATGACTTGAGAGCAGAGTTGTTTCTGATGTTTGGCATCACGATCTATGCTCATCAAAGAAACTGAGACCACACGTTCTCTCCTTGGAAACACCAAAAACTGTGTTTTTTTCCTCTTTAAAAAAACAAAAAGATTTTAAATACAACAAGAAATAGCCTAGTTTTCAAGCATGTTGATGTTAAGCAGTGGTTTGACATAGAAACTAAAGCTTCTCTAACTCTTTGACACCAGAGTGTCCTATTTACTTTGTCAGGGTTGGATCCAGCCTCTCAAGTCTTCACAGTATTGTGTCTTTGATGTTTCATGCCTATTGCTGTGAGAAATTAGACGGGTTGAAGGAACCTAAGAGTCGGTAATGCCTCTTACACACACACACACACACACACACACACACACACACACACACACACACACACAGGTCCAAGTCCCAGATTAAGCTCAACATGTCCTGACATAACTCCTCAACACAGCATCCTGTTATCTAGCAAGAACACAGCTTAAACCTGGGTTGAGTTCAGTAACCCTTCTTTATACACATGCATGTTAAGTCTACTTACAACTGAAGGATATGAGAATATATTTGGACATATTTGATTTTTACATCTCCCAGAATCCTCCTATCTTTCCTTTTAGTTGCTAATATAACAGTATTCTCATTTCCTACCCACTTCAACCCCACCCGTCACAAAGATTAACCATGGGTCTGGCAAGTCGTCTACATGTCATGGCATGCCTCCTGACACTGAGTCAACCAGAAATAGCTTTAACTTTTCATATGCTTGTCAACTGGACAACTTGTCCAGTTGTTATATAAGTTTAAAGGATACAGCTGATGATATTTTTTTATGCTATTTTACTTATTGTTTTCTCAGGAAAAGACCTACAAGGACAATGCGTTAGTCTGTCTCTACTTCCTAATCAACTTCTTCAACTTTATTTGTGTCCTTGAAGAGTGATTAGGTGTGCAGTATTAACACATACAAGACACATAAATACAAACAAGTTCTACACACAATCGACTGGAACAGTAACAGTACAAGGACAAGGAAATAGTACAAGGTGTGTTGATAACAGTGTCAAAGTAACCTACACAGGATAGGAAAAAAATACATATCAGCCTACAAAGTTGTCACAATATAATCAACAAGGACCATCATCAACAACATCAGCATCCATCACATTACATCACCAACCTTTTATCTACGTTTCTGACATCCATAAGTGAAGATGTAAAGCTATAATAACAACAAATATATGCTTTTATTTATTTATTTATTTGGTAAATAGGTTCCAAGATGGACTCTGTAGCAAAACTTTACTAAAACACAAAGAATAATTATATATTTATCAGGGACTAACACACATTTGGTGTACTAGTATTCACAGCAGAAGGACAGTGTATGTGGGACTGACTCCAAATCACAACACTGTGTGTCATTAATGTAGTTGTTTTCACTAACAATGGAGGCACATAGGAATAAGCAATATCAGGCTTTAGCTAAACATACAGTATTAGAGTTGAGAATGATTTCATCATATGTTTTGTGAGAGGACTGGTTGACAGTAAGAAAAATATTGTTTAAAAAACGTATCCTTTAAGTGTGTAAGGAGTAGCAGTCAATTGTGATTGTCTTTTCCTGATAAGAGGCTTTGACAAACCACCAGACAGATATTTATGCATGGCTAGTACTGCATCGTCCACAACACTGCATTTAGCTGAACAATGTAGAGTTCCTTTTAAATCAGGTACAGCTCTCTTATGATGCCTCTTTGCTGACGTTTTTGCTTTCGCCACCTTGATCCAAGTTAATGTTTGCCTGTCTCAGCCAAGAGGGTAATACCGCAATCAATAACTGTTTTTTTTCCACACGTCATTCACAAGGGTTCTCTGATATGCTGATGTGCTGTGAAAGGCAGCTGTTGGCTTAACAGCCCACAAAAGGGTAAAAAAGGTCCAAGGGAAGCCTACTGAAAGCAGCTTTAATTATGTGCTGTCACTAATTGTAGGTGAAGGAAAGCTACACTTCTCGCTGTCACGGTGTGTAGGTGCATGAAATGACTCACTTTACTTGAACCAACCTGGTGTACAATCTATCATTTAGTAAATAAACTGTTTAAATTTGTTTTCATCCCATCTCACGGCACATCCCTCATGGATGAGACAATGAGCGACCCCCTCGAAAATGAGATGCCACATCTCAACGGGCTGTCCTTTCAATAAATTCTAATTCAAATGCATGGGATTATAAAACGCCTTAATTAAACAGTTATGATACAGATTACAGCTTCTAACTGTCATAAATCAGTCATTATGCCAAAAAAATATATACTAAATCACAGTAATAATCGTGTTCTTCCTTAACTTCCATGCATTCATGAAAGAGCTTGTTACTTGGAACTCTCTCTTTTTATCAAGTAAATAGAAGTAGACCATTGCCTTTTTTCCTCAACAATTACCAAAGGAAAAGGGTTCTGTAGAGTCCATTTCACATTTTTAAAAATATTATTATAGACAATAGAACATTTACATTGTTCGATATGGCCATGATAAGCATGCATGACTGATGTCGGCAAGTGTGTGAGAGCCTCTAACCCTTACGGACAAATTTGACCTTTGTGATGGTAGCAGCAGAGATACAGCACGAAAATCCAATAAACCCGATCCTGTGAGTCACAATAAGCAATCTTAGCTTCTAGACGCAGCAGCCCCTATTTCATGTTTGGAGTCTCTGTCTTTACTACACCTCTGCAGATCTGAAGGAGAGAGCTGTACTCTTTGGGTACAGCCTGTCTGCACTTATGGCCGTGCCCTGTGTAACTATAGCTTGTGTCATGAATAGCAGCTGCCGGTGAAATGACAGCTTGCGTGGGCCCAGACTGGATTTGATCCCAAGCTGTTTAAGGCTGTTTAAAGCGTGAGTCATGTTGAGTGGTATAGCTCCGTCACTCTTGCTTTTCTATCTCTCTCTCTCGGTCTCTCTCATTTGTAGCTCCGAGACAGGGTGGATCCAGGGTGGCAAGTTGAGACACAGTATGCTGATGGGAGTCAATGATAAAACCCTGTGTCTGCATATGTTCTATGTTCCTTCTTATCTACCGAATTATAGGTTTATCATCAACTTTCTGTTGCTCTTTCTCAGAACAGATAGCAGTGAAAAATGAACACGGTAACTCTGAATGAAGTTGACTTTGTTTTCTTGAGATCTTATGGTTATAGGGTTATTCTGAAAAAAGTAAAGTTTCTTTTGGGAAATGCGACTTAAATACGATTGACATTACTCTTACGTCTGTGCTGTAACCAGTTAGCTTAGCTTAGCATGAAGAAGGGAAGCAGGAGGAAACAGCTAGCCTGGCTCTGTCCCGAGATAACAAAATCTGCCTACCAGCAACCCTGAAGATCACTAATTAACATGTTTTATGTCAATTTTTTACCAGGTTAAAAGAACGACATATTTTGTGTTTTGTGTGCTTAATTTAGGGCCTCCGAATTTATTTTCCACTCACTTGTTTACACAGTATATTCGAATAAGCTTATTTGTTGAACTATTCTAACAAATCAATATGTGATTTGATTTAGCTGCTGTAGACATTAGTGGAAACCTTGATTTCTGTTGCATTGGTTGTAAATTTGAGCATGGGAATCTTTAAACAGATTTAGTCGAGCCAGTGTAAAGCATCGTTACAAATAGCTTGAAAAACTCAAACTTTCCTCACTTACTCACTATGGAATGGCACTTAAATACTTCCTTTGTAATTATCCATTTCAGCAAAACTAAAAAATTGCAGCCTCTCTTCAACCAATCAGAATCAAATATGAATTTACGGCAAAAAATAATGTGTCCATCTAAGCTGAGCTGCAGCACACAGAATGCTACAGTCTAGTTCCTCACACAGCAGACTTACATTTAGTATGTGTGAAGACTCTGTCCCAGATAAAGTGAGAAGACCATGTATGTAATATTCATCGAAATGCTACATATTTATATGTCAGACAAATGTGCTGCTGTGATGTGGAGCTGTGTGTGTGTGTGTGTGTGTGTGTGTGCGTGCGGGCGTATAATGACTCAGCTGTAGGGCATTGAAACTTGGCCATTCCACCAGGAAAAGTCAGTAAGTTACTGCACGAGACCAGCAGCATGCCACATGCAATATGCCACATACACATCAGGCTAGTTGGCATGTGTGTGCTCTCTCTGCACTGATCATCCACACACAACATACAACAGTTACAGAAATTATACACCCTTTAAATAGGGTTACATCTGTTTTAAGGCTCAAATGTTTGGCCAGAGGACGGAAGAAGTCACAGACTATGGTGCTAACAAACACCACCACTTCCTGCTAGGAAAACATGAAGCTGTTCAAACAATCTTAAAGGAATGCACAAGCAGAAATTTGTTTTTTAGTATCAAGTCTTGCAAGCAGCTCAGAGAGGCACAGTGGGGCTTTGAGCTAAATGCTAATGCCATTTTTATGATTTGGCTTTTAGGCCACAACCGAGACACACACCATTATAAAGTTTTTACAAAAACATAATTTATTATACCAAATCAAATCAAAATAGACCTTTAAGGTATGGGGTGGGGTTGTCAGTATAGTAAGTGGTATATATGTGCATTAGTGATGGATGTGTGCATGTGAGTGTAAAGTACAACAAAACATAAACATAAAATCAACTAAAACAACATAACCAAAACCAGAAGATAAAAAGACAGAACTGAAACAGCAGCAACCACCAGGCATGCAGAGTGAGATCAGCCAGGCTAAAATAACCTGGGAATACTCAGGTGTTCCAGGTAACACTAACGATCCACCTGCAGCGTCAGCAGAGAGACTCACACTGCAAACACAAGACACGGAAGGGGTAGTCACAGTCAGCATGCTAACATACTCCCAATCAGTGGTGTAAGAAATATTCAGAGCCTTTACTTAAGTAAAAGTACTAATTACATTCTGTAGAAATACTCTGTTACAAGTAAAAGTCCTGCCTTGAAAATGTTACGTAGGAAAAGTATGGAAGTATCATCAGGAAAATGTACTTGAAGTATTAAAAGTAAAAGTGTGCAATGCTGAGAAAAACATTTTTTAGGAATTGGAAATGATCAAAACAGTTCTGTCAGTCAACAAAGTGTATAATTCTCTAATGTTTTAGCTGTGCTTGTAGGCCTGTACATTGTTGGGCAGTTTAAATTGAAAATAAAACATTGTAGTTTTTAAACTACATGTTTTATGTACAAAAATCTGAATTTGTAGAGTAACTAGTAACTAACGCTGTCGGATGGATGTACTGGATTAAAAAGTACAGTATTTCTCGTTGAAATGTAATGGAGTAGAAGAAGAAAGTGGCATGAAAAGAAAAGACTCAAGTAAAGTACTTCAAATTTGTACTTAAGTGCAGTACTTGAGTAAATGTACTTAGTTACATGCCACCACTGCTTCCAATAACATTGCTAAAAGGCCGGAGCTTAGCAAGTAACGTTTACCATGTTCCCAATACAAGTTTGGCATGCTAGCATTTGGTCATTAACCAAAGTAATAAATAAAAATTAAGACCAGATGATGGTGCTATGTGTAAATAAGTAAATAAAGTAAGTAAAGTGGTCACAGATAGAGATGTGGAAAGTCAGGGGATCACCAAAGTTAAGGGAAATATGAATACCTGTACAAAATTTCATAGCAAATACTTCTCAATAGATCACCTTTTATCATTATGCAATAGCACAAGCTAAATATCCTTTAAAGGCAATGCAGATCATCAGCAAATAAGTTATATGCAGCTAAGGTGTGTCTTACATCATGGTCTAGCAGTTTGGAGCTCACGCGATTGGATCATGGCAAGGTCTGAACATTTAATTTCTGGTAGGATACTTATTACAATGTGAAAACCATGACACAGACACACACACACTCATATTTAAAGGTTGAGGAGTTGAATTGGTTGAGTTTGAAATCAAACGTTTCACTCGAGCTGTTGAGTTCCTGTTACCTGGGACTCGCAAACACTAGGTGTTGAAAGGAACATTTGGGAATCAGCTTTTAAAACTGGATGCTACTGGCCATGGCAGGCCCTTCACTATCTCAAATGTCACTGCTATAAATAAACACACACACACACCCACACAGACACACACAAAATACAGGGTTGTTATTGTTAAACTCATAGACATATAAAGACCCAAAGTGAATGAGTCCTCTCTTCTTGTTTGTGGCTTTCCTATCCTGAAGAACTAAGTCACTTGGTATGCAGAGCTTCATGTATGAGTGGAAAAAGGAATGGAATAATTTGTACATCAATATGTACAGCTACAGACAAGTTTAATCCTTCCAACTTAAAGCTGGTGCATGCTGAACATTTTGTCGTGTCAAGCACAGACGATGAATAACCCAAGATGTTCTGGAGAGCCATGAGTGTGAGAAAGAATAACGGAATATAGTAGTTACAGAAAGAAACTCAGGGCAGCTTTACTTGGCAGATCTCTTTATTCTTAACCTCAAAATGAATTAGGTAAATAAAGAATGTTATGCTGAATCAGACGTAGGAAAGAATCTATTACATGGAAGTCATTGTAGGGAAAAAAAGGATTTCCAAGGCATTCAGTGTGTACGTTGCTCCATTTTTGTTGCGAGAGAGAGAGAGAGAGAGAGAGTGAATCATGGAAAGTTTGAGGTTTTCTCAGATGAGTCTCTTCCTGGTGACTGGTGATTAAAGTGGGATGGGCGTAGAGAGTTTCCCCAACCTGTTTTAGTGAAAGGTGATTACCCCATCTGAGCCACTCCCATACACTCACAGCATAGTGACATCACTCGGGTTTCAGACCTACGTTTCCAATTTTGTGTATCGTTTTACATTCTTGGAGTGACATTTCACTAGTTGTTATGTGGGAAAGTGAGTTATGTTGGTAATAAGCTGCTCTTTGCTCTCCAAACACGATATAATAATGATATTAGTACTAGTATTTACACTATATAAAATGTAATAATATAGAAATGCTCAAGTAAAGCACAAACACCTCAAAACTGTACTTAACTACTTAAATATATAAATGCTCATAGTTTCCACCACTGGCACTATATAATTGATGGTTGAGGTATAATCAGGTTTTAGTGCAGTCAATGCAAACATACAAGGTGGGTTCAGGTAGTGAGAAATCCCAACTATTTTACTGCACAAAGGGACACATTTTGCTGACACTGAAAATGGCCCTGTCCAAAGAGACAGATAATTATCTGTCCAAAGAGACAGATAATTATCTGTGAATGTGAAGGAAATGTTATTCAGATCTTTTGTATATGTTCATGTACTGTATGTATTGGGAATGTCAGGGCGTTGTTTTGTCTCATTTCTGGATGAATGCAGCCTATGTTGGTTTAGCTTTTGTATGAACCCCAGATGTTGGTGTCTTTGCTGGTGTGTATGTGTGTGTGTGTGTGTGTGTGTGTTTCTTTAACCAAGCATGAACGTATACACCGTGTGTGTTCACTACCGTGTTTGGAAAACTCTGCCCACGTCTCTCTCTTCACTCTTGACCTGACATTCTTTCCTCCACTGTAGTTTACGTGCGGTTTCAAGATAAAGGCCTCCATTCATTAGTCTGACTGAGGGCCCAACCTAACGACAGGATACCCCACCCTTGTCTGGCAACAACCAGAGTCATATTTTATCCGCTGCTGGTGGCCCTCACATTAAAAACAACCAGTGGTACAAGACATTTCCTGCAGTCTGTGTGTGTCTGTTTTTAGGTGTGCTGTAGTCTGTGTCCACAGTTTGTCTTGTACTTTCAGTATCGAAAACACCAGGAAGGCTTGGGGGTTTTCCAGGTTTAATTACCCTTCACATGCTCGCTCTGTTCTTGCATGTACTTTTTTTCTCTTTCTCTTTTATGCTATTTGACTTTTATCTCCTCTGTCGAGCTGCCAAAACTCTACCACACACCCCTACACTCTGTCAGTAATGAGGCATTTGCCTGTTGTGTGTGTGGTACAGATGTGTGCTATCGTGCTTGCTTGCAAATCTCCTGCTCGCTGCTGCTGCACTCCCAGGAGGTTAATACTGCAGGAAAAATGGGGACAGAAGCTGACTTCCTTCAACTATTTGATGTTGTGAAACATTTCCACACACTGCTGCCAACTTGTATCACTTGAACCTATTACGTTTAAAGTGATATTTAAAACACTCAACTCAATTTAAAATATGCACAGAGGCTTCATTTCTTCTAAAAACATCCTGAAAATGCACTTCTGGCCTCATCGTTTTCTTCAATTCTGTCTTTATTTCATTCAATTAAAAAAAAAAACTACAAACAATTCAAGAAGACTTTTTTCCACCTCAAGTTGTAATAACAAAAAACATGATACAAAAGAACACCTTTCTGACATTCTCAAGTTGACTCAACTTGATTCATTGGACACAACAGAGCTGTTCCAAAGTGCTTAACAGCACAAGCAGCAAACAGACCAACAGAAAGGACACTAACAGTAGATGAAACTACTAAATAAAATAAAGAAAAAATAATGTTAGTTTGTGTTGGCCAACACATGACTGAACCAATGCTCTAACTTCATATGTCAGACTACTACTCACTTGACGTTACGCTGCATTGGTTCAGTGATACTTTGCCCGGGCTTGAAAGTATTTCACTCCACTGCAGTAAATATTAGAAGAGGAATGTGTGAGGAGTAATGTGAAAAGTCACAGCTTACATGTGAACATCTCAACAGATGGGATTTGAAAAACAATTAAAGGCTGTAACTGTATTAATCCACATGTGCAAAAGAAACAAATGGGGTATTGTTTTTAAATTTACATCAGTAAAGCAAAAATGTCCAAGCAGTCTGTAGCACACCGAAACTCTCCATTATTTCAGAAAATAGCACAGTGGTGCGTAACTGTGGGTGAAACTGTGACTATGAATGTTTGGTGTGGGGGTTAGCACATGTGTGAACTTGCTTGTGATTTGAGGATTTTCCTGTGCACATGAGAGGACCTTCATTAAACATGACCAGCAAGTGAGTCAGTTTTGGTGGCAGTGGTTATGTAGAGGCCAGTGAAGGGTGGGACACCATTGCCAAATGTTACTAATGTTTTGCAGAATTACAAAACAATAATCCTATTTTAAAGAACCATTTCTTATTTTTCTGTATTGGATAAAACACAAACTAAACCTAAGCACTGAACAAACTTTTTAAATGTTACAATTTTGCTCCTATATCTAAGAACGGTGTGGTATATTTCCTTTTATATTATGTGAATGCACTTTGTTGGAAATAAACATGCACTTTTAAATTAAAATAACAGTCTGATCATCATCTTATTGTACAAAAAGAAAAGAAAGCAACTATTTAGAATCAAAGCCAGGGAGATTTTATTCAATACACATGATGCACATATTTTCTTCTAAGAAATACCACCACAGTTTGAATATTTTACAGTCTGTTGACGGTTTTATTCAAATAAATGTTATAGTAACAACATGAATTTATATATTCCAACTGCTAGTTGGACATTATTTGTCATATTTTTCCGTAGAAAAACCTACAGTGAAGTGGCAATCAAAAAGCACACTCTTATGCGACATGTCACTTTACTAAAAAGATCAAGACTCAAAATACTATCACAACAGTTGAGTGGTCAGAAAAGTGACAGCAGGTAAATAGGCATAATGGAAAATATTGGAGTTGGCAGCGTGATTAAATAACTATTACACTATGATGGTTATTGTGTGTGTTGCACATACACACACATCTCCATCACCTTTAGGTCAGTAATTGAGCCAATCAATGTGGTCCGCGTCTGTTTGATTGCATCATGATTGGAGCGCTCAGCAGGTCATTGTGACTGTGTCTGCAACAACCAAAGCACAGAGGCCTGTACTTTTCCACAGATTATAATGAGCACGTAGGGACTGGCCTCTCAAACGAAAGGAGATTGCACTTCTTCCTGGCACAATGTTACCTCCTCTGTGTTTGGCGTTGATCACACAAGATGTGCTTTTTCAGTTGATGGAGACGCTTCCTGTTTCATATGTGGCTAAACACCCATGGAGCACAATCACACACACACACAAACTGAGAAAGAGAGCAAGAAAGAAAGAACCTGGCAATAAGGTGATATGAACTGCCGTAATGTAAATTTTTCTTTCTTGCTTCCTATCTCTGTCTTACACACACACACACGTTCTCTAGCCTGCCTACCATGGCCTGACTGTAAAATAAACAGCAAAAAAATCATGGATATAATCCAAATTGAGATCTTACAATGTCAATGTATACTGTTTTTATTTCTTTAGTCCTAACAGTATGTATTGAATGTTTTCACCCACACAGTGTTATCATCAATGCATTCTGATTATGGGCAAGTGAAAGGGAAAACTGTGTATCTCCATATAGAAGGACTTAGCGGCCCTTTGGGAGTGAAATTTCAGCACTTCCTTAGCTAAATAAACCCCATTGGACTATTTGAAAAACAGTGCGTCACAAAGCTAAAATACAGGTCTTTCTTAGCTCATAAACAGTTGACTGTTTTAAATTACATGTTTTTTAATGGCAGCAATGACAAGGAAGGCTATATAGATTTGATTTTATACTCACATGACCCTCAACTGAATAACTCAGACTACATACTGAAGCACTACATGAGCTAAACAGTGCAATGTGTTTCTATTTTGGCTTCATTGTCCTTTATAAAACACAGTGGAGAACTGAGATGAAAAGGAAGAGAGACATGGTATGGGGGATGCCATGAAACAAAGGCAGTTGATCAGCACGTAAAACTCCTACAGGCCACCAGGCGACGTGTTGGAATGCAGCTAGGTGATGGAAGGCTAGCCTACTGCAACCAAAAACCCTTCTTACATGTGCAAAGTCAAGTGAACTTAATTTTGGGGCAAGTCTTATATTCTGGAAGTTTATTCAAGCTCTGAGGTGCATAGTAACTATATGTCGTTTATCTATGTTTAGTTAATTAGTTAGTTGTTTGTTAGTTGATTCTTGAGACTCACAATCACGGACGAAAAAAAAATCCGAGATGTCCCTAAACCTTTGAAAAAAAAATGGATTTTTGGATAGGCAAATTCAATATTAGCATAGAAAAGTACATTTTCGGTCTCCCATTTTAATGTTTTGGTTACAGATGGCAATAGTACATACGATTAAAGTAGCATAGTTGTAGTTACTGCTCCAGCTTCCAACTTTCTTTGTTTTCGTTTGCATTTGTTTCCTTTTCTGTTTTTCTTTCTTCCTCCCGTTTTTCCGACAGCCTGTGAACGGAGCGCGGTTTCATGCTGTGTACCTCTGTTTATTTTCAGAGCGGTGACGCGGATGCTGCACTCCTCCTATATGTGGCTCGTCAGACGGTGGCAGGCTCGGGATTGGTGAGCTGTTGTTGCTGTAGCAGCTTGTGTCGGCACTGTGGAGAGGGGGGGAGGCGCTATAAAAACCCACTCCCCCACTCCAAGAGCTTCACTCTAGAGGTGGAAAGCGAGCTCGGAGGGTTGGTCGACGTGGCACCAAGGGACCCAACCCCCCCTGTATTTACCAACAACAGGCGTCTACTTCCCAACACTGTACCGTCCTAACACACGGACTCGCTCAGAGAAAATCTCTCCTCTACCTCGACAAATAAATGCCAAGAGAAACAACACGAGAGCCAGCAGATAACGTAGCTCTGAAGAAGTGGAGCAAAAGACCAACAGTCGGACAAACACGTAGAGAAAAACCGCAAAAGCGAAAGGATCGTCGCCGCTGCCTTTCTCAATGCATACCCTTTGTGCCCGGGGAACGATGAAACCAGAGATCAACGCCGCCGTCGGATTTCTCTCGAGGTTTCTTCGGGTAAAAGGACACGTAAACGATCGACAAGTCCAAACATTCAACCAAAGCTTACAGGACATTTTGTCAGGTAAGGAAATCAGAAAATGATCCATTCGAGCCCACAAAAATGACCACTTTAAAGTACTTTATATTTTAAAGTACAACATCACACGTTTTTATGTTTAGTTATAGCATTAAAAGCTTAAATTAGGCTTTTTATTGGATCAAGAACGATTCAGAAGAAGCTTTTCTTTGTTCTCGCGAGTATCACAATCGGCGCTACCAACGCGCACCACTGTTAGCGCAGCTCGAGGGGAGAAAAACCCAAGTATAAACAACACGAGTGATAGCAGGACGGTTTGTCGACGATTAAATTGATACAATCGGGTTTTCACCCACAAAGATACATAACGAGGTAGAGGGCTTAGTTACTTTGTTATGAAGGAGGGGAAAAAGAGGAGGGGGGAGGAAAGAGGCTCGAACAAGGAAGTGCGCTTCGAAGAGAACTGAGCAAAACAGCCCCCACTGAGGCTGCTCCATTACGTAATGCGTTTGACGAAATGGGTTTATAATGTAAACACGTCCAATGTCAAACCTTATATCTAGTACTGGAACAGATAAAAGAATAGTTTATATATGTAGTCAGTCACCTATGTCACATGATATATTGAATACAAAAAAATCACAGTTTGCTATTGTTGTGCGTAAGCTAGTGATCTCGTTACTCTTTTTTAGGATATAGTCCACATTTTCACCATGCCGTTAAAATGGTGGCCATTTTTTTCTAAGATTGATTCTGGTGGATGTAACACAACATTTACTATTTACAGGGAACTCAATCACCCTTTCTCGATTTATTTAGCAGGACATTCTGCATTAACGTTCTCTTAGCTTTTGGTACTCTTGCTCTCTGAGTGTTTTTACCGTGCTGCGTGGAAATTGTGTCCCGTTTCCTCGTGTAAACACATTC
The DNA here is from genome assembly GCF_013103735.1 of Etheostoma cragini. Lineage (NCBI taxonomy): Eukaryota > Metazoa > Chordata > Actinopteri > Perciformes > Percidae > Etheostoma > Etheostoma cragini. The sequence continues at coordinate 6,355,205 of NC_048429.1, read as the reverse complement.
CAGACAGAGCCCTAAAGCTGCTGGATCTGCTTCACTCCTGTACTAAGCAGATGACCTACATAAGGACCTCGCATGTATAAAAACACATCTTACTTTGTGGATTATTACACGTATGCAGTCCCTATCAAAAACACAAACTAGCAGCTAAACAACTAAATAGCTTTCACTAGCAAGACAAAAGCACTTAATGGTAAAGATGAAAACACTTAATAACGGTAATATCATTGTTTGAGGTAAATGGGAACATTTATATAATACAGATATAACTGATTTTTCTCAAAAAATAACAATCCCATTTAGTGTCAAACTGCAATGCATTGTAGGGGGTTATACAATTGCCTGTGTTCAAAACTATGGTCTTTTTTTTGTGTGGAATTGGTTGAACCAAATCTTGAGCAACATTTCAACATTTTGTTTGTAAACAAGACAAAAGTTGGAGTTGAATGGAGTCTGTGAGGCCTATGTGTGGGGGGGGAGGGGTGTTTTTACTGGTGGGTATCTATAGGAGGACACTAAAGGCAGAGGCAGCACAGCGTAATCAGCAAGGAAATGGAGGGGTGATCTTGTGTAACCCAACATTTCCTACACAAAAACAAGAACAATTCCAAAGTGATGTCAATTACAAGGTTTAATCTGTTACATGGAAGACTCATACAATTTCATAATCTTTTTAAACTGTTTTTTATTTTAAATGTAAATTATGATGATCTAATTAATAGGAAAACAATTTCCCCGTCTCCTTTTGAGCATGAGGCAGAAACAAAAGTGTGTGTGTGTGGTAGTATCCTGTTGTGGCTCGTTGCTACTAAACTAGGCCAGCCAGAGCTCCTTTGTGCCTGGAAGCATCACAATCACTCACTATTGTGTCTGCATGCAGGAAAGCTGGGTGCCTAGCTCTTGTTTGTGCTAAGCAAAGGGAAGTGGGGGAACTTAGTCCAAATGACTCGATTGGAATTGTATTGTGTAGTCAGAAGAGCTTCAATTTCTTTTAATTTTCTTGTTTGTCAGCAGTATTGTGATTTGATGCTCAAACAGAACGGCTTTGAGTGGGCGAATTCCCAACGAGCTAGAAGAGCAGGCCAAAACACAGAATCTCCTAATGTTTTTCTTGTGTTCGAGGTCAGCGCCAATGAATAAACAACCCACTTTCATTGACGCTTTAGGTTAAGTGCACTTTGTCTTCTTACTTTTCAGTTTATAATTTCTACCATTTCATACCTCTTCCTCCCATGTGGCCTGGTTTTTAAGAAGCTGAGCTACTTTCCCAGCTGCTCCAGGGTTTGAAGGTTGCTGCTTTTGTGGCTCTGTTGAGGTTGAAAGATCATCCAGCCCCTTGTGCTCTTTCATGAATGCCAGCCACTCCATTAGTTCAGCAGTATACAGCCTTCTGTGATAAGACACTGAGGGGGTTATTATCCCCTGGATGCATACAGGTGGCCTCCGAGCCCCCGGCCTGAATGCTGGCCTACTTCATTTATCCTGTTTTTCTTTGGCCACAATGAAGTTAGCATCAATGGGAATTCAGTATGGATGAGCAATGTTTAGAGTAAATGGGGGGGTTAGGCTAGTTCCCTAAAATGGGGAGGTAAGGTAGTAAAAAACAAAATCTGAACAAAAAAGATTTAATACTATCCTAGAAAGAGAATTAGGAAGTCCTTTTTCATATGCCAAAAGTGAGCCAGATTTTACTTCCTCAAACACCCCAAACCAGACAGTCAACCGTCTCATTTTCCTCTCATAATCTCAACCACGAAAATGAGTTCAGCACAGTTGAGGCGAAAGAGGGGGAGAAATAAGGTCCTCTCCCTTTAAGAGGTGGGGCCAGTGTCCCAGATGGCTGGCTGGGACTTCGACACTTTAGGTGTTTTTGTTCAGCCAGTCATGGGAGACTTTGTGACACTGACGACAGCCACGGGAGGGATTGTGCAATTCAATGGTCCTCTTTTTGTCACGTAGGCCCAGGCTGCTTTTGGCAGCCTGTTTATGGCTGCTTATCAGGCCTGGAACAGGTGCTGGTGTCTTTCTTTCCTTTCTTCTTTTACCACACTGAACTACGCCCTGTACTTTAATGTAGATAAGAAAATTTTTTTATATATACACACACACACACTCTAAATCTTGTATCCCTTGTTACTTTTTGAACCAAGTTTTCCTGTGGATGTTTTACATGGTGACAACATAAAATGGATTACAGTAATTATAATGTTCATGCCTATTGCTTAATATATTTTCAAATATCCTTTTATAACCCAAAAACAACACATGAGATTTAGTCCCCTTAATCATTAAGCCGTGTTTTGTTTAACACATTTGATTTGGAAACTACCCAAGCGTAAAGCTGTGACCCCCCCCCCCCTAATGTTTATATTTAAGATTGAATTCATGTTAACCTCTAGAAAGATTATTGATATTATATAATATTAATCCATCACATTTAGGCCCTCTGAGTTTTTATTTATTTTAAAGATTTCCCGGTTTCTACATAAACTGTTTTCCAGCCATGATATGTTTATGAAATCACATGGACTTATTTGATCTAAGTTTAGTCTGTCTACTTTCTTTTTCGACCCTTTTGTTCAACCTCAGTTCACTGCAGATCTCAGCTTCACAGCCATGATTGACGTCTGTAGTCAGCAAACAGCAACAGCAAAGCTACCCAGCACGTAATTCTTTCCTATTTGGCCTCCCTCTTCTGGGCCTTTTTTTTTCTGAGCATATGACCTGCTTTTTGTCCACATTACATGTTATTACAAGCATCCTGATGTTACTTGCTCCAAAGCAAAACATTCGCTTCATCCCCTTTTCTCTCCTCTTTCCTCGCAGAGCAATATAAGCACCACTGGTTCCCAGACAGGCCATGCAAGGGTTCAGGTTACAGATGCATCCGTATCAACCACAAGATGGACCCACTGGTGGGCCAGGCAGGCCAGCGCATCGGCTTGACCATCCAGCAACTCTACCTGCTGCTGCCCAGTGAGCTCACGCTTTGGGTGGACCCCTTCGAGGTGTCCTACCGTATCGGCGAGGATGGCTCCATCTGCGTCCTGTACGAGTCGCAGCCCTGCCCCGTAGGAATGCCGTCGATGGCCACCACCAGTTCCCCCTCAGGAAACATCGGGTCAGGGGGCCCCATGGTGGACAGTCACATCAGCTGCAAGGAGGAACTGATGGTGCTGGGCAGATCCAGTCCCTCCAAAGCCTACAATATGATGACTGTGTCCAGTTAAAGGGGCACGCCGTCACCCCGGCCTGCTTTTGTTCAGGGTCACACCATGGCTGGTTGGGTCATATGACCAGATCAGGGTGTGCCTTCTGAAGCTAAGAATATGAAATGAAATAGTGAAAGAAGAGAAAAAAAAAAATGAAAAAAAAAACAGAGGATGTGGCCTATCGTCCAGGTGATGGAAACCTTTTTAGGTTTATTTTT
>NC_048429.1:6347520-6351575 GCF_013103735.1 Etheostoma cragini | reverse complement strand
ACTTGTGATTACTATGGGTACAGGTTCAACACGCCACCACAAAAAACAAACTTCAAATTGTCAGGATTTTTTATTATTATTATTATTATTATTAGGATCCACCCCTTGAATAATAAAAAAAAGAATCCAGATGCTATTCATTTGGCTGTTTTCACTTATTTTGGAGGAAGTTGAGACTGAGCCTTTCACAATCCAAGCTCAAGGTAAAGAAACACCCAATGAGAGCATCTCTATTTTCTATAAGACCCCCTTTTTTGGACCACAGGGAATTAGTTTTCTTTGTCTTGTAGCTGGGTGAAAAGGCTTTGGGTATTAATTTAGCCTCCTCCCCCTTCTACCATCAGCACCGAGCCTCAGAAGTCCTATATCTCAGCGTTTCTCTCGGCCTGTATGTAAGTGCAAGTGAAATGTGTTGTGACCCCTGCTACCTGTGGCTACCAGTGTGTCCTGTTGCACTGTCGCCCTCCCAACAACACCCACATTTGTGTAGCTTTCCGGGGGAGGGCTGGGGATCCGTCTCCTCCCCCCTCCCCCCAGTTAATGAATGTTGTTGAAAATCACAATCAAGTTCCTGTGTTGTTAATTTTGCTCCCTTTCCTTCCACCACTTTGTCATCTCCTACATCGCCAAAATTCAAAGTGTAGCAAAAAAGGGGCCTATTTTACCCACATTTTGGTCATGTGGCCCTGTTGGAATTGACGTTGAATGCACTTTGACGTGAGATTGTGTGGGATGTGTACTTTGTAGAGAAAATCGCCTGCATTCCATCCATTCGAATGTCATCTTTTCACAACCTTGTTATTGCCCTCCCCATTTTTAGCCATTTGTTTATACTGTAGCTCTCACATTGGGATAGACTGTCTATTAAATCGGGAGGGTGCAACTCTGGATTTCAAACGTTCTTTACACTGTATTTGTGAACATTTCAGAGCTGTTGATTTTAGGTGGCGAGTATTTTGGGTGGTATATTAGAAACATTCTGTTTCCGTTCATATGGCACTGTTCGCTCATTCAGCACATAAGCTGTTTCCCCTCCCCCCAGACACACACAGATGGTGATTTGTGTTGCTAAAAGAAAAAAATGTTAGTCTGAAAGGTCTGGACTAAGTGATGACTGTGTGAGATTTTGGCCAAAGGGAGGTCTGGAGCACCGACTGTTTGAGAATTTGTTTCAACTTCAGTTTAAAACCGTTTTTTTCAGCCTTCTACTTTTTAAATTAGCTATTTCCATGGTCTTGTAAAAAAGAGACTTATCCATATGTGTGCATTGAAGGTGCATTGCCTTACAAAGACCTCATTGTCATGAATTTTGAGCCATTTTTTAAAACTAATATCAGGCTTATTTGAGCCAGCCTGGCTCGTGTGCTGCCTGGACCCTCACTGGAGGAGTCCATATTCCAGCCTGGTCGCTTCAAACCTTCAAACTCCTCCTGGTGTGGGGGTTAGAGTGCCTCAATTGCCACATATCACCCCTCAGCTCAGACCTCCTGTTCAGCCAAGAGCATGCTGCTAGCTGACCCCCCTATGGATGCAGGTAGACTTAATGTGACACATATCATCATCCATCACTGCGAGGAGCTGCGTGTGGAAGGCAGGGATGGGGAGCTGGTGTGAGAGAGGGGGGGCCAGGGCCGAACTCTTTTTGTTCAGGGCAGCTAAAATCCCTCCAGCCCCCTCTCTGGACTTCTTCAACATCCCCCTACCAAGCTCTTGACTCTCCCTCAGCAGTGATGGATAAAAAAGAACCAGCACACGCGCTTGCCGTGCTTAAGCTGCACTAGGGGGGGCTAGTGAGAGTGGAAACATAGATCAAAGATGAAGAATTGAGGGTACTAGGCCATTGTTTTCTGTTTTCATCTCACTGGATTGTGCTGCACTCGATTACTGAGTTTGAGTAGCAACTTTGTTTACATGCATATGAAAGAGTGTGATGGCTGTCTGATGTACTCCCACCTCACTCCTGGTTGTGGGGCTGAACGGTTAACGGCAAGCTGGAGCAGATGCTGGGGGCGGCTACGGGCTGCGTTTGGGCTTTAGCTGCTGGCCGAATCTGTCACAGCAGGCTGGTTCCACCGCTCATCACCAGTCCGACGGGTGTTTTAAGCTCCCGTAAGCCCGAGAGGATCATGGGCTATAGCCTTTGACGCACTGCAACCCCCTAACCACCATATTCCCCTGCTCTCTGCTGAAGCTCCCTTTTTAGCAATCTGAAAAAGCAGTGATTCCATGTTGGCCAGATGGGAGAGGAGCTCGCCCACAGCTTTGGTTTCCATGATGGACACCAGCTTTAAATTCGCACTGCTCCATTATAGCTTTTTTTATGTCATGTGACAAGGTGTTATGAGATTGGTCTATATTTCGAACACGAGATGATCGTCTCGTCTTCACTTTTCTATAGATGTATTTTATGGTCACGCTGGTAGATATGATTTTTTTCCATCTTTCCACTCTACCATCCCCATTTTCTCCTCTTTATCTTTTTTAAGAGGATTTTTTAGTCTGGTTATCTAACCCCTTTTAACAGACTTTTCTTTTTTTTTTTTTTTTTTAGAGCTACAAAAAAAAGAAATTAACCCAAATCCCCTTGGACACCTTCTCAACTGTACTACCACCACCCAAAATGGTTTTTAAGTCCTAGGTAATGATTATTTCAATGGCACCCATTCAGCTTGTGCGCACATAGGTTACAAAATTGTTGTGAGAGTGCTTCGAGTAGTCAGAGGTAAAATAGCACATAAAATGCACTAAATATGTCAAGTTGAAGTTGTGTGACATTTTTTTTGAGACGCGAGGAGTCTCTCCTGGAATGTATTGCCAAACTCAGGCCTCGGACATTCAATAAATACCCTCGTGGAGAAGTTGTGCATGTTAAGACATGAAACAGGAAGGGAACAGCAGTTTCGTTGTATTTGTTGTTGTCGTTAAAATTGTCGTGGATTAGTTGAATTATTAGCACTTTCACATTTGAGTGTTTTACATATTGTAGAATGTATTGTAACTGTACAACATATGGTAGAGTACATAACATTACACATGGGAAGTGCCAATAATTGCTATCCTGAGGTGTTTTTTTTTTTTTTTTTTTTTTTTTTTTTTTAGATTTATTCCTTTTTTGTATTTCATCTTTTAACATGGATAACGCTTTTCGTAAGTGAAGCCATTTGTGATGGGAAGTGTTGGAAAGGACCAAAGTTGTTTTGGTAAAAAAAAATATTAGTTTCCATGATCTGTAATTGTAGACGTATCCTTTGTTTTTCTTTTCATTTTTTCCCTCTTTTTTTTTTTTTTCTTCTATTTACGTACAAAACCAGAAAATAGACAAAAAAATCTGAGCTTACCCAAGAAGAAAAGCGGTCTATCTTGTGATCTCATGTCAGTACATCTTTATCGTGTTCGGTTTCTTTTCCTTGGGTATGTTGTGATGAACTGCTGTAAATTTGTACAGTTCATGTAAATTGATTGTGCGGAAGTTGTACAGATTTCTATATTTTGGAAGAAAAGTTTTTTTTTCTCTGTAATAAAAGATTTCCTATCTTGGCATCATATCCCCTGTGAGCTGTCATTATTTACTTGGTATTATTAAATGACTTTAGAATCTAAATTAAAGGCATGCATTAAACATTGAATTCAATGATAGATGCTTGTGCTTTGCAATTTATGGTTAATCTGATGGAGGATCTTGACCTATATCTCTTCCTCATGTACATTTGTCCCTTGTTTGGGACCTTAAACTTCACTTTGAGATTTTAGGTCACACATTCTATAAGCACATTATCCTACTAAACAGCTGATACTGGCTCAGTTTTATTAAAAAATAAAGGTAAGGCTCACATTGGGCCATCATTTGTGTAAACAAAATCTGATTGAACTGGATGACTGTAGCTCCATATCACGGGAGTAACTTTAACATTTGATAAGCCCTGTGCTGCATTTCCTTAAAAGGACTGTTGCTTACCCTGATCAGCAAAGCCAATCGCTTCGTGTCCAAATGCATGTGTTTTCAGACATTTGAAACCAAACTCAGCCCTCTATTCTCCGTCCAAATAAACCTGACA